>NC_140977.1:58478783-58506283 GCF_056783735.1 Eptatretus burgeri
TAGGGCAAGAACCCTGTACCATAACGTTGAGGTGACCAGACTGTTGATGACTAGTACCCTGCCTTGGTAGGACAGTTGGCGGAGTAAACTCTTCCATTTCAGTAAAATTAGTTCCATGCGTGCCAACAAACCTTCCCAGTTATAATGCCTCACAAAATCGTCCGGACCAAGAAACACTCCCAAGAATTTGATCCAGTCACTTTTCCAAGAAATATTGCCAGGGAGACAAGGAGGGAGAGGGAAAGGGGGGGTGGATAAGAGATAGGCAGAGGGTTGGAGCCACAGTGCTTCTGTTTTAGCCCAATTTATTCTGGCTGATGATGCTTTACTTAAGAGATCCAAGGTACTCGTCATCTTAACAATGTCTTCTGCATGATTTATGCAGAAACAGATGTCATCTGCATAGGCGATGCTTTTTAAGGGATTGGTTCCCATAGTGACACCAGATAAGGATTTACGAAGGGTGTTTAAGAAGGGTTCAAGAGAAAGAGTATACAATATTCCTGAAAGAGGGAAGCCCTGCCTTACCCCTCTCCCAACCCCAAAAGGGGGTACAAGTTCATTGTTTATTTTTAAAATGGCCATTATGTTTAAATAACATAACTGTCTATGTGAGAGAAAGAGGGGGCCAAAACCAAAAATATTTTAAAACTTCAAAAAGGTATGTGTGAGAAACACAGTCAAATGCTTTCTCCTGGTCCAAGAAGACCAGGTCACAACTTCCATGATTTATCTCACAAACATCAATTACATCTCGAATAACAGAAATACTATCCTGGACATTACGCCCGGGGACACAGTAGGTTTGGTCCATATATATAATATATTTTAGTAGAGGTGAAATACATAAGGCCAAAGCTTTTGAGAGGATTTTATAGTCTGTACACAGCAGGGACACTGGCCTCCACTGTGAGATGAGCAAGGGATTCCCTTTTTTAGGAATCAAAGTAACCACAGCTCTTCTGCAACTTAGTGAGAGTTTATTCTTCTCCAGGCTCTCTTGGAAGACCAAAAGCAATTCAGGTCCAATCAGGTCCCAGAATTTTTTGAAGAACTCCGCTGGTAGACCATCCAGCCCAGGTGATTTCCCTCCATTCAGGCTCTTAAGGGCAGCAGAAAGTTCCTCGAGTGTGAGTGGTGATTCTAAATCCAACTTTTATTTGGGGGATAGAACACTGATACCATCCGCCAATTGAGAAACCAGTTCGAAATCAACATCTTTTGCCTGGTAAAGTTTAGAGAAGAAAAGTTTTGTGTCGTTCTTAATTTCTACCGGGTTAGTAGTGACCAAGTTATCAGGACGTTTTAAAGCAGTGATTAAGGAATGAGGCGATTTTGATTCAAAATAAAAAAACCTAGTTGGGTTATCTAAGAGATGAAGGTGTTGAAAGCGCAATCTCGTTAACGCTCCTTGGGTATGGTTGGTGATTATACTATTGAGAAGAAACTTTTTCTCATGCAGTCTTAGTTTTTGTTGGGGGGGCAGGGTGGGTTTTTAAGTTGCTTTGAATTTGTAGAATTTCTTTCTCCGGTTCCGCTTTTATTCTGCGTTCTACTTGTGTATTTAAAGAGCAGAAATGTTGACAGAAATTTCGAATTTGGACCTTTGTGTTGTCCCACCATAACTGCTGGTCTTTAAATTGGGGCTTAGCACCTACTAAATTGGACCATACTCTTTGAAAGGCACTATTAAAAGAGGGGTTATCTAATATGGAGATGTTAAGTTTCCAAAAAGAGTGGCGATTTGGAGACGACCCTATTCGGTAGCACATGGTGATAACGTGATGGTCCAAGAAACCAGATGGAGAAATTCTCGTGGTAGGTGAGAGGTTAATAAGGGGTGAGTTAACGTAAAATCTATCCAGCCGGGCAAGGGCCACCTGATTGTTGGCAACTTTACTCCAAGTAAACTGATGGGTGTTTGGATTTTGTATCCGCCGTATGTCTTGAAGACGAAAATCCCTTATTATGTCAGACAGCACTCTGGCTGATCCGGGGTGAGGTTCTGCACCATTCCGATCACGTGCGGGCTGAAGGGTGCAATTGAAATCACCTCCCATTACGATACACTTTTTTAAATCGAATTTCCTCATGTAGAGTCGTAACCTTGTGAAGAAGCTTCGGCGGTCTGTGCCCTTTGAAGGAGCATAGAGATTTATTAAAGTAAATTCGATGTTATTGTCAACAAAATCCAGGGAAGCAAGGTAACCTGGGATTATTTCCTGAAATGAAAGTTGTAGAGGGCAGAAGTGCGGACTAAGCAGAAAGACAACTCCTGCTGTGCAAGAGTTGGAATCGCTAAAATAGCCGGTCTTTTTCATCATTCTATTCCAAAATGTGCGATGCTGGAGTAGAGTGGGTTTCTTGTAAAAAGGCTACATCTAATTTCCGTTGTTTAATGAGGTTGACTACTTGGAGCATCCTCAACTGGCTTGCTCCACCATTTATGTTTAGGCTGCCAAAGATCACCATAGTGATGAAGAGGTGACAAGCAAAGAAGTGCACGCAGGTCATCATTTCATTTCCATTTTAGCTTTAACAAAGTGCTTTTTAAGCCTACTGCACTGTGGCTCGGTGAGATGGTAATCATTAGGTTGACGAATGATATTTTTTGCTGTTTCAATAAAACCACGTAAGTCAGAAAAATATTCCTTTATATCTACATGTCTTTTCCTAAAAGTATAATTTAGGAATTTAAGGATTTGCGATGGTGAGACATTAGGAGTACTGTTTGTAGGGAATTCTTCGATGACATCTGGTTCTCCTTCTGACATGTCAGAAGCACTATCTGGAAAATTTTCAATTTCTAATTCACAAACCGTGTTTATACTCTGTAGTATGCAGGTATCAGGTTGTTCTGTTTTCGACGTGGAGGGGAGGGGTGAGGGAGGCTCTGATTCCACCTTGAGTAATGTAGAAGGGGTGAGGGAGAGATGGAGTGATGGGAGGGGGGAGGGTGGTGGTATCAGCATCTGCCTCAGGTTTTTCAGAGCTTTGTCACAACACTCAGGTATGACTTCAGGGGTATTCGATGGAGCAATTTCCACCATTGAGGAGTCGTTGATGGTTAACTCGTGGCACAATTGGGGGGTCCTGGAGACAGATTTTAGTTCTTTTTCGGTAAGATCCTTACATGGTTCAATTTCCTGATCAGAAGTAGGGATCCTGACTGTAGTTTCCTTAATTTTCTCTGGGAGTAAATCCCCTTCACCTTGATCTACCAAAAGGGGGTCCATTTCATCATTTGAGAGTGACTCATACCGATTTTTCATTGACACTGTGTCACATAAGCCCGGAGTTGTTTCACTCAGAGCCAAAACCACTTTTTCCCCTTTATGTGGGTTAAGTTCGTTCTTATCCGTTTTTCTTTTCCATAATAAGGCAATAGTTGTAAACCCATCCCAAACACTTGAGAATCACCTCATGTAGAGGTCCTCTGTGTCCTTAGGGTCTGATATTCCGTTCTCTGAGACTGTAACAGGGTCGCAGGTGCTAACAGGTGGGGCCGTATTAGACGGAGCAGTAGTATCCTCAGCTGTAGGGAATGCAGTTTTCGGGCAGAAACGTATTAAATGGCCGAAACCATCGCAGTTAAAACATTTCAGTGTTTCCGTCGACGTGTACACTTGGTACTCGTGTCCATCTATGCGAAATTTAAAGACCACATTAAGCACTTTATCGACATTAGATGAGGGAAGCACAATGTACGCCTGTCGCCTGAAAGACATCACATGTCTAGCCTGCTCATTCTGACATCGCAAAGGTAACATTGTAATCTGAGAGACTACGGTCCCGAATCGAGATAATTATTTTACCAATGCTTCATTCTTGATGAAAGGTGGGACATTACTGAGTACAATTTTGGTACGAGTTGTGGGGAGAGGGGAGGCTAAGATGGAACAACCATTTTCAGTTGATATTCCAGTTGAGACGATGTCATGAACTAAAAGATCGTCCGATACAAAAACAACAATCGTTTATTCATGCGAGAAGCTGCGCGGACTTTTTCAAACCCAACCATATTACCAGTGGCAGAAACAATGTCATCAACGCTGACCTCGATAAGAGGAACGCACACGACGCCATTTTTCCTCGTCAAGGCCTCATAGGCCGTGTAACGGGAACGTGTCGACATTCTTTGATTTCAACAAACGGAAGGGGAGGGGTGAGGGAGGGAATGAGGGGAAGGGTCATATAACCGCTCCGACGTGTCTCATCGTAGGAGACGCGAAACAAAAAAACACACCCGTAATACAGGTAAACAGGAACGCACTCGATAACGGAGTAGGCTACCGGCTCGAAGCTTACCTATACCACAAGCTGTGGGCTCTCTGTCTCTCTCTCGTCCCAAAGAAGAAAAGGGGAAAGGTAAGGGAACGAAAAATATAAATACAAAACCGTTATGAACCACGTGGGGAAAAAAGGGTGGGGGTGAGTAATGAAGAACAGGGTGGGTGGGGGTGGGAAAGGAAGGGGATGGGGAAGGAAGGAGACGGGGAGTCGAGAAGAAGGGGGGTGGGAGTGGAAAGCAGAGGGGGAAGAGGAAACAAAAAAGACGATGAAAATATTAAACAGGCAGAGGAGAGAATAACACTGGACTCACAGCACAGAGCAGGAGCCTATGGCGGCCATGACACCGCACCCAGAAACCAAACCACCAGCAGGGGGAGAGAGAGAGAGGGAGAGAGAGAGAGAGAGAGAGAGAGAGAGAGAGAGAGAGAGAGAGAGAGAGAGAGAGAGAGAGAGAGAGAGAGAGAGAGAGAGAGAGAGAGAGAGAGAGAGAGAGAGAGAGAGAGAGAGAGAGAGAGAGAGAGAGAGAGAGAGAGAGAGAGAGAGAGAGAGAGAGAGAGAGAGAGAGAGACAGAGAGAGACAGAGACAGAGAGAGACAGAGAGACAGAGAGACAGAGAGACAGAGAGACAGAGAGACAGAGAGACAGAGAGACAGAGAGACAGAGAGACAGAGAGAGAGAGACACACACAAAGAAAGAAAGAAAGAAAGAAAGAGGAAGAAAGAACAAATTACCAAAATAACACATTTATATGAATAAGAACAAAGTGCCTTGTGGAGAGATATTACAAAGTGCTTCGTTTGTGGTCCAAGTTTCCTTAAAATTTTGAACAGTGTTACCATATTCTGCCACCTTATATTCTGAGACAGTGTGAGTGTATGAAGCCTTTCAGGCTCACAGCACTGAGTTCCACCACGTTCCTCTCAATTTTTGCCTTCCTAGTTTTATAATTTGCCATCTTTGCACAAGTGAAAATAAAGTTGACAAGGAGATCTCGTGACTTGCTCTGCTTCTTCACCAGGTGTCCGATGATGAAGAGTGTTGGTGAGAAGTGAAGCCAGAAGTGCAAAAGTAAGTTTTCCATTAGTTAGAGAATTGGTTGAAGATGGCGACATTGTGGGTACATGTGAAATACCGTTTCTCTTTCACCACAAAAGCAGCATTCCTCTGAAACGTTTGTGAAATGCCGCCTCATGGCTCCAGAGCTTAAGGCACCATGCAGCAATCTCCAACTTAAGTCCGCCATTGTTCTTGGTGTTGGGTGAAGATAGAGTGAACCCCAACATGGATGACTTAGAAAAGTAAGTGGAAGAATCTCACATTAGGGAGTATCCCGTCGGGTTGCAAGAGCCATGTAGTGGAGCAAGTGCATGAACAGCAGGTATATGGTCTTCCTTGACAGCCCACGGAAGGACATTTTAGCTGCATCAGGGGGTCAACCCATGTTGTATGCGGGTGGTGGCTGAGGGAGCTCGCAATGTCGTGGTTCGATCTTAAAGTCCATGAAGTTGCTGCTGCACATCTGCAAAGTTCTGTCACCCTCAATGGGATTCTCTAGGTATGCCAAGCAATCAGGAGGCAAAGACATTTTAACCTCTTGGAGTATCCTTGAGGGGATTCTAATTGTCCGTAGGCCCATTTTCACTGTGAGTTCCTTTGATGAGAGAAGGCCTCTCTTCCTATCATTCAGAAGGTCTCCCACTGTGAATATATTACCAGTCAAGAGCTTCCTTCTTAATGAGCATGAAGCCGGAGTTAGGCCTTACAGAAGAGGGTTGAGAAAGAGTGGTTCTTCAAACAAGTCTTTGCCTGGAGAAGGATTTGCTCTTTTTATGTCAGCAACATGCCAAGCCCTCAGCATTTCTTGATAAAAGAGAGGCAATGTCGAACTTGACAGGTTGTGTGAGGCAATGGTAAAAATATGACTTTCATACCCAAGATTTAACACTTTGTTGAAAAAGCACGACACCAAGGAGCACCATTGCTGTGCAGGATTCGCATACAGGTAGCGTTGAATGGTCTTCAGCCTAGATGTGTGGTAGTGGCTTTGAAGGCAGGGAAAAGACTGTCCACCTTCATCCAAGGGCAAGCTAAGAATGCCCAAAGAAACCCAGTGTTTGCCATTCCAAAAGTAGTCCAACAACTTCCTCTGCATCTCAACCACAAACTCCTCTGGAATGCTTATGCAAGAGATCTTGAACATCAACTTTGGAATGATAAATTGTTTAATGAAGAGCGTTTTCCCTCTCAGTGACAGGACTTTCAGCAGCCCACTCCAGACTCTCAACTTTGCTTCCATCTGGTCCCCTAAAGTGTTCCAGTTGACAAGTGGTGAGCACCCACTTGAGGTGGACAAATGCACCCCCAATTATTTTAGCTCATTGCGACTTCCTGTCACTTCCTGAAAAGGTTTTGGGAACTCTGTAATCTGCATTGATCCAATCAGAAGCTCAGAACCTTTCCTCCAATTTATTGTTGCAGACGATGCTGTTGAGTATACCCACTGGCAATCATAAATGGCTTGCACGTCCCTTGCACTGCTGGCAAAAACAAGGACGTCGTCTGCATATACAGAAAGTATGAGGGAGAGCCTGTTGTTTGGTACCACCATGCCAGTTAGCCTTCACCTCATCAAACAAAGGAAGGGTTCGATGCACAGGGAATAAAAGTTGGCCGGACAAGGGACATCCTTGTTATTTTCCTCCTTTGAATGGAAAGGGGGCGAGCAAGTGACCATTGACTTTAACTAGGCATTCTGCCGACACGTATAACGTCTGGATCATGCCTATACTACGTATCTCCTTCTCAACCCAAAAGGTAGCAGGGTCTCAAAGAGGTAATCATGGTTCATTTGGTCAAAAGCTTTCCCTTGATCCAAGGAAAGGAATCCAACTTGAGTCTGAGTCTTGTCCACATACTGTATTACGTCTCTGACCAGGGATATGTTGTCATATATTGTTCTGCCAGGAATGGCATACGATTGGTCAGGGCTGATTAATTTTGGTAACACCGGTCCCAGATGATTTGACAGCATTTTTGCCATGATTTTGTAGTCCACGCACAACAGAGATACTGGCCGATAAATCCTTATGTCTCTCAAGTCACCCTCCTTCGGAATCAAAGCCAAAGTTGCTCGCCTCCAAGACAGTGGCATTTGGCCTATATCACCATGCTTCCTGAGCTACACGAAGGTAGTAAAGTCCGATCAAATCCCATACTTTGGTGTAAAATTTATAAGATAAGCCATCCACTCCATGGGACTTATCCAGCGACAGACTATACAAAGCAATTGTTAATTCTTCCAGAGAAAATGGAGCTTCTAGTCGCTCTCTGTATTCTGGAGTCACTTCAGGGAGGCCGTACCACAAAGTGACACAGGCATCCGCATCCGAATCTCCTTTTCTATCCCTCCAGGCTTGCCAAAAGTTGCTAAAGTTTAACAAAAAAGCTTCATCCTTGACTAAGGCATTGTTGAAATGCCGAAACACAGTGCCATGCCTTGCCTCAGCCAGGGAAAGCTTAATCCAGGGCAGATTATGATGTGCAAAATGCGCAAATTTTCTATCGGAGCAACTTACACATCTGCACCAACGGTGAGACAAGTAGAATCGGTCTAGTCGGGATTGCGAGATATTACCACCCCTGATACAAGTGTAAGGAAACGATTTATCCGTGGGGTGCTGTACACGCCAAATGTCTCTCTGGTTGAACAGTGTTGCCACTTGTTGTAATGCTTTAACAGAAGGACTGTGCAGTTCTTTACGCACTCTCTCTAGGGAGGGGTTGAGAGTGCAATTAAAATCCCCTCCATTAATCACACACTCTTCGTCAGGCAAGATGAGCATGAATCGCCGCATGTCATCAAAGAACCGCACCGTTGCAGCTCCCACACATGGTGCATAAATGTTTATGAAGTTAACAACAAAATCTTCAAGCCTTACCTTTATATGTAACAAACGAGCCAAACTGACTTCATTTACAAGTATTTCAGGTTTCACACTTGGCGAAAACAGGATAGCTACTCCGCAAGACGTATCCGTGAGGTGACTGAAAAAAGCCAATCCTTGCCATTGATTTTCCCATCGGAAGGCAGCCTCTTGGGTTGTGTGTGTCTCCTGTAGAAATGCGACTCCAACTTTCTCCTTAAACCAGAATGACAGTACTTGGTGCAACGAAATGCAACTTTACACCCGTTAACATTCAGTGATCCCAGGCGAAAACATAATGCTGTCATTACATATATGAGAGCAATGGAAGGAGAAAACACAGTCTAAGCCAACAAATGCTTAGCTCCATAACTTAGCAACTTTGTAAGAAACTTCCTGGTGGACCTTTTTTTCCTTTTTTCAACTGTGCTAAAGTAGGAAGTGTGGGGATTTGTGATGATATGCCATCGACTTCGCTCTGGTGCTGAGTGAGTTTCCCCATCTTTTCAGTTGTTTTTTTGGGGGGCAAACTGATATTTTTAATGAATTTTTGTTCTTCTTCCAGGTGAGTAAAGTGCTACTCCAGAAGATGGAGTGACATCTAAATAATGAGTAAATTATACTTTATATTTTGAAGTCGTGAAAAGAGTTACTGAGAAGTTTTTACAGCATTTGGGAATAAATTTCCAAGTGTTATTTCCCCATCAAGACAAGGCAGACACAATCTTGACATGAAGTTTGATGTAACAGGAAACCTTGCAGATACTCCAAGGAGTGGTCACCCAAGAACAGCTCCATCGGGTAAAAACAAACGAAATGTTGCAAACTCATTATTGAACAATCCTCAACAATCGATTCGGAGAGCTTCAGTGGAATTGAGCATTTCTACAGCCAGTGTCCATGGCATTTTGAAGCAATTGGAAGATAAAACCTGACGAACCGCATATGGTTTAAACTTTAGATGAGGATGATCCTGATCAACGATTACAATTTTGTGAATGGCTTCGTAATCGTACTTGGAGGGGATATAACATCTTTTTGAATGAAACTTCCTTGGATCATGGAGTTTCTCTGCAACCTGAATATGTGTCAACTTTAGGCAAGAGTTGCTTAACAACAAGAACCCAAGTTTTGGGTTACATTGCACAGTATTAGGATGATGTTATTGGTGTTCCAGAAATAACTAAAATGGGAAAATGAAAAAAACGACAAAATGATGGTGTGAAAACAACAATGGAACAATCCTGTTTTTTGATAGGTGGTGAATGTTGAGTTGTTTCCATTGACTTCAATGTTAATTTGATGTGGTCCAGAGCCAACATTTTTACTGACAGCTATGAGGAAACATGTAAAAGCAAAGTTGTGTTTCCAAAACACGAGAGAAGATTAATACAGGCTTTGACGGAAGTCTTTGATATATTAAATGTGATTCACAAAATCGGCTAATCCAGATTGTTGTTTTTCGAGGAGGTAGAAGGAAGACGGAGGGGGGTTTTGAGTCGACTGATTCAGGTGAAAATGAAAGCTAAAAGACAAAGAAGACTCTTTTTATTTGATATCTTTACAACGACACCAAATATAGTGGCATCGCATATGTGCGGCGCACAGGGGTATTGGAAGTGCCACCAACAAATGATGAAAAACAATTTTATTAAAAACATTTATTAATAAAAAACAACAAAAACAAACTCGAGTTCATACATGTAGGCGTGTGCACTTTCCACCTTGTTTCACTGAACTCCTCTTCCTCAGGTATCAGATCATACCTGGATGACCTCTATAACCTTTGAGCGATCTCAAATGCTGAGTGTTACGACACATTGTTGAGTTCCTCAAACCAGCAAAGCCATTTTCGAATACTTATCGAACTTATTAATGTAATACCTGGTACTTCCACAATCCTCCAATGTCATCCGCCATTTCAAAGCATGTGGGTTCTAGTCCTTCTTCGAGGCAGCACTTAATGGCTGTGAGGCCACTCACTCCAGCTCCTACAATGCACACTCGTTCCACCATTGTCTCTAGAAACACAACGACAGTCTGTTTAAAAATCCATCTCTTTCTCGTCGTTTACTCAAGGTAGAACATCACACACACACACACACACACACACACACACACACACACACACACACACACACACACACACACACACACACACACACACACACACACACACACACACACACACACACACACACACACACACACACACAAACACACACACACACACACACACACGAATCTGGCTTATTACTTGAATTTATAATCATGTAAAATACAAAATTGTCTTAGTCTAGTGCTTTGAAAATAATTTAATAAATGTATATGCTGAGAAAGCAAGTTAAGAGCAGACTATGCATTTCTCTGTTCAATTGGAAAACAACCTTGTAAAACCATATCTGTTTGCTAATCATTGTCTCATTACCATTTAGTGAGCAAGGCAAAACATGGCTCTTTTCTATTCCCCCCCCCCTCTCCCCACACTCCTTCCCGAAGCTGATAACAACACTCCAAAAGAAACCAAAACCTCTCTATGTTGCAAACTTGAAGTCCACAAAAGTCCATCTGATGTCATGATAAAAACTGTATATATGATAATATATGTATATATATATATATATATATATATATATATATATATATATATATATATATATATATATACATATATATATATATATATATATATATATATATATATATATATATATATATATATATATATATATATATATATATATATATATATATATATATATACATATACATACACTACCAGTAAGAAGTTTTAGAACACCCCCATTTTTCAGTTTTTACTGAAATTTTAAGCAGTTTAATGTTTCAATGTACTCTGAAATTAAAACATAGAACAAATAAACAATTGCAGATAAAAAATTAAATCATGAAATCGTTTTATTGAACAAAATTTAATTCAAATTTTTGACTCATCAAAGTCGCCACCTTTTGCAGATATAACAGCCGAACATACTCGTGACATTCTTTCCACAATGGAAATCAAATATTGTTCGGAAAGTTCTTCCCAACACTGTTGCAGAAGTTCCTACAAATGTGCTGCACTTGGCGGTTGCTTTGCTTTCACCCTTCTGTCCAGTTCATCCCAAACCAGCTCGATGGGGTTTAAGTCTGGAGACTGCACTGGCCATTCCATGATTTGAAGCCTAACATCTTGTTCTTTTCTTCTAAGGTAGTTCTGACATAGCCTGGAGGTATGTTTTGGGTCTTTATCTTGCTGTAGGATTAACCCTTGACCAACTAGGCAGAGACCAGAGGGTATTGCATGGCGCTGCAAAATTCTGTGGTCGCCCTTTTGATTCAGGATGCCAGTCACTCTGTGCAAGTCACCGACTCTCGATCCAGCAAAATAGCCTCAGATCATCACGTTTCCTCCTCCATTTTTAACAGTTGGTGTCACACACTGAGGAACCATCCTTTCGCCTACTCGACGGGGTACAAAACCCCTGCGCGATGAACCGAAGATTTCAATTTTTCATTCATCGGTCCAGAATACTTGATGACCTTACTTGAGTGGAACAGGTTGAAAACACTACTATTCCCCACAACCAAACAAACTCGAGGTGAACCAACGTGAATCCCAAACCGTGGGTACCTGCGGTTACTCAACACCGACACAACATTCTGTAACCTTTTAAGTTTATCACCTTCTCTCACAAGGAGCCCACACAATACAGGGGAACACAAAGAACTTGAAAACAAGAGGAGGCCATTTGGTCGATCGGGCCTGCATTCTATAATCACAACATTCTGTAACCTTTTAAGTTTATCACCTTCTCTCACAAGGAGCCCACACAATACAGGGGAACACAAAGAACTTGAAAACAAGAGGAGGCCATTTGGTCGATCGGGCCTGCATTCTATAATCACAACATTCTGTAACCTTTTAAGTTTATCACCTTCTCTCACAAGGAGCCCACACAATACAGGGGAACACAAAGAACTTGAAAACAAGAGGAGGCCATTTGGTCGATCGGGCCTGCATTCTATAATCACAACATTCATTCGATCTATCAGGTTACATGTACTTGATTTCACGGGAGTGGTTGGGGTGGGAAGGGGATGGTGTGGGAAGTATAGCAGGGTGGCAACACAATAACATCACGGGCTTTATGTAATACTAGTGGGGTATGATTACACATTGTAAGCAATAACAAACCGTACTTCCCCATTGTCTCGGGTCGCTCGCCTGCATTTTTTTTCATTTATTTATATTTTCTTATTTTTATTTATTTATATTTTCTTTTTGTCATTTATTTATATTTTCTTATTTTCATTTATTTATATTTTCTTTTTGTCATTTATTTATGTTTTCATTTATGGATGCTTTCCAATGCTTTTGTGATTTTTTTTCCCAGGAAACAGGCTTCGACGTCCATCGGCACGCAAAATTTCGGCTTTCTACGTCACCCAGAAGGTACCGATCTTTAATATCAGTCATTGAGTCAGTCAGTGAGTCAGTAAGTCAGTTGGCAAGTCAGTGGTTAAAGGAGCTTTATTATAAACTAGCAACGACCAACCATCGCTTCGCTGATGGGTATAATAAAGGGGGGTGGGAGAAAAAGAGGGGTGGGGGATCGAGGAGGGGTGGAGGAAGGGAAGACAGTGTGAGGTGAGAGGAAGGGAAGGCAGATGTGCAGTGGAGTGTTAATTACTGCCCAGACGTGTTCGGAGACAAACACCACTTGGACGCATCCAGAGACAAACACCCCCCAGATGTGTCTGGAGCCAAGCTGGCTGGACACAAACACTGCTCGGATACGTCCGGAGATAAACTCCCGTCTGGACACGTCCAGAGACAAACATTGCCCAGACACATCTGGAGCCAAGCTGACCAGAGACAAACACCATCCAGACTCGTCCGGAGACAAACCCTACCCGGACACATCCAGAGACAAATACCATCCAGGCAGAACCACCGTCCGGATATGTCTAGACAGAGAGAGAGGGGGGAGGCGAGAGTGAGAGAGGTGGGAGGAGGATGTTGCAATGTATTGGGAGGGGTAGAGCAAGGATGGGACAAAGAGAGATGCTTTGTGAATAACACACACATATACACACACACACACACACACACACACACACACACACACACACACACACACACACACACACACACACACACACACACACACACACACACACACACGGCTGATATCAGCAACAACCCCAAAACCTTGAGTATCTTTCACCGAAAAAGAACGTTGCATTTATATCGACATTTCAGGGATATGTCCACAAAGATTATTCCATATAAACAGCTGCATGTGACGGGTGGAAAAAAAAATTTGCCTCGCTAATTTAGAAAACATGTTTATACGGCAAATGGCTCAGAGATTGAGTGTAATTTCAGAACAACTTGCTCAGGGTGGTGGAGCATGAAACACTCACTCAGGGTGATGGAGCACGAACCACTCACTCAGGGTGACGGAGCATGAAACACTCATTCAGGGTGATGGAGCACGAACCACTTACTCAGAGTGTCGGAGCACGAAACACTGGCTCAGGGTGATGGAGCACGAACCACTCACTCAGGGTGACGTAGCATGAAACACTCATTCAGGGTGATGGAGCATGAACCACTCACTCAGGGTTACGGAGCACGAAACACTCGCTCAGGGTGATGGAGCAGGAACTACTTACTCAGGGTGACGGAGCACGAACCACTCGCTCAGGGTGACGGAGC
This sequence comes from Eptatretus burgeri, assembly GCF_056783735.1. Classification (NCBI taxonomy): domain Eukaryota; kingdom Metazoa; phylum Chordata; class Myxini; order Myxiniformes; family Myxinidae; genus Eptatretus; species Eptatretus burgeri. Next base: position 58,492,722 of record NC_140977.1, read on the forward strand.
ACGAAACACTCGCTCAGGGTGATGGAGCACGAACCACTCACTCAGGGTGATGGAGCACGAACCACTCACTCAGGGTGATGGAGCACGAACCACTCACTCAGGGTGATGGAGCACGAACCACTCACTCAGGGTGATGGAGCACGAACCACTCACTCAGGGTGATGGAGCACGAACCACTCACTCAGGGTGATGGAGCACGAACCACTCACTCAGGGTGATGGAGCACGAACCACTACTCAGGGTGATGGAGCATGAACCACTCCCTCTGCATAATGTGGCGGGCAAAAGCGTCTGCATTGTTTGAACGATTCACTCAGAAGGACATAACGCGTTACCACTATCGACTTTAAGGCGTTTGGCAAGCGGCTTAAGTACTAATGAAAGCACTCCAGTTAAATGGTTGATAAGGATCGGTTGGCCAGGCTATCACTGCATGTCATATAGGATCCCGTTAACTTTAAAGCCGGTCTTCACCACGCACGCAGTAGTTGATGAAATAAAATGAATTTGTTCAAATAATGACTTCATCCACAAAGGAGTTGTAGCTGAATGCAGAATAACCCTGGAGACATCACAAAGTTCAATCCCCCATGAAATAAACATTGTAGATCATCCGCCATCTTGCCAGCTCGTCTGTGCATGCATCATGTGGTACAACGGTTCGGGATCCGCACAAACGTTATAACTTTTTTTTAAAGCGTCAGTTTTTTTTAACCAGATTTCCTTTGATTTACTGCAGAGCACCTCACGAAACCTCTGAAAATGTTGACACAGATCTGGCAGATGCTATGGATAAGCAGTCCCTCTGGTGGACAGGATGTGAGATCTTGCAGTGAATGCATTAAATCATATAGTTCAATAAAGCCCGTTAGTTTTGCCACATTCCTAAATCTTTTTGTTCACTCGATATAATTCTCCAAACAGTAGAAAGAGATCAGTTTAATGCTTTGTGGAAATTTCACATTTTCTTCTGTATCTATGGAGGAGGGACCATAGCCTCGCTTGTTTAAAGTAAATAGGTATATCGGCCTAGTTTTCGGACTCGTTATTTATTTAAATTATCAGATTTCACAACAGATTTTGACACAAAATTAGTCCGGACGACATCCGATCCTCAAAATCTAAATAATATTTCGATGATATACATTAATTAATCTGTGAGAGTAGATCGTGCAAAAATCATATCATATATTGCATGAAGTCGCTCCAAGCTCCTAATTTGAAAACCACAGCACTTACAAAAGTGATGTACACAGCGATTCATAGCTGTGATGAACAGGCATTCGATAATATGAGTGAGGAAAGTGAAAAAAAATACTTTGTCGTAAATAAATAGTTGCGGCCTCTTCCAAGTCGAGGCATGGTTGAGCAGGCCAAAAAAAAACATGGCGGCTTCAGACCCCAGCGGGGTTACCCAGGAAACGCCTCAGGACCCCAGAATGTGAGGTGGCCGAGGATCGCCTGATGAAGGATATTATTAAATTAGGCCGTTAATTATCTTCAAAAGGGGTGTTTTAATTAACCCTAACATACAATTTTCACTCTTGCACTTCCTTGGAGTTCTCTTTGTATGCATGCAAAGTTTCAGGCTGCTCAGTTTTATGGTTTTGGAGATATGGAGAAGACACACACACACGTACACGTACACGTACACATTGACGTTCATTAATATAGACTTGCAAATACAACCCATTGCTTCGCTGACAAAGGTATTAAAGGGGGGGAGAGGAGGAAGGGGAGGAATGGGAGAGGGAAGGGAAAGGGAGGAGGCAGGATGGAGGGGAAGCTAGTTTGGGGTGAAGTCACCAAATGTTACTATACACTAGGGAGGGGTGTGAGGAGGGGGGGGGGAAAAGAGAGAGAGAGAGAGAGAGAGAGAGAGAGAGAGAGAGAGAGAGAGAGAGAGAGAGAGAGAGAGAGAGAGAGAGAGAGAGAGAGAGAGAGAGAGAGAGAGAGAGAGAGAGAGAGAGAGAGAGAGAGAGAGAGAGAGAGAGAGAGAGAGAGAGAGAGATATTTTGTTGCAGTTCTATTTTTCCCCCATGCCTCAATGGCAATGGCACCCAGCACGCAGTGATCCCCTGCAAGTTATTTTGTTAGTCTCCGTGCAGTTCGACCTTCCCCTCATGTCTGGTGGGTTAACGGGATGACGTGCATTGCGTGGGTCTTATAGCTATGTCTATTAGCTATATCTTTATCTCCTATTCTGATTTCTAATCCAATCCTTTCCTTTTAGCTATGGTACAAGTCAAGCAAGCAAACACACACGCCATGCAATATGCGATTGAATAGCAAACACACCAGGATGTCTCCGGTGACTTGGAACCACCACCACCAAACTCTCTCCAACAAAGCACACAACAGACCACACAGCACGCACATGGCACACCATTATTTAATTCAAATCTGCACCCCAATTTCCAACAGCATCTCACTTTGTTTCTCCCCTCGCTCACCAAAATTCATCATTTCGACCACCAACACCTCCTACACACGTGAAAAAATATTCCTGCACCCCCTCGAACCTCTGCATCGCTATAATTCACCACTAAACAGAGGCATGCTGCACGACTCAGGCTGTACTTGGACTGCATGATGTAGGGACAAGTAACAGACATTAATAGCTCGACCGCATCTCGTTGGGGATGTACCGGGTGAGCTCGTGGGATTGATACGACCCTCGTCCAGTCACCAGAACACAGCAAGACAGGGGCTGCGAGGAGGGGTCGCAGGAAGGATGATCTAGGAGTTTGGTGCAGAGCCCAGGTGTTCATTTTGGCTCATGAGAGGGGGCCCGTGGGTGGCAGGTGTGCATTACTATTCGGCATTGAGACTGCACTCGGAGCACGTGAAGGGCCGGGTTGTCGGCTCATACCCGATGTTGAGTCAGGAGCTCCATGCAGTGGCGAGCCGGATGGGCAAATGAGACCGTTTCCGGCTGCGAGTGCCTGACAGGGCATGGCTAGGGCCAATGTGGCCCAAGAGAGGAGCGGGATTCGGGTCACAGCATGTCGCCTTCGGGTCATCACCCTATCCTTCTCCCGGGATATATACAGGGAGGAGCGAGGAGTCGCTCGCTCTCTGCTTCGCCCTCCTCTTCTCTGCTCCTCCCGGTTCTGTGTTGGCTGCTCCTCGTTGCCTCTGCTCTTCGCTGGCTCTTCACTCGGGGTTGGTGTGTAACTGTGAGACGTTCTTCTTCTTGAGGACCAGTGCAGATCACCCGTTTCCACGAGCCCCAGCCAAGTGACTAAAGGCCCAGTCACACCTTGACGTTTTAGCCAGCTTATGCCGATTTTTGGAAATTTTTTGCAAAACGCTGGTACACGTCGAATACGTTATGGGTACGTTTTGTATATGTTAAGACCACGCTGAAAAACACTTCCATAAGTGGTAGTATGCTGGCTTTAAACGTTGAACTTTTGGGTTTTCCTCAAATTTTTTCATGCTGGAAATTTTACAACGTATGCCGGCGTATGACTCACACGTTCCACTACGCTGGCCATAAGTTGTAAGCACGTTATGCGATCGTTGACACACGTTGAAACACGTTACTTGTAAGTTACTCATAAGTCGAAACACGTCGAGGTAAAGGCCTGGTCACACCTTGACGTTTTAGCCAACGTATGCCGATTTTTGAATTATTTTTCTAAAACGCTGGCACACGTTGAATACGTTATGGGTAAGTTTTGATAACATTGAGAGCATGCTGAAAAACACTGCCATACGTCGTTGTACGTTGGCTTTAAACGTTGTACTTTTCGGTTGTCCTCAAATTTTTTCATGCTTGAAATTTCACGACGTATGCCGGCGTATGACTCACACGTTCCGCTACGCTGGCCACAAGTTGTATGCACGGTCTGCGATCATTGACAGACGTCAACACATGCTACTTGTAAGTTAATCATAAGTTGAGACACGCCGAGGTAATGTTTAGCGTACCCGAAACTTATTTCTAACCTATGATTAACGTGTTGTTGGCACATTACGCGATCGTTGCCACACATTGACAGACGTTACTTTTAAGTTACTCATAGGCTGAAAGACGTCGGTATAATGGATCGTCCTTGCGTCAGCGTCCACGGCCACGGCCAGGACACTTATTTGCAGCATTCTTCAAACTTTTCTTCGGCATGACGAGGATGTTCACACTTCGATGTCTAGCTTGGCTATGATTCCAATTGTCCATCGGCAGCGTCTATTTAAAATAGTCGAGTTTGAGCGTTTTAACACGTTCAGAAGAAACGCTTCAAATTTCAAAAATTTCAAAGCGTCAAAAAACAAAGGCGAGTGACAGCAATTTAAATCGTTCATTGTAAACAATGAAACGAGCTGAGTGGTACCGTTTAGAAGTCGTTGAGTGAAAAAAAATCCAATTGTTGAGCGCAAGCGTCTACTTTCAATAGTGGAGATGCAGCCATTTAAATCGTTGAGTTTATCATTTAAATCGTTAAATCGTTAAACGCAAGGACGATCCATCATAACCCACACCCTCCCCCTCACACTCACCTACTACTGCCAACATGAACAAACTACTACTAATACTGATACTGATACTGATACTGTTACTGCTGACATGGACATCGACTCAAAAAGAACTCGAAAACACTGTTGGGTTCCCCTTTTATGAGCAGCATTTTTATATAACAATTCCCAAAACCGCTGGGAACACGTCTTTATATGGCAGTTGTAAGCTAGAAACACGTTAATTTATTTTTTTTGTCGACCGGAAGACGTCATTGGAATACGTCTACATACGTCGATGTGTGTTGGGACTACGTAAAGAATTGGTTCAAAGCACGTCAAACAGAAGTTAGAAATAAGTTTTGCGTAAAAAAGACATTACCGCGACGTGTTTCGACTTATGAGTAGCTTATAAGTAGCCTTTGTAGACGTGTGTAAGTGTCCGCATATCGTGTGTACAACTTATCCCCATCGCATGCGGAACGTGTGTCATACGCCGAGTACATCGTAAAATTTTGAACATGCTTAAAATTTCTTGACGTACTCTACTTACTACGACGTATGATAGCGTACTTTAGCGTTGTACTCACGTATACCAAACTTACTCATACCGTATTTGACATGCCCCAACGTTTTAGACACATTTTTCTTCGGTCGGCATACGCTGGCAAGATCGCCAAGGTGTGACCGCGATGTTGTCACTTCCATTTCTACGGCAGTTATGATTCGAATTGTTGTGCGTCAGCCTTTTAATAGGCTACGTCACGAAATCGTCGGCGATGCGTGCAACGCGCTATGCCTAAGTTAGACTATCGTTGGGCATCGGTTGTGTAGGCCGACAACAGGTTCAGCATTCGTTGGTATAAGTTATCTATAACACAACGAAACGTTCTGTGTCCGTTACCAATGCGTTATACATAAGACCAAGTCGCTATGAATACGTCCGAATCTTTTAAAAAAAACATCAAAAGTTCAACGTAAGCCAGCGTTTTAGATACATTTTAATACGTTGCCATCGCTGGCTAAAACGTCAAGGTGTGACCGGGCCTTAATGTTTAGCGTACCCGAAACTTACTTCTAACCTATGAGTAACGTTTTGTAAGCACGCTACACGAACGTTGTTCACACTTTGCAACACATAACTCAAAAGTACTACTACTACTACTACTACTACTACTACTACTACTACTACTACCAACATAGCCATCACTAAATTCTCTCGAACTATGACTAATAACATCGACATCATTAAATTCTCTCGAACTACTACTACTACTACTACTACTACTACTAAGAACATCGACATCACTAAATTCTCTCAAACAACTACTACTACTAATACTAACATCGACATCACTAAATTCTCTCGAACTACTACTGCTACGACTACTGCTACTATTACGACTAATACGACGACTACTAACATCAACATCACTAAATTCTCTCAAACTACTACTACTACCAACATCGACATCACGAAATTCTCTCGAACTACTACTACTGCTACTACTACTACTAACATCGACATCACTAAATTCTCTCGAACTACTACTACTGCTACTACTACTACTACTACTACTACTAACATTGACATCACTAAATTCTCTCGAACTACTGCTACTACTACTGCTACTGCCACTGCTACTGACATTGACATCTACTCAACATGGAGTCTGTAACACTGACGGGTTCCTCTTGTGAAGCCCATTTGTACATACCAATTCCCCTAAACGCTGCCGATACGCCATTATACGGTAGCTGCAAGTTAGAAACACGTTCAGTAAGTTCTGTGGTCGTCCGGAAGACGCCAATGTGCGTTTGAGATAAGTTACACATAGGTTCAAAGCATGCTACTCATAGGTTCAAAGCACGCTACTAATAAGTTCAAAACACGTTACTCAGAGGTTAAAAATTAAGTTTCGGGTATGCTAAACATTACCTCGACGTGTTTCGACTTATGAGTAACTTACAAGTAACGTGTGGCCGACGTGTATAAACGATTGCGGAGCGTGCCGAGAACTTATGCCAGCATATGCGGAACTTGTGAGCCATACGTCGAGTACGTCGTAAAATTTTCAGCATGCTTGAAATTTCACGACGTACTAGACGTACCACGTAATATGCCAGCGTACTTCATTGTTTTTCATCGTGCTCCTAACGTATACACAACTTACCCATACCGTATTCGACATGTCCCAGCGTTTTAGACACATTTTTCATAGGTCGGCATACGCTGGCTAAATCGTCAAGGTGTGACTGGATGTTGACACTTCCAAAACTTAAAAAAAAAAACCTCAAAACTTCAGCGTATGCCAACGTTTTACGTGCATTTTTATACGTTGCCATTCCTGGCTAAAACGTCAAGGTGTGACTGGGCCTTAAGCCGGAGATAATGTACCATTTCTCGAGGTGGGAACGCTCAAGGGGAGCGTCCCACGGAGGTACACGCTACACTCACAGACCTATGCACAACTAGGCTAGGGATCTTTTGCCTTACATATCTTCTCTCCTCTCTCTATTGCCACCTGTCTATCTCATCCCCTTTGGACGCACAAAAGAGTATCATTACTGACTCGCAATCCCATTTTCCTCTGGCACGACAGCGCACCCCCCAGATTGCACCGCACCACTCCTCCAACTCCCACACCTTAGGCACCAGTATTTCTCCCTCCTACCTCTCCCTAAGCATACTGGGACGCGTTGGCCAGCCGACCGCACCAGGTATTGCGAGGCCGTTTGTCCTCATGTGCTCTTTTTCTTTCTGGCTATCTAATCTTCCTCGGGTGTGTGTGTGTGTGTGTGTGTGTGTGTGTGTGTGTGTGTGTGTGTGTGTGTGTGTGTGTGTGTGTGTGTGTGTGTGTGTGTGTGTGTGTGTGTGTGTGTGTGTGTGTGATGGCGCCTGTTCTAGCATAAGTTAAGATTGACGGGATAAGTCTGCTCTGTGTCTGCTTTTGTAAATTGCTTGCCTTTTGCCGCACCCCACAAATTATTTGCTTTCCTCTGCTGTGCGTACCAACAAACCCTATTCACTGTGCCACATTCCTTTCCTCTCTTGATTGTAAATAACTGCTTTGTGTAGAAATGTTCCCAGCTCGTTTTCGTCTTTTCCTTCATTAGTCGAGCATGGTTCATATTCTAGTTTAGCCAGACGTTTCCCCCAATGATCTGTATTTCTAGCTGGTACGTCCTTGGGTAGTTATGCTCGGCTACATCTGATCCGGTAAGGTGATCCGGTTTGAACAAGGTGTACCGAGGGTGTGTCTCATGACCATTCGGTAAACGATATTCATTAGATGGAGGACCCTAAGTCATGTGGTCGAGTTATTGGCATTCACGGTCAATTCGCGACCCACCGCGTCAGGAAGTTATTCATGTGTGACAGCCTGTGATTCCAGAGAGTCTGATGGGAACCCGAGGTAGCTTCCCCCCTCGTGGTCTTCTCGCCCCCGACCCCGGGTCCGCAACAATATGTTACGCTTAATGACTGAACACACACACACAAAACTCATGTCAGGACAGCTGTACACAGAACGATACAACAAAGTTTGAGAAGTAATCCGCTGGCACATCTGCACAAACTTCGATATCGCAGTTCCAGAAAAAATGTGGGAACATGAACCAAAAGCAACCACTGAAAACATGGAAGTACCTACCGCTCACATATGACCTAATGATCCCATCAAGCGCGAACATCCAAAAAAAAGGCGTTGCGACCAGATATCATACTTATGTACAAAAAATAGTAGGCAGGGCTGATCCACAAAATATGTAACGGAGAAGAAAGTAAGTGTGTGTGGAGAAAGAAAGTAAGTAAGTGGAGCATCGCAAGTACACAAATTGTCAGTGGCACAAGGAAGATAAACAAGAAGATAAACAAATGGTTCCCCATCTGATCCATAATTCAGGTCTTGACCATCTTCCCCACATCTGAAGATAAACTTACACCTTGCACACAGTTTGTCATGTTCAGAGACCCACCTTGTATTGTAAGCAGTTTAACTGCTTCCCTGTAAGATTCACTGATACTTTCGCAGTTAAAATGCACAGACGAGTCCTTTTCATACTCTTTAATTTGGTAAAATCGCTCCTCCCTTCACACAAAATGACATCCTCCTCAAAACCCGTTTAACCACACCCACATGATTTGCACAACTTGGTCGCTTTGATTCTCTCTTTTGCTCAAATTACCTGCAGGTGCACCCTTCCTCAGATGTCACCTTTACCTTTTATGCATCATCAGTTTTAGGAGTTTGTGCTCATCACTACAGTAGCAAAACAGAATATGATGTGTCCTCACTGTCAGGTTGGAACGAACCTGAATTGATCTCAGCTTTCCAATACAGCAATGAACCACCCACACCTCAAATGTCGTGAGGCACACTCCCACACACCTACACACTGGTTGCTTCACTATGACACTTCGTTATTTCACCTTTTTATGTGCAATTATGGATGTTACCTCACCTCGCAAAAAAACATACCGCCATTGATGCAGCGTCTTTTACACCAACTCATTTAACATGTTAAATTCGGTCTTTGTGCCTGTTGTTTGTGTCCTTTATAACGTCCTTAAAAACAGTAAGTTTCTTGTTTGGAATGATTTTCAATTTTGTTTGACTGCCAGACAGGCAGACGCACTAAAAACAAACATACTTTCCTCCACTCTGCGCATTCTCGTTCAGGACGACATTCCACACAATTTGCCAAATTCAGAGCCAGAACACTGACTCAGCTACAGGTTCATGTTCCCATTCATGTTCCAATTCGTGTTCAAAATATAACATTCTATTTAAGTTAAGTTAATTTGTTCATCAACCATAAACTGTCCTTTGTACACAAACAGACTGACAGAGAGACAAAGTGAACCACTTGCTAAACTTTGCTTTTCGCTTCGCACAACAGGGGAAATAAATAAATATAAAGGTGAGTAAAGGTAGCCACAATAGCAGAGCAGTGTGCACACTCTCTTCTGAGCTGGCTAGCCTGAGTTCAAATGCTGAGTCAGTTATAAACGAACATCGTGGTGCTGCGCATGCATCATTGTGTATGTGTGCTCCATCACACAGATTGACATTAAGTTAGAGGAAATGTCCAACAGCAATGGTTATGGGTGGATGTTAAAGATCCGACGTCGTGAACTCAGGAAGAGTAAGCGAGTAATCACCGGCAACCTCAAAGAATTCCAAAATTTCTTCCCTCACTGACTGTTGGGAAGGCAATGGCAAACCACCCATCATAAGCATACCACCCAGCTGGCATAAGGAAACCACCTCGCAGAACCAAATCACCTGGCATAAGCAAATGGTCCAGCACATTGAAACCACCTGACAGAACCTGTGCCAAGAAGCTGCTTCAGCGGCATATACTCTGCAAAGAGTCGAGTACATTGACGATGATGATGATTTGAGTTGAGTTGGGTCGTTAAACTAGATGACTCCGAAATGAGTGACATTTCTTCATACTCATCAACTCTTTCAAACCTTTCCTGATTATTTTGGTGTAGTCCTGTCTGTATTTGTTTCATTTGTAATTGTGTTTGCAATTGTTTCATTTGCAATTTAAACTTGTTTATTGTTCAATTTAGACCCGTTCAGTTTGCAATTTTGACCCATTCAGTTTGCAAGTTAGAACCGTTCTGTTTGCAATTTAGACCTGTTCCTTTTGCAATTTAGATCTGTTCCGTTTGCAATTTCGACCTGTTCTGTTTGCAATTTAGACTCGTTCTGTTTGCAATTTAGACCTGTTCAGTTTGCGATTTAGACTCGTTCTGTTTGCAATTTAGACCTGTTCTATTTGCAATTTAGACCTGTTCAGTTTGCGATTTAGACCTGTTGTGTTTGCAATTTAGACCTGTTCTGTTTGCAATTTAGACCTGTTCCTTTTGCAATTTAGATCTGTTCCGTTTGCAATTTCGACCTGTTCTGTTTGCAATTTCGACCTGTTCTGTTTGCAATTTAGACCTGTTCTGTTTGCAATTTAGACCTGTTCCGTTTGCAATTTAGACCTGTTCTGTTTGCAATTTAGACCTGTTCTGTTTGCAATTTAGATCTGTTCCGTTTGCAATTTAGACCTGTTCTGTTTGCAATTTAGACCCGTTCTGTTTGCAATTTAGACTCGTTCTGTTTGCAATTTAGACCCGTTCTGTTTGCAATTTAGACCTGTTCTGTTTGCAATTTAGACCTGTTCTGTTTGCAATTTAGACCTGTTCTGTTTGCAATTTATACCCATTCTGTTTGCAATTTAGACCCGTTCTGTTTGCAATTTAGACTCGTTCTGTTTGCAATTTAGACCCGTTCTGTTTGCAATTTAGACCCGTTCTGTTTGCAATTTAGACCCGTTCTGTTTGCAATTTAGACCTGTTCTGTTTGCAATTTCGACACGTTCTGTTTGCAATTTAGACCCGTTCTGTTTGCAATTTAGACCCGTTCTGTTTGCAATTTAGACCTGTTCAGTTTGCGATTTAGACCTGTTGTGTTTGCAATTTAGACCTGTTCTGTTTGCAATTTAGACCTGTTCAGTTTGCGATTTAGACCTCTTCTGTTTGCAATTTTGACCCATTCAGTTTGCAATTTAGACCTGTTCTGTTTGCAATTTAGACCTGTTCCGTTTGCAATTTGGAGCTGTTCTGTTTGCAATTTAGACCTGTTCTGTTTGCAATTTAGACCTGTTCTGTTTGGAATTTAGACCTGTTCTGTTTGCAATTTAGACTCGTTCTGTTTGCGATTTAGACCTGTTCTGTTTGCAATTTAGATCCGTTCACTTTGCAATTAAGACCTGTTCTGTTTGCAATTTAGACCTGTTCCGTTTGCAATTTAGAGCTGTTCAGTTTGCAATTTAGACCCATTCAGTTTGCAATTTAGACCTGTTCTGTTTGCAATTTAGACCTGTTCTGTTTGCGATTTAGACCTGTTCTGTTTGCAATTTAGATCCGTTCACTTTGCAATTAAGACCTGTTCTGTTTGCAATTTAGACCTGTCCTGTTTGCAATTTAAACCTGTTCAGTTTGCAATTTAGATCCATTCTGTTTGCAATTTAAACCTGTTCAGTTTGCAATTTAGACCCATTCAGTTTGCAATTTAGACCTGTTCTGTTTGCAATTTAGACCTGTTCTGTTTGCAATTTAGACCTGTTCTGTTTGCAATTTAGACCTGTTCAGTTTGCAATTTAGACCTGTTCTGTTTGCATTATAGACCTATTCTGTTTGCAATTTAGACCTGTTCTGTTTGCAATTTAGACCCATTCAGTTTGCCCGTTAGACCCATGCAGTTTGCAATTTCGACCCATTCAGTTTGCCCCTTAGACCCATTCAGTTTGCAATTGATACCCATTTAATTTGCAATTTAGATAACTTCCATTTTCAATTTAGACCCGTTTCATTTACAACTTATATCTGTTTAGTTTGCAATTTAGATCTATTTAGTTAAACAATTTAGACAACTTCCATTTGCAACTTAGCCCCATTCAGTTTGCAATTTAGACTCATTTCATTTCCAACTTATGTCCGTTTTGTTTACATTTTACATCCATTTAGTTTACAATTTAGACAAGTTTAGTTTACAATCTATACCCGTTTACTTTGGAATTCAGACTTGTTTAGTTTGAGTCTGACATCCAACTGCATTGGGTTATGATAAAACCGCTACTCCTGCTTTTGTTTGAGTTTTACCGAATGACAGGGATTTTTACAGTGTTTTTTCAGGAGCACATTTTCTTTCATGAAATTGATTGATAAGTTTTTTTCAAGTTTTTACTCAACTCCTGTTATTCGGTCAATATTTTGATCAGATGATTTGTCTTCATGGTGCAGAGGATGTTGACCTATGATGCACATACTGGGTTGTTGTGGGTTGAGGGTGATGTTTTTCAGTTGCGAAGTTGTGAGAGACTCTCATTTATGTTTCGATGGCACCCTGTTTGGATGTTTGGATGTAATCAAACACCTGTTAGCATTGCCTCACAGTTCCCACAAGAGCACCTGAAAATAATTATCCATTATCAACACAAACTTCTACAAATCAAATGAACCGCCATCTATTTATAGTGGAGGGAAAGTATATATGTATCATCATCTACTTCTCCAAGAGGATTTGACCAAAGACGCTAAAACTTTCAGGGTTACCCCCGCCCCTCTACCATCCCCCATCACCGATCACCCCACAATACTCACCACCATTCTACACACCCCCTCTCCCCCATTCCCCTCCAACCATCACCCCCACAATACCCACCACCATCTCACCCCGCCTCCCTCCACAATCCCCAATCACCCCACAATCCCCAATCTCCCCACAATCCACAATCACCCCCATAATACCACAACCACCATACTACCACTCTCGTTCCACAGTTCTCCCTCCTCCACAATCCCCCATCCACTGAAGAGGGACAGCGACACCTCACGGACACGATGGTGGGACAAGGCACGACACAAATCGCGGCCGAGGAAAGTATCAAAAAGTTTTTTCTCTCTTCAAATTAGACCGTGATTAACGATTCTCAATGGTTTTCAGAAAGAAAAAAAATACGTTTGGGTTTCCCTTTAAGTATATAAGGGGTAAAGAACAAGCGATAACAAGTGTGGGCCCATTGAGGAATAGCACATGGAGCAGGTTAGTAATGCAAGCAGGATGGCAGGTTTATGAAACAGTTATTTTGCTTCAACATTGATACAACAACAGTCAGAGGAAGTAGAATGGCATTCGGTAGAGCACACAACTCCACCAGGGTGAACATTTAATGGTTTGTATCCCAGTGATGGAGCAGATCTGGATTCGAACCTGAACCGAAATCCAATCACCTGGTTATTGTCACTTAACCAACTCATCCACGTTTTGCAAATTCCATCCACAACGTTTTGAGACATCGTGCGAAACAGTACAGTGTTTTTGGTCCTATCTCTCAATGGTGAAGAATGTACAGAAAATCGAGTTGTCGACTCCTTCTCACCCGTAAAGATTGATGACTTCCTTCAGTCTGGGCGATGTCCCATAAGCTGTGAAGCTTGAGTGCAGGTGAATAGTCACAAGGTCAATAAGAAAAAGAGCAATCAGAGATTGCAGGCCCTTGCCAGGACGTGTTTTGTGTGGTGTTTGTGTAGTTCTGTT
>NC_140977.1:58518783-58658783 GCF_056783735.1 Eptatretus burgeri
CCCGTCCATCACGTCCCCCCATCCCCCGTCCATCACGCCCCCCCTTCCATCACGTCCTCCCCGTCCATCACGTCCCCCCTTCCACCACGTCCCTCACGTCACCACGTCCCTCACGTCACGACGTCCCTCACGTCACGACGTCCCTCACGTCACGACGTCCCTCACGTCACCACGTCCCTCACGTCACCCCGTCCCTCATGTCACCACCCCATCCCAACGTCATCTTCCCCGTCTCAACGTCACTCCACGCCCCCTCCCCACGTTTCCTCCCCCACCTCCGTTCAACTTGTTCCCACCTCTTCTGTGAGGGTCTTTAGGTTGTTTATGCCTGATGTTGGCTTAATGGTTCGGGTGGTGGGCTTGGGATCCCACTCAGCTGTTGAATTAATACCAGGTGGGGTTGACTCTGCTTGTCATCCTTCCGAGATCGGCAAAATGAGTGCCAGCTTGCTGGTATCCTATGTCGGAGTGGCGACCCGTCTCTGATTGTGTCCAATAGCCAAGGACACTGCTTTGGCAGCACCGACGCTCCGCACACAGTGTGGTCCCAATCTCCTCCTCCTCCCTCCCTGGGTTGTTTCCCTTAAGTGTCACTGGTTTGTATTTAACTTGTACATATTCATCGTGTCATCATAACTATAACAATTTTGGTGTGGCAGGGGTGACACGTACTGAGGCAAGCCACTTCTTGTCTGCCTGTTCCAACCACCTCCCCACTGCATTATCACTGTTCTTTGATGGTGAGAATGGAAGGAAAGGTGGTGGTGGTGGTGGTGGAAGAGATACTGGGAAAAGTTCACAGAAAGGAGTGGTGGCTTGTGAGGCGGATGCACAAGATGCAGAGAAGTGAGACATAAATCTACTGTTCTCTTAAATCGTCATCGTACATCATAATACCTCATAGTCCCTCAACCATGGTAGTACCTCATCATCTCTCGTAGTACCTCGTAGTCCCTCATCGTATCTCAACCATGGTTGCACCTCGTAGTCTCTCATAGTACCTCGTAGTGCCTCATAGTTCCTCAACCATGGGTGTCGTCCCTCATAGTACCTCTGGGATTTACATCTTTTACCTGGATTTGCATAAACATTCTGCCAAGCTGTCCAAGTGTGTATTTGTCTTTCCGTGTCACAGTGTACGAGCTCCGATACCCCAGAAACAGGAAGTGCTTGTTCCTCCCTCTTTATACCCAGGTATGTCACACACCTTTTTTTAATCATTTATTTTCTTGATTCCAATTTATTTTGCTCCAGTTTATCTTACCCTGGCATTTTACCTCATCTCCCCCCCCCCATCCCCACTCTCCTTTCCCACCCTCGCATATAGTGATGTGCTGTAATCTGTTCCTCCACTCCTCTCCTTTGGTGTTCAATTTAATCTGTAATTTAATCAATTAATTTGTAAAGAACGATTCTCCCTCAAAATTAATTATTTCCCAGCAAAGCAAAATAACATTTTAACTTGCTTTACCCTCCTTTTCATTTTCCCTTTTCCCACAGTTCCCAAGCGTCGCAAAATCTCTCATTCAGTGTTTGATGGATTTCGTGACTTTCAATCCGAATCAGGTATGTTCCTGTCTGCGTTGCACACCAACACTTCCTCCCCTCCATCTCACTCCACTTACCTGCCCCTCCTCCCTCCTCTATGTACATCTATACTCATAAACGTCAGTCAGTAAGTCCGTCAGTCCATCTTCTCCATAACTCCAAAGCCATGACACCTTGCAGCCTGAAACTTTGCACACATACCAAGGGGACACCAAGGGAGTGCATGAATGAAAAGTGGGTGTTTCGGTTAATTAAAATACCCTTTTGGAGATAATTAACGGCCTTATTTAATTATCCTTTATCAAGGCACATCCGTGGTCACCTTGCTGGGGTCTTAATTCGCCATTTTTTGGTTTGTTTGGGCCTGCTCAACAATGCCTTGACTTGGAACGGGCCACAATGGTTTCTCAACGAAAAAGCTTTTTTTTTCACTTTCCTCACTCATATGATCGAATACCTGATCATCATCGTACCTTAGAATCGCTGGGTACATTGTAATGCTTATAAACACCTGGAAACGCCGGCATTCGTGGCTTTATTTCATTTCCGCGCATGCCATAACCTCGAAGGTCTCTTGATCTAAGCCGAATTTCAAAATTTTAACTTCTTAATTGGAACTGAGCAGCAGTTCCAACTGTTAAAATAAATGAATAAATAAAATGCTCTTTGTCCAATTCGGACGTTGCTTGACATTCCGGGCATCTCCGGGTGCATTGGAGAGCATGCATACATACATACATGCAGGCAGGCCTTTGCCAGGTAGATAGCGTGGGTTTTAAATGTCCCCGCCAAGTTTTATATAAAACATTGTGGTTAAAAAGAAAATGTTGCTGTTTGGGCACGTTTCATCACCTTCCCTTTCCCCGCCCCTCATGCTGCCTTACCTTCCCCTGCCCCTCATGCTGTCATACCTTCCTACTACACTGCCTTCCCTTCCTCTCACGCTGCCTTCCCTTCTCCCAAACCCCCTCTTCTCTCTATCTCCCATTGACATCCCCGGGCGGTCTCCATGGTCTGTTTTAACGTACCCCATTTCATTCAATGTTTTACTACCTCTCCTCACCCCCCCACCCCCCGTTTCTCCACAAGTCCCTCTACCAAATGGAAGTCTGGAACCCCCTCCTCTCATGCCTACCTCCTCCCAAATCTCCTCCCCTCCCCACTTCCCCTCCTCCCTCCTTTCTCCCCATCCTCCCCCTCCTTTCTCTCCATCCTCCCACTCCTTTCTCTCCATCCTCCCCCTCCTTTCTCCCCATCCTCCCCTCCTTTCTCCCCATCCTCCCCTCCTTTCTCCCCATCCTCCCCCTCCTCTCTCCCCATCCTCCCCCTCCTCTCTCCCCATCCTCCCTCTCCTCTCTCCCCATCCTCCTCACTCCCACCCCCTCTGTAGAGAGACATTTAATGAGGTGTCGCTCTCCCCACCCCCCTTACCTCGCTCTTCACTCCTCTCCCTCCCCTATCTCCCTCTTTCTCTCCCCCCCCCACCCCTTAACAACTCTGACAACAAAGTGATGGGTTGTAAATTCTTGTATATAATAATGAAAGGCCTGTGCTTCTGATTGCATATTCACTGCAGCAATGGCGGCTGTCAGCGCATCGGGAGGATTTTCTGGAGGAGGTGTAACTGGTGAAAGGCGAAGCCTCGCTGACTTGTTCCGACCTCCAGTGGAACTTATTCACAGAGGAGGATTTATGTCGGTGGGTTTGTGTTCAACGACTAGTTCCACAATAACTGCAAAGTTGATTACAAGTGAAAATGATTACGACACATTTGCAGGTGCCTGTGAACCTGTGAGCCGGTAGTGCTGTGCTTTCCCGTATCTCACAAGCCTCGCCTCCCCCCGTCCCTGTCCCCCCGCCCATGTCCAGGCTCGTTTGGCTGCTGAGCAGAGACATTGCTGGCTGCTCGTGAATATCCAGGATGCCAGTGACTTTTCCTCACAATGCTTGAATCGAGATGTGTGGAGCGCAAGTAGTGTGAAGGAGGCACTGAAGGAACACTTTGTTTTCTGGCAGGTAACGACAAGATTCAGGAAGACATGTAGGCTTTGGCAAAAAAAATGTTCACCTTGTCGAGGCTCATATGAGAGCGAACACACAACGCACACCACGGGGGGGCATAAGACAAGAGGGGCGGGAGTGGGAAGGACAAAACAGTGGGGAACAGAGACATTAGGAGATCTGTGGAAGGGAGAAGGATGGGATGGGGAACATGGGGAATAGAAGATGGACATTACAGGAACTTTCAGGAAGGAAAGCAGGGAATTTGAAGGAGGTGGGTTTGAGGTGGATTAACGGGGGTAGAAAAGATCGAGGATTTGGATGGGGGACAATGAGAGGTGGTGGTAAACAACTGTTTTGAAGGCCTGGAGGGAAGAGTGGGATTGAATAGAGTGAGGGAGTTTATTCCAAAGGCGGGAAAAAAGAGGAATGAAAGAGTGAAGGTGGGCAGTGATTCGTGATTTTGGTAGTTTTACCAGAAGGGGGTTGTTGGCGGACCTTGAGCGCCCTGTATAAATATGGTGGGGACAAATCGCAGACAGAGCAGCATTGGGGTGAGACCAGAGAGGAGACGGCAGAAGACGTAGACAACCGACCTGCCTGTGGTGAGAGATTGAGAGGCCCAAAGACTTAACCTCATCGCGGGAGATGCCAATGATCCAAAATGCCTTGGTTTCCACAGCGTGAAGCTGAGAAAGGTGGGAGGTAGGAGCACCAGCCTAGAGGAGAGAGCAGTACTCCATCAGGCTGCGGACAAAAGCTTTGTATATGGTCAGGAGCTCAGGTGGGCCGAGGAAGGACTTTGCATGATGGAGGATTCCCAGTCGGTGACTGGCTTTGGAGGCGAGGTGGAAAATGTTGCTTTCCCACGAAAGATCATGGCAGATAGTGAAACCCATAAGCTTGAAAGAAAGGATTTCTTCAAAAGGATTGTTGAGAAAGTGGATGGTTGGGGGGGGGGGGTTTCTAAACGGTCCTTTCAGAGAGACATAGTGAGAGTGTGAGATTTGTCCGGATTGAAAGACATGTTCCACATGTTGGACCAGTTATCATTTTACCAAGATCTGCAATGAGTGAAGAAGCTGCTGCTTGCCGGTCTGTGGGATGACCAATGGTACGGCAGAGGGTGGAGTCATCAGCAAAGAGATAAAGAGGATTTTCCAGAGTCTGAGAGATCATTGATGAAAACCAGAAAAAAAAACAGGGCCCAGAACGCTACCTTGAGGAACTCCAGCCTGGACAGGAAGAGGGGATGAAAGAACTCCATTTAGGGCCACACGTTGACTGCGACAGGAGAGGAAGTCTGCGAGCCATGAGTGGAGATGGCCTTGGACACCATAGGAAGAGAGTTTGGTGAGCAGGGCAGGGTGCCAGACCGTGTCAAAAGTACGTGATATGTCCAGGGTTACGGCTCTGATTTCACGTCCGGCATTGAGGACCTCCATCCATTGTCGGGAGAGCAGAAGCAGCATATCCAGGGGAGAGTGACCTGGTCTGAAACCAAATTGATGATCGGAAATCAAGCCATTGGAGAAGAGGAAGGATTAAAAAAAAAAAATGGCGCCAACAAATTTGCATTGTTGTTTGAGATGGCTTGAGCTTTCCCGAATACTTCCTGCTGATTCATCAACAGTGGTCACTTTTTAAATGTGGAGTTGTGCTTTCCTTGCTCTTTCTCTCCCCCGATACCTCCTGTAGGTGTACAGAGATACAGAGGAAGGGGAACGTTTCTGCCAGTTTTATAAAGTCTCTTCTCTCCCTCACATTTCCATATTGGAACCCGCCACAGGTTTGTCTCTTCGAAGATCGTGGAAGCGAGTGGGTTTCCCGTTCATGACTCCCGGCGATGCTGTACCCTCAAATGTCATGAGTTTACTGTCATTAAAATGCGGCTGTTTGGATTATCGATTTGAAACCAGCTACGTCATGCAATTGAAAATGTTCCTTGTGAAGGAAATGCAATTAAGCTGTGAGGAAATGTCACCTGCATTCGAGGGTGCGGCATCGTCAGACGTTTGTCGTACGAAGTGCCGAGGAAATTGTCCAATGTCTTCCACAAGTGAAAAAATGAGTCGGAATTCTTACGGAGCGTTTTTTTTTTCTTTTCATTTTCAGCAAAAATGTGAGCAGTTGATTCAAAAAGCTATTTTCAGGCTATTGGAGTTAAACTCAGGCTCTGCTCCCTGTTTGTGTCATATGACTGTAAATCTTCATTGACATTGCTGTATTTCCCTGGTTTATTCAGCCGATTTATACAAGGAACTCGGGAGAGATTCATGTTTCACTCCGATTCTTGTACTACATCCACGTATCGTATATTGCTGGATAACTGACCACATCAATAATCATAATAAGGCAGTTTCATGAATATTCATCGAGTGGTTGACGCATAACGGTATGGAAAATGGCGCCAACAAATTTGCATTGTTGTTTGGGATGACTTGAGCTTTCCCGAATACTTCCTGCTGATTCACCAACAGTGTTCACTTGATGCCTCATCCAAAGCTCGTGCCGCCACGATCGTTCTGAAGCATGGCCCAAAATAGGGTGTGAATGTGCTCAACGAGGGTATTTTCGGTGAACTGCAGGAAGTGCTGTTGCTGTTGCGTCGTATTCTCTCCGTCGTCACCGCCTGTCCACGTCGTATTCTCTCCGTCGTCACCGCCTGTCCACGTCGTGTTCTCTCCATCGTCACCGCCTCTCCGCGTCGTGTTCTCTCCATCGTCACCGCCCGTCCGTCGTATTCTCTCCGTCGTCACCGCCCGTCTGGATCTCTTTTTTTGACGGAGAATAATGTTAAAATATGTCATCAGGGGTACCTAAATGTTTGAAGCTGTCCACCCGGCCGGGGTTTACCTTTGACCTTTACCCATCACAACCGGCCTGGATGACACTTTTATATTGTGAATTTTTATTTATTTTTTAATTTTTTACCAAGTCATGACCTATTTTGCAAAACTAGTACGTGCTCGTAAAAAAAAAAATAATAATAATAAATAAACCACACAGGCCGTTTCTTCGCTCTCATGTGCCCGTACGTGCGTGACCCGGAAGTTCGATATTATTCGCAATTTATTTTTAATACCCAATTATTCAATTAGCGCCAACGTATTTTACCTTTTCGCAATGTCGTGGCAAGGAAAAACAAAAAGAGAAGAGAAAAGAGAGAAAAAATTTACTTCCTGGTTCGGAGCATACCAGCACTCTGATGTTACCGAAATTTATACACCGTCTAATATGAAAACGATCATAACTTGCGCCATTGTGTTTATCTATAAATGCGCATAAGAAATCGAGAAATTATTAGAATACACGAAGTCATCACTCTCCGGAAGCCCGTACGTTGTAACCCGTAATGGGGAATGTGGCTGTGCTTCCCTTCCCCCATCGGCCACGCCCACACAACAACGTGTCTTCCCATTGGTTTGGTAAATAAATGGCCATAACTTGGGAAGCACTTGTCCGATTAATATCAAACCTTGAAAAGGCACATCCTCAGGTCCCCAGCAATATACCTGGCAAATTTCAATTAGGTCGGACCAGAGGTTGTCGAGAAACAGCGGTCACACACACACACACACACACACACACAGACACACACACAGATATTGCTGGAATTATAGATAGGTGAGGTGCATGTGCTTTTTTCCGATTTTGCAACATATGCCTGATCGGTCATCAATCCATTAATTAGTGCTACATAGCTAAATTTGACATCAAAATGACTGGGTTAATGAGGCTGTCGTTAATTATCAATACTGGAGCTGTGGGGTTGACAGGAAAATACAAAATAAGCCAAAATATAACAAAATCATGTTTTGGGTTCGTGATCGAAAGTGTACAATAGTTAACAGTTAACGAAAGTGTACTAACAGCTTGGTTAACACGACAGACCTGCTGCTGTCAGAGAACGAGTCATCATTCTCATCAAGGACAGCAACTTCCATAGCAGCGGCCACTGCTGACTGGGTCCTCACCGTTCGATTCGCTGCAGCAACCCTTCTTCCCATCACACGCTCTTCCTGGAGAGCGAGAGTTCGGTCTACTCCTCCCGTCGTGTCTCTGCAGCCCTTCTGCTGGGCCTCCAAGAATGTCCGGTCCTCCTCAATTTTCATGAAGGACATCGCATCCCGGTGGGCCACGTCGAACAGATCATCGAGGCTTTCCCGGAAGATCTGCTGGTTCAACAGGATCTTTGCCGACATGCGGTTAATGAACTTCTTTAGCTTCTGCCATTCAGCATGAAGCTTCCTGATATGCTCCACCAGGTGATTAGGAGCCTTCATTGGTCGTCGTGGGCAAACCATGACAATATGGCAAGAAAAGCAGATTTAATCATCTGCCAATCGCCTGTGCATTCCACATGTATGAACTGGAGCAATATTAGAACCATTTTCATATAATGTCTTCCAGTCGAGGCTTGTTGGTGGCAATGTTTCATCGTACTGCTCCAGTAATTGCAATAGATGCTCATTTTCCACTTCATCTGCCAACTATTGCATTACCTTCGATGGGGTATCCTGCTCCTCACTGTCATCCAAGGACTATGCTAGTTGCTCAGATTGGATATCTGTATCATAAAATCCTTGGTCGTTAGCCCACACCAGGAATTGGAGCCATTTGATGAGCCAAAGAGCCTCCAGTGTAAGCTTGTGTGCTCGGATTCTTCGGTTGTACGATTTGAATGACATGTTACCTCCTTCACCGAAGGTGGAAGGAGGTTATGTTTTCTCCCCTGTTTGTTTGTTACTTGTTTCCAGGAGGTATGCGCTCCACCGAGTGCCCTTCTCGTTTCTGGCTGTATTTTCCCCAAAGACTGCACGGTCTGCCCACACTTCTCGAAGACCAAAGTTGATGTAGTGCTGTCTGATAGCTGTCATGAAGTTTTTGGCAATGAAGGACTATCTGGAAAACCCACCCACCCCCATCTACTTTCTCAGCAATCCTCTTGAAGACGTCCTTTCATTCAAGCTTCTGGGTCTCGCTATCTGCCATGGTCTTTCCTGGGAAAAAACACATTTCCAACCTGGCCTCCAAAGCCAGTTGTCAACTGGGTGTTCTCTATTGTGCGAAGTCCTTCCTTGGCACACCTGAGCTTCTGATCACATACAAGGCTTTCATCTGCAGCCTGATGGAGTACTGCTCTCCCCTCTGGGCTGGTGCTCCTGCCTCCCACCTTTCTCAGCTTCACGCTGTTGAAACAAAGGCATTTAGGATCATTGGTATCGACTGTGACTCTCTCTCTCACTGCAAGCAGTTCGGTTGTTTTTCTGTCTTCAACCGTCTCCTCTCTGGCCTTGCCCTCCCCCCCCCCCCATTTTCTGCAGTGCGTTCAAGGTCCGCCAACAACTCCCTTCTGAGAAAACTACCAAAATCAAGAAGCATTGCTCACCTTCACTCTTTCATTCCTCTTTTTTTCCTGCCTCTGGCGCAAACTCTCACACTCTCTTCAATCCCACTCCTCCCTCCGGGTCTTCAAAACAGCCGTTCACCACCATCTCTTATCATCCCCCATCCAAAACCACGATCTTTTCTACATCCATTAATCCACCCCAAACCCGCCGCCTTCAAATTCCCTGCTTTCCTTCCTGAAAGTCCCTGTAGTGTCCATCTTGTATACCCCATGTACCCCACCCCATCCCTCTCCCTTCCACAGATCTCCTAATGTCTCTGTTCCTCAGTTTAGTGCTTCCTCCTCCCACCCCTCTTGTCTCCTGCTCCCTTTGTTATACATTCTGTGTGTTAGCTCTTGTGCGAACCTCAATACTGTGTACAATAAAAAAAAAATTAATCACAATATAAAGTATCATCCAGGCTAGTTGTGATGCGTAAAGGTCAAAGATCCACCCTGGCCGGGAGGCCAGCTTGTAACATGTACGTACTCCTGGTGAGATTTTTGAGATTATTCTCCGAGACTATTTCTATTAAGAGAACGGTCATCAAGGCAGTGTTTTATCATATTGACTGTTTTGGAAAACACCATAAATGCTTTGGGTCTTGTTTTTCCTCTCGTTTTGACTTGCCACATCACCTGAAAGCAGTCAAGAGTTATCTTTACGTTTTTTATTGTGGCTAATATTTATTACTTACATTGTTATTGGTGATTAGAGGCCATTAAGTGCCAGGAGTTTACAAATGCTGTGTGTGTGTGCAGGTGAGAAATTGGCCGAGTTTGTGGCCTCTGACCCCACGACCTTTCTTGACCTTGCAACCGACTTCCTGTCTCACCACGATCTTGCTGATGCCAGGGTAAGGAAGGAAATGATCCGTCCGGCACATGCACGTTATACATCGTGTTCTGGTGCCAGCGAGGCTCATTTAAAGCAAAATGTAACATTTGGAGGATCTCTGTGAAAGCAATCCCGTGTAAGTTGATCTTTCTTGTGTTTGTTTGTTTTGGTCATCAAAACGAGTTTGTGTGAATGCTCATCATGATGAATGGTTGCAGGAAAATGACTTCGTGCATTGATGCCGTCCTTCTCTATCCCAATTTCCCATAAAGCCGAGTCAATCAGCTGCACCTGTGCAAGTCAACACAAGTTGTGATAAGTCAGCCTCCAGCTTCACCAAATCCAAATGGGAGGGTAGGTTTCAATGAGTGAAAATGTCAGACTGCACTACAGGGCTCAGAGTAGGATAAAGTATCTCTCTAGACTGAGTATTAGTCGTTGGAAGCTTCCGGTGAGCGCATGCCACGCTGTGCCTTGTAAGATTTTGTGATTATCCAAAGTGCTGCATCATGGTGTTGGTACTGCCAAAGCAGTCTCTTGACAGCGATTATGCCTGGTGGTTTGGATGTGCCCGGGCGGTGGTTAGACTGTGCTGGTTAATTTGTGCTCGGTGTTTTGGTCGTGCTGTGTAGTTTGCTCTTTGCCTAACCCGAACATCGTTCCTTTTGAACCGTAACAGAGGTGAAATGCACAATGCCAGACTGCGTGCCAAGGGAAGAATGTTCAGGAAATTCTGCAGAAGTTGGAGCTGGAAGTAAAGATGTATGGAGAAATATTGAGGAGGATAAAGCGGATGTTGGAGATGTGAAAACTATGGCCGTTAAATCAGGTAAAAAAATTTTTTTTAAATCACTCACCTGTGAAACCGACTTCCTCAGTCTGTTCAATCCCATTCTTCCCTCATGGGCTTCAAGATGGCTCTTCACCACTACCTCATGTTATCCCCCATCTGTACACATGACCTTATCTACTCCCATTAACCCTCTGCAAGCCCAATCCTTCTTTTCCAGGTTATTATTTTCTCCTCCCCCCTCCCTCCCCCTCCAGTATTTGTTCCATTGTTTCATTCCCAATTTTCCATTCCTCCTTGCTGTTTGAGCGTGTATCAAGTTTCCTCGCCCCCGTGTCCTCCTCCCTGTCCCCTTGATCTCGTTCTTCCTCTGAATGTTCTTCTGTTGTGTCCCTCTACCCTACCATGGACATGTTTTCCCCCATTCCCAACTTGTTCTTCTTCTTCATCTGTTTTCTAGCTCTTCCATGAGCCTCAACTTTGAATACAAAAACGTTTCCATTTTTTTTTTCTCCTATTTTTGTTGTGCAACAGAACTGCTGTTATCGGACATTGTATAGTTTGTATTGTAAAATAAATAATCTTGTGTTGTCTGTTCCAACTTGTCATACTAATGTTATCTTTCTGTTATTATTTGGTTTCCCCTTGTGTGGCTATTTGATTGCCTTTGATTTATGAGACAAATAAACCACAACGCATTACCAAGTATGACACCGTAGTGGTCGACTCGACGACTGCGACCAACTTTGAACACTCATCTCGTCCCAACGTGTGACGAGGAGTTTTTGATTTCACTTTATTCATATTGAAAGCCCGTGACCCCGACCCCACCCCTTCCCCCCCCCTGTTTATTTCGGGTTTTTTTTTAATGGGGAATGATAGCATTAACACTTCATTGTGAATATTATTATATTGTGACACGCCGTTTGTGTTGCGTCTCTTAGGCGGCTGCATAACGCTGCGCCTTCGTTACCCCGACGACAGCCGGGAACAGAAAAGCTTTCTATCCAGCGCACCTCTCCAGGTGGGCACGTCTTGTCAAAAGCGATGAATCTCATTGGTTTGACTTCTGAGTACAGGTAAAAGGGGTATCCCATGATCGTGAGGGAAGGGAAGAGGCTTCCCTCTTGGATTTAATGTGGATGTGTGAGTTTAACCTCAATTCGATATGAATTGCCATAATCGGAACAAAATTTATTGCAAGCATTTAATAAGAGAAACATGATGAATCGTCAGGAGAACCAGGGAGAATGTCTGAACGACGAGTCATGTTAAAATCATATTATTTATTCAGTCATTCTTTTGTACTGCATCCACTCCCCTTGCCGCTTTTCCAGGAGCTTTTTAGTCACGTGACTCTGCGGGGTTTTCCTCTCAGCAGATTTGACATCGTGGGGACCTTTCCCGCATTGCGTGTCTCTGCCATCTGCCCTCGGAGTCCCTTGTCCGCCTCTCTGTACCACAACCACACGCTTTTTATACACGAGAAGCTGTCATGATTATATGCTGCACGGCGTGCAGTGTTTGAGATTTGACACTTCCGACGTGACGTAAGTTGAAAAGAGCCACGGAGCAATTACGAGTATCCCTGTGACGATGAGACAGACGTACACGTCGATGTCCATGTTCCACACGTAAGGCTTCGTTCCAGATTGGCCGTTCGTTTGTCCCTATGGGATGCATCAGTTTCAAAAGTATGTTCGATAAACCTTCTAAACCCTAATGTTGATAGCGATACCGTATGGAGCACGGTAGGATTTAAAAGGGCTGTTTCTTCTGTGCAACGGGGAAGATTATAGAGATGGTAATACTCATAAACCTGATCAATTGTTACATTCTTCTTCGCTCGGATAATTCGTTTGATTTGTGCCAATTTGGCTTCTAGGTACACGTACCGACCGATGAGCGACGTCACGCCCGGTGTGAAACCGGCGAAACGTAAACCCTCATGATAACTTTCCCTCATCAATATCGGCATCGATGCTTTCCATTTCTGTTTCTCTAACTATGGTTGTCCATGACTGATTGAATCCATTGCATGAATGCAGACACGCGTGTGTACACGCCAGGTTTGTTTGGAAGGCCACAGCCTTTCCCCCATGACGTAATCCCGTAGAGAACGTATCTCCCTTCATCCTCGCACACTAATGGCCCACCACTGTCTCCCTGCAGAGAGAGAGAGAGAGAAAGATGTTGGAGTAAACCCATGTACAAACATATGACTAAGATATTTCATGTTGCATGTTTTCCAAGAAATAAATGATAAATGGCTGGTTTGGATAGGCTCACTAAGGATATCATTTTTACTCTTCTGTTTTATTAATGGCTCCCCTGTTTGCTTTACTCCAACCTGTTTCGGCACAAATTGAATGTGTTAACAGTTCTAACACTGTGTTCCTACATTCACGACAAATAAAACATCGAAATGTATATAACCTGTGAAACTCCTCCAGTCCCTGTCTCTCTACTTTACCGACTGCGGCTCTTCATCGTCACCGAGTGGACATCTTGGAGCTAAATCTCAGCTGAGTGAGCGATTGTGTACACTTGTTTCGGTCCGAGATCGCCCCCATCCCCCAATCGCAACTCGGGTGTGCATTGGCCCATTCGACACGTGCTTCAATCACTGCAAGGATTGCGTCTCGACTTCCCTCGGTGCCGACCAGGGGGCAGCCACCACGTCACTGCCTGCCCGGAGTCTCATTTGAAGGCAATGGTGGGATTTGACTTGGAGTGTTTTTTTTTATTCCTGAAGCCAACATGTAGCATTATAGAAACTGATTAACCCAAAAACAATTGCATCCATCTTGGTGCCACCTTGACTGTCCGAGGCAGTTACATCCATCTTAGGTTCCTGTTCAAAGTGAGTAGATGAGTTCTTCGCTCCTCCACCAGTTCATTTCTTTCAATGGCATGAATTTCCCACCTGTTTTTATGAGGAAATCTAAGGTGGAGGCCATTCAGCCCATCATGCCCACACAAACACCATACTAATTTATCTACACAAGATACAAGGAAGAAAATGCAGAAAGGAGTTTTTATTTAATTAAATTTTTTAAAAATTGCTGTTTTTGTAGTTTTTTCCTCAGGGGAAGGGGAAGGGGCATGGGCTTGGTTAAAAACACACAACATCAACCACACAACATCCCTTGACAAGACCCCCACCAACAGCACTCCGAACACAATCACCCATCAATACTCAAACTACCGAAGTCCTGTCAACAACCCCATAACTTCCAGGTACCTATCTAATTCCAATTTAAACTTATCTCCTGTTTCTGCTGCCACCACTTTTCCAGGGAGACCATTCCATGCATTAACTACTCTCTGAGTGAAAGTCCTCTGCCTTACTACAGTCTTCACTCTCTTTACTCTCAGGCTATTGCCCCTGGTCCTATCACGGTCTACTCTGTTGAATAATTCATCTGCAATTATTTTATCTCTACTTTTCATTATCTTAAACATCTCTATCATATCTCCTCGTAACTGCCTCCTTTCTCATGTATAAAGCCGTCTCCTTCAGCCGCTCCTCATAGCTGATTCCAGCTCAGCCCCGAATCCATCTCGTAGCCCTGCGCTGAACCCTCTCTATGGCATCTATGTCCTTCCGGAACTGTGGTGACCAAAACTGCACACAATATTCTACATGTGGCCCTCACTAATGTGGATTGAACAGTTGTTCCATTTATCAAACCAGTATCAAATCATTTCCATATCAGCAGAGAGTGACACAGCTGCTACTTGCCTGTTAGTGGACTTGTATGATACAAGACAATGTGGAGTTGTCTGCAAAACTGAAAGGGTTTTCAAGAACATCAAAAGGCTCATTGATGTAGATTATGAACACGACTAGGCCCTAAACACTGCCTCGTGGCACTCCAGCATCCACTGGGAGATGGGAGGAGAAGCCTCCATTGATAACAACACGTTGACTGCTTGAGTGCAGGAAGTCAGGAATCCAGGGATGAAGGTGACATTCTCTGCCACAGGAAGAGATCTTGGCAAGCAAAGCAGGATGGGAGATTGTTGAATTCCTGACATATGTTCAAGGAGATGGACGACCTCTTGAGATTGAGAGCCTCAAACTATTGCTGATTAGCTGAACCATGTCCAGAATTGGATGACCGGGAAGGAATCCATACCGATGGTCGGAGATCAGGCTGTTTGAAAACAGGAAAGACTACATCGGAAGCAATGATGGATTCCATGACTTTGCTTGTAATTGGCAGTAAACGTGGTGGTTTGTAGTTAAATAATCTGTTTTTCACCCTTCTTGTGTACCGGGGTGATGTTTGCTCACCTCGAGGCAAACGGGAGGTGACCAATTGACAGGGTGAAGAGTACAGACAGGAATAGAAGAAAAACCCAGGTTTTTTTTTATTGTTGAAAGACGTTAACAGTATTCATTATCACCTCCACCACTGAAGGTGAAAGAGGTTATGTTTTCACCCCTTTCTGTCTGTTTGTGTACAGTATATCTCAAAACGTTGTGTACAGATCTGGATGAAATTTTCTGGACAGGTTGGGTGTGTGACAAGGCCGAACTGATTAGATTTTGGTGAAGATCCAAATCCAGATCCGACTACAAGAACCTCTTAAGTGATTCTTTACCATTGAGAGATCAGATCAAAAAGGATATCAAACATGATATCTCAAAAATGTATCGGGCCTGATGTGTTCTCGTGGATCAGGCATTACGTGGCGGAGGTGTGCACTCTACCGAGTGCCCTTGTAAGTGTATTTCTACTTCGTATATTCACTCGTGTTAATTAACCTCCGCCATCGAAGAAGGACGGAGGTTACTGTTTTCACCCGTCTGTTTGTTTGTTTGTTTGTTTGTGAACAGTATTACAGAAAAACTCCTGGACGGATTTCGACGAAACTTGGTGGGGGGATTAGGTATGGTCCAAGGATCATGCCATTAGATTTTGGACTTGGTCCAAAGTCCAATATGGCCACTATAGCGGCCATTTTGAAAAAAATATTTGAATTTTTGTTTTTAACCTCCGCCATCTTCGAAGATGGATGGAGGTTACTGTTTTCACCCCTTTCTGTTTGTATGAAAGTCAGGTCAGGTTCGATCTGTGACCTGCTACAGGTACCATGTAAACCTGTACTAACCTGTTCCATGGTCGGGTTGTCGGCGACTAAACCGTCTCCCCCACCAGGTTTTCTGGTGAGGAGGGTGTTTGGATATGGCCATCCAGCAGGATTAAAAACAAAACCTGTCAAAGGGTGGAGGAGCTCCTTGTGAGCCAACGGCCATCCATATCTAGTGCCTAACTGTGTCTGCGGACGTCCTCCTGCAGTTGGGTTACTTCTTATTAGGAGGTTGGTGGCAGGATTTGCACTCCGGCCACCGTAAAACCCTTCATTCCGCAAAACGCAAAAACGCAAAAAAAATCTGAAAACCTACTCCGTGGGAGTACCTCCTGTGCAGCTTCCCTTCGCAGGGCAGCTCACCGGATGACAGGATTGGGGCAAAGCCTTCGGGACCCCCAATCTTTAATAGGAGGGAAACCACGGGGTAACATCCCTGGGTCAGATTGCGGGAGAGTGTGTCGGAGTGGTGCTGAGGTGTCGTCCACCAGACGGCGGTCTCCTTGGGTTAACCTGAGGCGGTCCCTTCGGGTGGGTGCCTGGAATGTCCTATCCCTAAGAGAGGATGATCACCTGTCTCTGTTATCATCTGAGCTCAAGCGTTTGGACATCGGGATTGCAGCTCTCTCTGAGGTTCGGAGACCGGATTGCGGCGAGATAATGGTGGGTGGTTACACCTACTATTGGTCTGGTCGCTCTGATGGTTACCATACCCAAGGAGTTGCTGTAGCTGTGTCCAATAAGCTGACCCCAATGATAATTGAGGTAACACCGGTCAACGAGCGTATTATGAGATTAAGGATTCGCCACTCCTTAGGTGTCATTTCCCTGGTCTCTATTTATGCTCCGACTGAGGCGAGTGACCTCACCGTGAAGGACACATTCTACGCCACACTCGAGTCTGTGGTTGATCAGTGCCCCAGACGAGATACACTTCTAGTCTTGGGGGATTTCAATGTATCGACTGGAACTGATAGGGATGGTTATGAGGTGTGTGTTGGTCCCCATGGGTCAGGAACTATGAACCAGAACAGCACTAAGTTCCTTGACTTTGCAAGAAGTCATGGACTTAGGGTGGCTGGTTCATGGTTTCAGCGCCCGCAAGCTCATCGCTGGACTTGGTATTCCAACGCTGGCGGTGTGGAAAAGGAGATTGACCATGTCCTCATTGACGGTCGTTGGAGGACGATCCAGAACTGCAGGGTCTACCGGAGTGCTCAGTTCCTCAATACTGACCA
The DNA here is from genome assembly GCF_056783735.1 of Eptatretus burgeri. NCBI lineage: Eukaryota > Metazoa > Chordata > Myxini > Myxiniformes > Myxinidae > Eptatretus > Eptatretus burgeri. The sequence goes on from NC_140977.1 coordinate 58,535,691, forward strand.
CAGGCTTGTTGTAGCAACTCTAAAGCTGCACCTTAAATCCTGGAGAATGGTACCATCCCAGCCTAGGCTGGATGTTGCCAAGCTCAGGGATGAGAGAGTAGCTGAGGAGTTTGCGAACAGGCTGAGTGGACACTTGGGGGGTCTGGGTGCTTTGGGGGGTCCTGAAGAGTTGTGGAGCACCTTCAAGACCACCGTCCTTGATGTTGCCGGTGGATGCCTTGGAGTTCACCGCAGGGCAAAGAAGAATTTTGTCTCTCAAGGGACACTGGATACCATTGACCAGAGTCGCAGGGCCAGGCTGAATGGCAGAGCTGAGCTGTTCAGGGAGCTGAGGCGTAAAACTGTACGTGCACTGAGGGTGGACAAGGAGGCCTATGTGCGAGGAATCTGTGAGGGGGTAGAGCATCACCTGTGGACAGGTGATTCTCGTCCCGCTTACAGGGGAATTCACGCATTACGTTCATCCAAGCCCATCCCTCGGAGCACTGCAGTTTGAGCAGAGAGTGGTAGGCTCTTGACAGAGGAGTCTGAAGTGAAGGCCCGCTGGGCCGGTTACTTTGAGCGGTTGTACCAGGCTGATCCCCCAGCTGTCGAGTTGGACGTCAAGGGTGTTACAATCCCTGTTGCTGACCCTCGAATCAACTGTGGTCCACCATCGCTTGTGGAAACACGGGCTGTGGTGAACCAGTTGAAACGGGGCAAAGCTCCAGGGATCTGTGGCATCCATGCTGAACTTCTCAAGGCTGGTGGAAATGCTGCACTCGTGTCGTTGCATGCAGTTTTGTGCTCTGCCTGGAACACAGGCATCATCCCAACTGACTGGAAGAGGGGCCTTGTTGTCCCTCTCTGGAAAGGGAAGGGTGATCGCCAAGACTGCAACAACTACCGAGGGGTGACGCTGCTCTCAGTGCCGGGTAAGGTCTTTGCTCGGATAATTCTTGATAGGGTTCGCCACCATCTGCTTGAGCACCAGCATCCAGAGCAGTCAGGCTTTACACCAAAGAGGTCAACGATTGACCGTATCCTTGCACTTCGTGTCCTCACCGAACGCAGACGAGAGTTTCGGCAGGGGCTGCTTGCAGCCTATGTTGATCTCTGTAAAGCGTTCGATTCAGTGAATCGGGATGTCCTCTGGAGGATTCTTGGTCTTCGTGGGGTGCCACCGAAACTGATCGATCTGATGTCTGAACTCTACTCTGGTACTGAGAGTGCTGTGAAGTGTGGTGGTACCATCTCTGACTTATTTCCAGTTGTTACTGGAGTCCGTCAGGGATGTGTACTTGCCCCCACACTTTTCAGCACTTGTATGGACTGGATTTCTGGGAGGATGTCGGAGAGATCAAGTTGCGGTGCATCGTTTGGCAATGTCAAGATCTCGGACCTTGATTTTGCAGATGATGCAGTCATCTTTGCGGAGACTTTAGACATCCTCTTGGGGGCCCTCGAGGTGCTGAATGAGGAGTCGGAGCCGGTGGGATTACGGATTTCTTGGGTCAAAACTAAGATCCAGGCTTTCGGTGACATCCTGGATGCTGCTGTCCTGTCTGTTTGTGGTGAGGATGTTGAGGTCGTGGATAGATTCACTTACCTTGGCAGTGATATTCATGTCGCCGCAGGTTGTGAGCCGGAGGTCAATAGACGTCTGGGTCGGGCCTGGGGAGTCATGGATTCACTGGATCATGGGGTGTGGCACTGCCGGTACCTGTGCGGGAGGACGAAAGTCTGAGTCTTCAGGTCCTTGGTACTTCCAGTCTTGCTCTATGGGTGCGAGACTTGGACTTTGACCAAGGATCTGAGACGGAGACTTAATTCCTTTGGTACCAGGTCTCTTCGGAGAATCCTTGGCTATCGCTGGTCGGATTTTGTGTCCAACGAGCGGTTGCTGAGAGAGACTCTGATGAGATTTGTTACCTGCATAGTCCGTGAGCGTCAGCTGCGGCTGTATGGACATGTGGCTCGTTTTCCTGACGCTGATCCTGCTCACCAGATTCTCTCAGCGAGGGAGTCTCATGAGCGGAGGAGGCCAGTGGGCCGACCACGTGCCTCATGGTTGCAGCAGGTTGACCATCATCTCAAGGAGATGGGGATGGGCCTGGCATCTGCCTGGGGGATGACCAGACGGAGGCCCCTGGAGTACCGGCGGAAAGTGGACGCAGCGACGCGCTGTTCTGGCACATGCTCCCATACCTGACCTGTTTGTTTGTTTGTTTGTTTGTGAACAGTATTACAGAAAAACTCGACGGATTTCGACGAAACTTGGTGGGGGGGTTAGGTATCGTCCAAGGATCATGCCATTAAATTTTGGACTTGGTCCCCCCCCCCCCCCAAAAAAAGAAATTGTTGGAGAAAATTTTTTTTTTTTGGCATTTCTACATGTTTTAAGTGATTTTCAACCCCCCCAAAAAAATTGTTCCCCCCCCCCAAAAATAATTTTTTTTGGCATTTCTACATGTTTTAAGTGATTTCCAAACCCCTCCCCCCAAAAAAGTTACCCCCCCCCAAAAAAAGAATTTTTTTTTTGCATTTCTACATGTTTTAAGTGATTTCCAACCCCCCCCCCCCAAAAAAAAAATTTGTTAGAGAAAATTTTTTTAGAAATTTTGCAACTTTTTTTTCAAAAAAATTTCTATTTTTTTTTTGGCATTTCTACATGCTCATCGATCTAGTTTAGTTCACTCAATGGAGTCTGATCCGTTTTGACCTACAATGAATAGGATATCAGGTTCAATTAAGTGATCCAGCAGTATTGACGGCGGAGGTTTTGCACTCTACCGAGTGCTCCGCCTCTAGTTGGACAATGCATTCGACCACGTCTGTCCTGCCACTGTCGACAGTATGCTCTTCAACCAAGCTGTTGGGGTTTCTTCTGCTTTCTTCTACCCTCCCACTTACTTTGGCTTTCTCTTGCTCTTTACTCTATCCACCTTCCTCCCTCCAGTCCCTTGTATTGGTGACAAGGAAAAGATGACTCCATTTCCATCAAACCTATCCTCTTCCTCTTCCATCCCACTTGACTCCTTTGACCACGTTCTTGTGAAGTTCTAAATCTTTAGCTGTCATTGGAGAGTAACATAAATACTCTGTGTAAATGTGTCTCATGTCATGCCACATGGTGATGGTGGCAGAGGGTATTACAATGTCCAAATTCCCTTTGGCTGCAAAGTTACTTTTTCACGGTTCTCTACCCGCGCAATTACAAATAAATATAGATATATAACTATAAGGGCACTAAGGAGAGCGCATACCTCCACCACCCATTGCCTGAGCCACAAGAACATATCGGGCCCGAAGCCTGGTGTTGGCTCAGTGGTGAGGATGGCGGCTTGGGATCCTAGGGTCCTGAGTTCAAGCCCCGTCGGCCGCTGAATTAATACACCAGGGGGTTGACTCAGCCTGCCATCCTTCCGAGGTCGGCGAAATGAGTACCAGTTCCTGTGTGTGTACTTGTAGAGGGGCACTGCATCAGAGACACAGTTGCGCTTCAAGAAATGATAGCTACCCCGGCAGCTAAGCTGCCATACGACCACCACACCATATCGGGTCCAATATTTTTTTGAAATACAATGCTCTATATCGTTTTTGGCCCCATCTTTCAATGGTGAAGAATTACTAAAGAAATTAAATAATTCTCGTATCCAGTCTGGATTCGGATCTTCACCAAAAACCAATCAATTCGTCCTTGTCACACACCCAACCTGTCCACCAAGTTTCCTCCGAATCCGTCGACAACTTTTTGAGATATCGTGCTGTATATTGGTTTATCCCAATCTCTCAATGGTGAAGAATCACTTTAAAAATTGTCAGATTCGGATCTGGATTCTAATCTTTCCCAAAATTGAATCAATTCTTCCTTTTCACACATCCCAACATGTCGATCAATTTTCGTCCAAATCAATCTTCAACTTTTTGAGATATCGTGCACAAACACAGACAAACAAATAATTAAACAGACAGACAGACAGGGGTGAAAACATAACCTCCTTCCACCTGATGTGGCAGAGGTAAAAATGAAAATTCAGTCCATCCATGAAGCCGTGTGACGACATGTCTATTAATTACATACTGTTAAAGCGTCAACTGCCAATGACTACCCACACATACATCTATTTATTACATAATATTGGAATGTACTTTTCAACCCTTCAGAGTGCTGAGACCCTTTCGAATATGGAAGACCCAAAACACACGGAAAACCTAAAAGTGCCTGAGGACCCAGAAGACCCTAAAGACCCTGAGGACCCAAAAGACCCAGATGACCCAAAGATCATGAAGACCCAGATGACAAAGGACCACAATTACCCAAAGGACCACGATGACACAAAAGTCCTCGATCCAAAATCCTTGAAGACCCAAAAGAGATGACCCAATGGTCCCCAAGGACCCAAAAGACTCATAACACACCAAGGACCTTGAAGACCCAAAAGACTCAGAAGACCAGGTCAGGTATGGGAGCATGCGCCAGAGCAGTGCGTCGCTGCGTCCACTTTCCCTCGGTACTCCAGGGGCCTCCATCTGGCCAATCCCCCAGGCAGATGTCTGGCCCAGCCCCATCTCCTTGAGATGCTGATCAACCTGCTGCAACCACGAGGCACATGGTCAGCCCATTGGCCTCCTCCACTCACGAGACTCCCTCGCTGAGAGAATCTGATAAGCAGGATCAGCATCAGGAAAACGAGCCACAAGGCCGCAAGTGACACTCACGGACTATGCAGGTAACAAGTCTCATTTGAGTCTCTCTCAGCAACCGCTCGTTGGAAACAAAGTCAAACAAGCAAAACCAAAGATTCTCCAAAGAGACCTGGTAACAAAGAAGAGAGCATTGCGACAAAAATGTCGGGATCTTGGACAATGGAGTCACCATCAAAATTCATGACAGGTCGCTGGAGAACAGTTCTTGAATGTGCAGAAAAGTAAAACGATGAGAAGCTGTTCACACCAACAAGAGGCTCTGACCTGTTTCCAGCAGAAGCACATCTTCTTGCAAATTGTCAGAAAAAAATATTTAAAGATCCCCAGAATTGGAGACAGTGAAACAAGGCTACATCAAGAACTAGATCAAGCACGTGAGTGTGCACTGAGCTGGGTGTGCGACATTACCGAGGGAAGTTGTGCGTGACACCAAGATTGTTAAGCTCAATGATTTATGTGACCTGGATATTTCATCTTAAGAAAACACATCCTTTCCCAATCCCATGTATCGAAGTGAGACACTGAAAGCAAAAGGAGAGGAGATGGCCTTTTGTCCCCTAAATATCACGGGCAAGTTAACCTCACACCTGGTTGACAGGTTAGATAAGAAGTCATCGTCCCATCACTTGCACGCCTCATCGTCCGACGACTTGCACGCCTCATCCTGCGATCACTGCATCTGATTCGCTTTTCACTTATGTATCTATTGTACTTGCTGTGAAACAAAATCACCTTCCTTGTCTCTGACCATTCCTGCGAAACTGTTCTTCAACAAGTGTAAGGAACATCCTAGGTATATAAGCTGGTACCTGTAATCCATCACTGCAATTCATAGCCATCTGAGAATGGACTTTATAAGGAGATTATAGATTATTGGAAAATGCTTTTTGTTCTTACCCCACAGGTATCTGTTCCACCCTGAGAGTATCCAGCACAGAACTGATTCCTTGATACGGAATTTTGCAGGTATGTGGCAGAGTTACAGGTTTTGTGAGATACAAGAGGAACTTCTGCCTGCTTCAGGACGTGGTTGTATTCCGTTCCTAAAGGGAAAATAGATGACACGAAGTTGTGAAAATAGACCAAATCCCCTCTCAACTCAATACACCTCCTCTCCACCCAACACACCTCCTCCAAACCCAACACACACCCTCTCAACCCAACACACCTCAAAACCCAACACACCTCTTCACAACCCCACACTCGCCCCCACTCCCTCACCATTCATGCATGCCAACTCTTTCCCCTCATCTGTAATCCACCTTTGGTGTCTCCCCAGCCCGTGATGAAGCAGGATGTGCCAGGCTGCGGTAGAGGTACAGTGCTCGGTAAGCAGGCCACATCGATAGTGGAACCAATTTGTGCTGGTCTGTAACAGGTTCGTGTAGTTGGGGAGGGGGTGTTAAAAGAGAGAATACATGAGAACATTGTCCGTATTTAATTCAACTTATGGACATCATATTGAATGAAGTACAGGTGTAGAACACAAACATACACACACACACACACCAACACGCACACACACACACACAAACACGGTAAACATTTTCACCATCAATCCCTTCCCATCATGCCCCTCTTCGAATCCTCCTCTCGTGTAACTAAACGTGTCGATGTAATTAATATTTGTACATCACGACTCGACACTGTACACTCAATGGTAAATGGTCCCCCTCTCACGGATCGATGTGGATGAGAGCGATGTCATTCCCCGATGGTTCCAGGTACATTGCGGACACGTCCGCCTCCTGCACAGATGCGTCCCTGCGATTGTCGACATGCATTCCCAGGTACAGCCGGTATTTCTCCTTGCTGCATACGTCGCATATGGAGACATTGATCAAAGGTCACTTGTGTACAAATGTCTGCATGGCAACTACACTCAGGTTGGGTACACGAGCATGTTTACAAATCGACCTGACAATCACGAATCATTACGTGTCGCGTTATCAAAACAATGACGTCACATATGAAGTATATAGTGACCTGCAAAAGTATTCACCCCCTTCCAATAATTCCACATTTAGATGAATTCCAAATTATGTAGAAACAATATTTCCAAATGAACTTTTTTATGGACAACTGAAGAGATCAAACTAAACTAAACAGTTTACTGTTATCGTTGAAGGAGGTTACATGTCAGGAATACCTGTAAAAACATGTATAAATCAAAATTCACTGGTTGTAACAGTATTCTACCCCTTAGGTCAGTACTTGGTTGAAGTACCTTGTGCAGCAATGACTGTGACGAGTCTTTGTGGGTAGGTCTCTACCAGCTTCGCACAATGACATGGTGAAATCTTTGCCCGTTCTTCACGTGAACATTTCTCTAGTTCTGCCAAGTTTGATGGGGATCATCGATGGAATGCAATCTTCAAGTGTCACCATAAGTGTTTAATTGTGTTCAAGTCAGGACTCTGACTGGGCAACTCAAGAACATTTATTTTATTCTTATTCATCCACTCCAGTGTGGCTTTAGCTTTGTGCTTCGGATCATCATCCTGATGAAATGTGAATCTCTTACCCAGTTTCAGATCCATGGCTGACTCGAGCAGGTTTTCATCAAGGATTCTCCTGTACTTTGCACCGTCCATTGTCCCTTCTATCCGGACAAGCTTGCCAGTCCCTGCTGACGAAAAGTACCACCATGCTTCCACCACCGTGCTTGACAGTAGGGAGTGTTGACCTGTTGATGTGCAGTGTTAGGTTTGCACGAGATGTAATGCTTTGAATTTAAACCAAAAAGTTAAATTTTTGTCTCGTCTGACCACAAAACCTTTCTCCACATCCCTGCAGTCTGACGAACACTCTTTTTCACAAACTCCATACATGCTTTTAGATGCGTCTTTTTCAGTAATAGCTTCTTTATCACCACCTGTCCATAGAGGCCAGCTTTGTGAAGGGAACGGGATATTGTTGATTGATGAACACAGAGCTCCATCTTGGACATCGAGCCTTGTAGATCTTTCAAAGTCATTGTTGGATTTACAGTGACATCCCGAACCAGTTTCCTGCTTTCCTGGCTGCTGAGTTTGGATGGGTGACCTGATCTGGGTGGAGTCTGGGTTGTATGATATGTCTTCTACTTCTTAATGATGGATTTCCCTGTACTCAAAGGGTTAATGAGTGACTGAAATCTTCTTAGAACCCTCCCCTGAACGGTGCTTCTCCACCACTTCATGTCTGACCTTGTTGGAAAGCTCCTTGGTCTTCATGTTTGCCTTGTTGGTTGACCAAGTGAGTTGCACCTTAAAACTCCTCAGATAAGTGTGGGAACTTATTAAGTTAAACCACTGATTACATACAGGTGAAACATACTACACTTATTCTGTAATCTTTAAAAAAAATAATTTTCTCCTGAAATGGTTTCGTGTTAATTAGGTAAAGGGTTTGAATACTGATGTAACCGAGAATCATCTGATTTTCTCTTTTAAACATTTATTACCTTTATCACTCTGGAGTAGTTTGTCAAGTTTGATTTCAATGCATCATGAAATAAGCTCAGGTGGCATCGAAATGTGAAAACCTTGGGAGGGGGGGGTGGAATACTTTTGCAGGCCACTGTACTTTGTGGAAACATCTGTCTCCGATTGGACATGAACTGTGGATGCAAGCTCATGTTAAAACTGTGAGGAGTTAGTCATGTTAACATTGTGGTTAAATTGTCCTCTTAACCCTGTTAGTCATGTCGTTAAATTGTTCTGTTGACCACGTGGTAAGATGGTCCCATTAACCCTGTGGTTATATGGTACCAATCACCCTCTGGTTAGATTGTCCCATTGACGCTGTGGTTAGGTGGTCCCCTTCACCCTGTGGTTATATAACTTCCTTCAAGTTCATGGAAATTAAACTTCATTAAACAATCATTTAAAGAGATCAAATGAAAACGAAGGAAAATTTTTCTGAAACTTACAATTTGGTACAATCCCCCCTACCCTTCCCCCATACCCCTATCTCATCCCCACTCCCACCCCCTCCTCCACATACCCCGTTACACCACATTTCCTGTCTTGTACATCCTCCTTACACCTCTCCCCCACACCCCTACCCCTTTCCCACATACCCCATACATCTCCTCGCCCACATCCCCACCACACCCCATTTAATGTTTTGTACATACAGAATACCCTTACCCCTCTCTCACATCCCCCATGCCCCCTCCCCCACATCCCCAACCACACCCCTACTCCTCCCTCACATCCCCCCATGCCCCCTCCCCCAATTCCCTCACCATACCCCATTTAATGTTTTGTACATCCCCTCTACCTTTCTTTGAGACAATGTTCAGCAGTTAGAACCCATGACCGATCGATAAGAACTCCAGCACAGTGACTGCTGTCTAGGCTAGAAAGAGACACACACAAAGGGTTACTATGGCAACTCATAAACATTATTTCAATAATATTGTTAATATTAAAATTAACAAACGTGTAATGTGAACTCATAAAATGACAAGAAAACATTGTGAGTCTCACTTTTCATGTCATAGCAAATGGAATCGATTGTATGAAACAAAGGGTGAGCAGTTTGTTCAAAAAACAATGAATTTCTTGATGTGCAAGTTAATTGTTGATCAACAGAAGCCAATTAAAGTGCATTGTTCGATTTCGCATCACGTGACGGGTCCCTGAAACCTGAAATAATCAAACTATAACATCAGAACTTGTATCAAGTATCAGGCCCCAATTTAGTGTGCATACAAGCGAGAAAACACGTCATTACCCAATGGGGATGAGTCGTTTGAATGTCCGAGAGGATCCTGTTCTCGTTGTCTCTGTCTCTGTCATTCTCCCTCGTTCTCCTTCTGTCTCTGTCTCTGTCTCCAATTCCGGATGACTATTCTAACGACCCACAAATGTTCAATTGGGGAGAGGATCTACTCCCGAAATGCATCGGGGAGGTGGCTATCTCCACCTTGCCAGTCGGTAGCAAAGTGATCATAGCTCGATTGAAATTCTGATATGCTTTTTACAAGTGCAGTCCAGTTCCAGTCGGGGCCATCGTGGTTTAAAGAGAAGGGCCACCATCATCTCATGAAGGCAATTTGGGATGGGCTCTCACAGAACCTTTAATTAGCACCTTTCACATCCCATAAATAAATAAAGGGGAAAAAAAGTTGCCAACATAAAATAAAATCTGTGTGTGTGTGTGTGTGTGTGTGTGTGTGTGTGTGTGTGTGTGTGTGTGTGTGTGTGTATGTATATATATATGTATATATATATATATATATATATATATATATATATATATATATATATATATATATATATATATATATATATATATTGTTGCGGTTCTACGAACCGCATCCCTCCAAAGCAATGCCATCCACCATACAGTGATCCCCAGACAGTTATTTCATCAATATGCGTACAGATAGTCCCTTCCTTCTTGTCTAATGGGTCAAACGGGACAAGTGCGTTGTGTGAATCTCATCATTTGGTCTGATAATTATATCTAACTTCATTCCTACTCTTTTTCTCTATTCCTAAGATAAATCCAAGCAACGACCGCCTGTAAAAGCCGTGTCCACGCCCTTCACTGTAAGAATGCGTCTTCGCAAAAGTCAGCACAAGCATTGACAGCCCGTGCCGTGCCCGGGGAGGATAGAAAAGCGGACCACCACTACCACCACTTCGCTGCACGGAACACGTGCAGCACAGCGATAACCCCCACCCACTGTTCAGGAGACCAGAAGCCTCAACAACACTACATGCCGCTGCAGGAATGCCGTGCCGAGGGAATAAAAAGACAAACAACCTCGTTCCCGCTGTACAGTACGCACGTGGCACGCTCTTTTTCAACGCAAATCTCCATCTAATAATTATATCGACACTTTTCAACCCAAGTCTCCACCTAATAATTATATCCACACTCTTTTCAAACTGTCTACATCTAATAATTATATCCAATCTTTTCCTTCAATGCATGACACAGATCAAGGCTGGCATCACGCACACCACCGCCTGTGATAAATAACCACGAGCACGATGGCAGACAGGGGTGCAGCAGCACAATAAATAACCGCATGTACAATGGTGGACCCCCGTACACTGTACGGGGAATGCATAGCGCACCTCTTCATTCAGGTCTGCACATGGGGTTAGAATAATGTCTTACCATCGGTCTTCGCTCACCACAACAGCCACAAATGTCTCCCGCGGACGGCAGACATCCTCCCGCAGCTCTGCCTCGATACAGCTGCTGCCAAGCAGAGGCGTGCTGTACGACCCGGATCGCTCGGGCCGCATGGTGTACGGACAAAGCAAGCACATTGACCAGGTCGCCGGGGTTGCCCGGGCAGGCATGCGGAACCGACACGACCCTCGGCCGGTCGTCAGGGCACGGCCCAGGAGTTCGGTGCAGGGCGATTCGTATCACGGGGTTTGGAGCGAGACGATCCCGCAGCTCAGCTATGGCTAGCCGGATGTATAGTGAAGCCACTTCCGGTCATCACGGCTGGGCTGTGTGCTGGCCGGAGCCCAATCGGAGCGCCCAATTTGGGTGACGACATCGCTTCGGGGCGTCGTCCCCGCCCCGCACCACAGGGTCTATAAAAGGATGGGTCACGGGGCCGTCTGGGGTTCCTGTCTGCGTTCCTGCTCATCATTCCTGTCTGTTCGCTCCTGCTCGTCCCGCCCACTCGCCTGCTGACTCTGCCCTTCTTCACCGACTCCTTGCTCACTCCGCCTCCTTCACCACCTCATCGCTGGCTCCACCCACCCACCTGATCATGTCTGCCACTCCGCCCACTTGCTGCTGACTCCGCCTTTCTCGACCCACTCGCTGCTGACTCCGCCCTTCTTCACCGCCTCGTTGCTGACTCCACCCACCCGCCTGATCCTGTCTGCCACTCCGCCCACTTGCTGCTGACTTTGCCTTTCTCCACCTACTCGCTGCTGACTCCGCCCTTCTTCACCGCCTCGTTGCTGACTCCACCCACCCACCTGATCCTGTCTGCCACTCCGCCCACTTGCTGCTGACTTTGCCTTTCTCGACCCACTCGCTGCTGACTCCGCCCTTCTTCACCGCCTCGTTGCTGACTCCACCCACCCGCCTGATCCTGTCTGCCACTCCGCCCACTTGCTGCTGACTCCGCCTTTCTCCACCTACTCGCTGCTGGCTCCACCCAAAGTCCCTCCTTTATGCCTGGCGGTCATGCCGCAAATTTCTGGATCGACGCTTAGCTGCACGAAGTGCCAAGAAGCAGGAAATGACACGCCAGCTGTCAGGGAGGTATGGTCCAGCAGAGCCTCCCCCCAAAACATACTGGGTGGTGAGGTCGGTCAATCGTGCAAGGTATTGAGAGACCATTGGCCTCATCTCCTCTCCTTAACTCTTCTTCATCGTGTGTGTGTCTGTGTCTGTGTCTGTGTCTGTGTCTGTGTCTGTGTCTGTGTCTGTGTCTGTGTCTGTGTCTGTGTCTGTGTCTGTGTCTGTGTCTGTGTCTGTGTCTGTGTCTGTGTCTGTGTGTGTGTGTGTGTGTCTGTGTCTGTGTGTGTGTGTGTGTCTGTGTCTGTGTGTGTGTGTCTGTGTCTGTGTCTGTGTCTGTGTGTCTGTGTGTCTGTGTGTCTGTGTGTCTGTGTGTCTGTGTGTCTGTGTGTCTGTGTGTCTGTGTGTCTGTGTGTCTGTGTGTCTGTGTGTCTGTGTGTCTGTGTGTCTGTGTGTCTTTGTGTCTGTGTGTCTTTGTGTCTGTGTGTCTGTGTGTGGTGTGTGTCTGTGTGTGTCTGTGTGTGTCTGTCTGTGTCTGTGTCTGTGTGTGTCTGTGTCTGTGTCTGTGTCTGTGTCTGTGTCTGTGTGTGTCTGTGTCTGTGTCTGTGTCTGTGTCTGTGTCTGTGTCTGTGTCTGTGTGTGTGTGATGGCGCCTGTCCTCGCTTGAGTTAGCATTGCAGAAGGTATATCAGGATAACTCTGCTCTGTCTGCCTTCGTAAGTTGCTTGTTTTATTAATTATCACACCTCACATTTCTTTCTATCTCTACTTACACACAACATTAAACTATTAATCGTGCCATATATTTTTCCTCACCTGCCTGTAATAAATCCTGTTGTGGAAATGTTCCCAGCTCGTTTTTGTCTTTTCTTTCATTGATCCAGCAAGGTCCGTATCCTAGCCTAGCCGGAACTTTATTCCCAACGATCCGTTCCTTTTAGCCGGTATGTCCTTGGCAGTCAGTGTCGCTCGGCTGAATCTGATCCGGTAAGGTGATCCGGTTCAGACAAGGCGTACTGGGGGCGTGTACCACGGTAATTGGATCACGTAATTATTTTTTTGGTAACTGGATAAACTAGACTGAGGACCCTAGGTCATGTGGTCGAGTTATTGGCGGTCACGGTCGGTTCGCGACCCATCGCGTCATGGAATTATCCATGTGCGACAGCCTGCAATTCCTGGGAGTCTGGTGGGAACCCGAGATAGCTTCCCCCCCTCCCCCCGGGTGCTCTTCTCACATGACCCTCGGCCCACGACAATATATATATATCCAATAGAACATATAATATGAGGCCCAATGAATATATCATTTTTGGCCCTATCTCTCAATGGTGAAAATTCACTTTTCAAATTCTCAGATCCAGACCTGAATTCGGATCTTCACCAAAATTAATCGTTGCTGTCATTGGCCAGTCAACTACACACACAAAAAATTCAGAATAACTTGAAAACTGTGGCCAAAAATCGTGTGACAAAGACAGACAGACAGACTGACACGCTACAGATCAACATACTCGGCAAAAACTCTTTTTTTCGCCAAGTAATAACGCATGCAACCAACCAATACATTTGAAAAATCTTCGATTTTCACAAGTAACAAACAGGGTGAAAACAACCTCCTTCCACCTTTGGTGACGGAGGTAAAAATTAAATGTTTTGTTTTCAAAAGATTCTTCAACCGTTTTGTTTGAATGTTTGCCTGAGTGGTTAAGGCACTTTGCGAGCGCTCTTCAAGCTTCAATGGCGATACGGCAGCTCGTTTCTCCATGGGGACATTTCCGGAGAAATGAAGGCAAAATAAATTGGAAGATTACAATGAGTAAATATAAAATGTTTTTTGTTGTATCAAAGAAACGAATCCCCACATCACGGCAGGATAGCCTAGAGGTTTGCACGCTCGCTCTAAGCTGCCTCGCCTGGGTTTGAATCTCGACCCAGCTAGCTATAAGCTGTCTCTCAATGTTTCACAGGCAAGGTGATTCATCAATGTGTGTGCCGTCTCTCGAATGGGCTTAAAACTGGACTTCACATCTGCTGGAAACCCCCTCCCCCCTCTCCTCTCTCCCTCTCTTTTTCACCCCTCTCCCTCTCTCACCCCTCTCCCACTTCCCCCACCCTCCTCCTCCTCACTCACCCCCCCTCCTCTGTTGAGGAGACTGTTAAGGACTGATGGTTTAGTTTTGAATTTAGAATTGCTTCCCCATAGTGTATCATGTACGAATCAGCTTCAGAGTGAACCGACCGGAGGGGTGCAAAAGTCGCTGCATATGCGAGCACGTAGGCAGGTCTTTGCCAGGTACTTAGCTTGGGTTTCAAATGCTCCCACCTGGTTTCATGTAGAACCCAGTAGTTAAAAATAATATGTTGCCATTTGAGTGTGTTTTATCACCTGTCACTTCCCCTCCCCTTACGCTGCCTTCCATTCCCCTCACACTGCCTTCCCTTTCCCTCTTGCTGCCTTCCCATCCCCCTGCGCTGCCTCTCCATCCCCCCATGCTGCCTTCCCATCCCCCCGCGCTGCCTCCCCTCCCCCTGCACTGCCTCCCCATCCCCACGTGCTGCCTCCCCCTCCCCTCATGATGCCTTCCCCTCAGGTCAGGTCAGGTATGGGAGCATGTGCTAGAGCAGCGCGTTCCTCTACCGTCACATTTTCCTCCTCACAAACCCCCTGCACCACTATACAATTCTCCGGAGGTCGAGGAGAGGAAGGTGTGTTAAAAAATGTGCAAACTGAATGAATGAAAGCTTTTTTGAAATTTTATTTTATTTATTGTTTCTTTTAGCAGTCAAAACTTTTGCTCTGATCACTTCCGCAATTCGGCTTAGGTTAAGTGATTCTAGATCTTATCGTATGTGTGGAAATTAAATAAAGGCACGAACACTGGTTGGGCTTTTTGGACGATTGAAGGAAAACGCCCTTCCTTCCCTTCACCTTCCCTCACGCATACCTCCTCCCAGAGTCCCTCCACCCCCCCCCCCCCGAACCTCTCTGGGTGGTGTCCGAGCTTTGTTTAGTGTGACCCGTTTGAGCGTACCCAATTTTGTTCAACCCTGTACTAATGCCCGCATAAGGGCACCATTTCTACCCCCCACCACCCCCTACCCCCGCCCGCTTTCCCCCTATCAAATGCATTTTCAGAACACCACTTTCCCTGCTACCCCCATCTCTCCCTCATCCTCCTCACTCTCTCCCCCCTCCCGGAGTGTGTTGTGATGTGTGGTGAGGCTTCGCTCTCCTCCACCCCCCTTCCTTGCTCTCCACCCCTTTCCCTGCTCTCCTCCCATTCCTCGCTTTCCCCCATTTTCTTGCTCCCCTTTACTCGCAACCCCACTCCTCCTCTACTCCTCCCCACCCCCCGGTCTTGATATCCCCGTCAGTATGAAATGACGGGTTGTAACATATATGTATATATCATGTAAAGGGTGTGTTTATAAGAAGGGGAATCATGAAGACCTTCTTTCAAAAGCAAGTGTTCTCTCTGAAGACCTGCAAGTGATGAGATTTGGGTGGGATATTATTTCTAGTCCTATCACCTTTCAGTGTTTAGTTTTTGTGTGGAGTTATGATTTGTGATTACCTGCTACCAATCCAGAGCTTCTTGCGCAAAGCGACCTGCCAAGGCCAGGAGTTGGCTTTTGCATCACAGCCTCCAACTATGCGTGTGACGCACCGTTTTGGGGGCACCGCTTGAACTCCACACTTCGTTCCTGATGTTGATGCTGGATGATGTGGGATTGGGGGTGGTGGAGTACAGAATGGATTTGTACATGTTATTGTAGGGTATAGTATTATTTGTTATAATATGCATTGGGATTACAAAGACTAAAGTAGAAGGACAAATAATTGTCTGACTGTCCTCATTCCTAACGATGTCCTTATTTCGATCTCAATTTAAATCCAAAACTTAGAGCTCATCATCACACCATTTGAAAGCCTTTATCCCTGAGCAGGGGTCAGCTTTTTGTGGGCTCCAATCATGGTACCCTTTCTTGTTGCAATATTTTTACGGCCGGATGCCCTTCCTGACGCCAATCCTTTAGTCGCCTTCGACCCTGCAGGGATAATTACCTGTATATTGGTGCTCATTTAGCTGACCCTCAGAAGGATGACAGGCTGAGTCAACCCCCCTGATGCTAACTCAGCGGCCAGCGGGGCTCAAACTCAGGACCCCAAGGATCCCAAGCCACCGCCTTAACCACTGAGCCACACCAAGCTCATAATCCAAAACTTAGAGTTACTAGGTTGAAATGAAAATGCAACACAATAACAAATGCTGAAGTGGCATAATAAATACTTTCATTCTGTGGTCACGTGTCCAACAGCATTTGCATTATGATAATTGGCATGGTGTTGAGTGAAGCTCTCTTCCCTCATGGAGTCGTGCACAACAACTATAAGTACAGTCATCAAGTGGAGCTGACAGACAGGATGTACCGAGAGGTATGCACACTCACCTCGAAGCTGTCTAACCTGGGTTGGAATCCCGACCGAGCTATAAATCGTCATCAACGGTGTCTCGCAAGCAGGGCGATTCATTGTGTGCATTGTCCCTCGGAATCTCGGATGGACGTCAAAAGGTCGTCCCGTCTGCCAGCATTAGTTTGGAGTAGATGATAAATGGGGTTTCTGGGACTCCCATTCAAAAGAATGGGGAAAAAGGGAAAAACTTTCTGACTCAAGCCCCAAAAGCTCAAAATAAGAGACTGATTTTCTCCCCCACCTATCCCCTTCCCTCCCAGAAAAGCAAATGTAAAATTGAAACGAAGAAAGATTGAGACTTACTGATTAAAGAACTTCTTCCCTTTCATATTTTCATTCCACTCAAAGAGCGAACCAACGAATATTTGCCCATGTTCTATTTTAGGGAATAACTTAATTTTGTTATAACATTCATTTCCATCGAGTATATTCACTTTATCTCTTCAAGCACCAAAGAAAGGGAAGTTTAAACAGCTTTTAAACGTAGGTTTTCTCAAATTCATTCAAAGCAAGCTGTTTCATTTTCATGTTAAAATGAGTCATACAGTCTGAAGTCAGCCAAGCTGCCTCGCCCGAACCAAGGCAAAATAATTCCGGTCATTTCCTATGTGGGACACACCCTGAAAAAACCATTGTTGTGAAATCTCCCATTACATCATCAAGTTGATTAATTATTTAAACCAACTTGCGTGTCGAGTGTTTTATTTAGAGAATGGATTGTGCAGATAATTTCTCCGACCTTGCGGATCAATCGTTTTCACAAGATGACAGGTGAGATCCTCAACCCAATTAATTATTTGTTGTTTTATACAGAATTAAATCACTATACAACCAATAATTATTGTGTCTTTTTCTAACAGGTTGTCCCCAATAAGAACATTGTTGATAACTGATCTGGAACAGGAGGCCTTTGAATGACACGATGAGTGGCGAGAAATGAATGACTTCCTTGAAGACATTCGATCGTTCAGAAGAGAATTGAATGACATTTTTGTTGGCTGGAAAAAAGTTCTCTCACGTCC
This sequence comes from Eptatretus burgeri, assembly GCF_056783735.1. Classification (NCBI taxonomy): domain Eukaryota; kingdom Metazoa; phylum Chordata; class Myxini; order Myxiniformes; family Myxinidae; genus Eptatretus; species Eptatretus burgeri. The sequence goes on from NC_140977.1 coordinate 58,553,094, forward strand.
TCTGACCTTGAATGAGTCGAGTCAAAGGTGAGAAATTATTCCTGTGTGTCTTTATGTCTTTGGCTCTCTTTGTCTTTTATCTCTGCGTGTGTGTGTGTGTGTGTGTGTGTGTGTGTGTGTGTGTGTGTGTGTGTGTGTGTGTGTGTGTGTGTGTGTGTGTGTGTGTGTGTCTAACTCATTATTATTTTTTTTTTTCGGTTTAAACACCTGTCTGAATGAACCAAACACAACTTAATCTTCTGGAGGAATCTGACACGACACTATCTTCTGGAGGTAAATGTTATATTTATTATTTTATTAATATCATAATATAATTATCTTTATGTACCCTAATTGTTCTTCACTCTTTGTTTTGAACAGAATATTGTGACGTCCACGGGACTTGAACAGTCCCGCCAACGTAGAATGAGCCGAAACGATGGAGGCGGTTTATTTATTTATAACCCAAACATGGCGGTTCTAATCGCTCTACCGCAAACGGGACGAGGAAGGTGGCACGAGTCACTTTTCACTGAGTTGATGATGTTTATTTGTTTTTATTATTAACCAGAAATAACAAGACTCGACAAGAAGAGGGATCCGGGGCGATTCGACGGGATGGTGTGGGATCGGGCGTGGGGAAAACACAGACAATTCCAATGAATATACAGATCTCAAACCCTCTAAGGCGCCAAGTTCACACACACACACACACACACACACACACACACACACACACACACACACACACACACACACACACACACACACACACACACACACACACACACACACACACACACACACACACACACACACACACACACACACACACACACAACGTAGCTATTTCTGGTGGTCAGGCTGGACCGTGATGTGGACGCAACTGTCCCTGGATCAGCGTCGGACGAGCTGGCCTTGCTCTCGTCAGGGGGGGGGGGGCAGGAGAAACCGTGGTGCTGTCGACCTCCTGGTCCTGGCCCAAGTCCGCTCACAGCCGCCAGGGAACCAGTTCTGGTGCCAAATTGCGAGCAGGAGAGGGAGGCAGGTCCGCCCGCCTTTCGACCCCGTACTCCGAGTCAGCAGAACCCCAGAGCCAACCAAGGTGAGGCACGAGGCTCAGCAAGGCTCCAAGACACGATGAAGAACACGATCGAATCAGCACAACAACAAGCACGCTCTCCGCGCAACAGCCTCCACACCCCCAAAAAAAACACGATCTTTTTGTCCCGATCTTCTTCCTCTTCCTTTTCGACCCCGGACAGAACCTTTTTATCCTTGATCCTCGTCACTTCCAATCGAGCCGTTTTATTGGCCCACCGCCGTCACCTTCCGCCAATCGTGATCACGGGGCGGAGCCATCCGCAGCACTGTCCTGTGACGGCACGGCCAGCCTCCAGAGAATACCAAAAGGGGTTTACGCAGACACACTTACCCTATCCCGTGTCCCTATCTAATTACGTGACAATTATCATTTCCCCCTTGAAGAAATGAACATTTACTAGACAACTTATCACCACTGAATTGCTACTTATTACATCGAGATCCTGGTAAACTCGAACAGCATGGCATACCTAATTAAACATCCTAATTACCCTTTGAATGCATACCCCCCCTCAAACGTAACACTGCCCCCTCCTCTGGTACCGCAGCTCCTGCAAGGTATATCACAGGCGCTACCGTACCAGCCTTAACACTTACTGACTCACACTTAATTAACCTAACGAAATAAAGTAGGAGGGGCAATGGGCAGCGAGTCGCAGCTAACTTACCTATCCTGCTTAATGTACTACCCCCTTATGGCCTTATCCTCGCCTAAACAATCATTCGTTTTTTTTTTGTTTTTTTGTTTTTTTTATTTTATCACATGAGAGCACTGAGCGAAGTTGCACTCCATCCTCTGGATCATCGCTCTTGCCCAGCACTCTTCCAGTGATCTGGGGAGGGGAAACAAAAGGTTCCACAAAAACACAACACTTATACTTTACATTCCTACTCTAAGCCTTAACGACACTATTCACAGGATATTTACACTTGACCGCCTCCCCCAGTGGATGCTAATAGACCCAGCGTTACCTGGGGAGCCAATTTTCAAATTTGCTTGCCCAAAATTATGCGGACATCATGCCCTTGCTGCACATGTCAAGTTGTGCGGGATCGAGTGGGACTCATACATCTTCACAACACTCACACCATGGTCATCATCACATTTCTAGGTCATGGTCCTCATTTTAATCATGCAGGCTGAATCCCGTCATGGCCGTGGGGTGGGTTACCACAAGATGATGGGGGCATCTCAGGTGCAACCATGCCCACAGGTAAGCTTTAGTCCAACCCGGACGTTTCTCCGCCCCGCTCCCTTTGATTCACTCCCCCCTGGTAGCCATCAGCTTTAATCCCGTACAACACTCTGGAAGGGGTCTCACTGGCTCCTCTGGTCTTCCTGGGTCGCCAAGGTCCTACCCGCCTTGGTCGCCCAACCAGACCCTCTCCCAGTTTCCTCCAGATACTGTCACCATTAGCCACCAGGTGGTGAATCTCCTTGAACGGGGTCGCAATTCACGCTCACCGTGAGCTTCAGCAATCCCTGTGGACAAGCACATCATCCCCACCCACAAAACCCACATGACTCCCCCACCCCATCGGCCTTACATGTGACACCTGCATTTCTAACACTTCGTCGACCATGACCTTCCCTGTTACCACACCATGTCCAATAAAAAAAATCAATGTGTGCACGATACATTTCACTTCTTAACTTAAAACAACTCACACAGCACTTCTCACCCGATCCACGCACCAGCCATTGGACAGCCACTTGTGCCCGCTTTGTTACCAATTACCCACTGTCCCGATTGTCACTCTAAAACCCAGCAGAACTTACAAACCCATGCCAATTTTCCCACAATTCATTTTTTTCCACTAAAGGAGGGCACTTCGCCACAATCTCAGCAGCCGAGCATGGCTGTATATGCTCAGCCCAATCTAGTCTCCCCGACCCCCGACAGTGATCTCCGGACTCGACCTATGAAAGGGCATCTCGGATAGACATGGTGGTTCAGCAGGAGGATTCATCCTCTGAAGCATTTGGGTAATGCCAATTTCTCCCAGCCCCCATCCCTGATCCTGGATCTCCGCCTGTCGGATCGTCACCGATGGCCTCTCTGGAACCCGACCCGGCCGACTCCACGAGGCCAGCCTGGCCGCGCACTCGGCCGCTCGGTGAACGGTGGGTGGATCCTGTAACTCCACTAGCGCTCGGACCTCAGGGTCAGGAAGAGCAGCTAAAAATTTCTCTAGTGCCAGTCTGTCCCATGCCTCCACTGTAAGGTCCCGATACGCGATCCTGACTGATTGGTAAATGTCCTGTGCCAGCTCCTGCACTGTCTCACCTGGCTTTAATCTGCGGTGCTGGAGCAGGGCCCGCACCAGATCACAGTTTGCCGCGAACCCAAACCGACGGCTCAACGCCTCGCAAATGTGGGAGCTGGTCAACATCCCCTCCGCGATCACGTTTAACACATCTGCGGCTGGTCCCCGCAACGGTGCCACCAAATTCCCTGTACGTTCCCGCTCATTCCACCTGTTTAGTCGGGAAATGCACTCAAATTGCGTCAGAAAAGCTTCAACGCTCCCTGACCCGTCGAAATTTACCAGGGGGATCACTTTTACGGTGGCCCGCTTCTCAGTTTCTCCCTTGTCCGAATCCGGCCCAGGGATCAAACACCCTTGTGGCTGCGTATCCAATTTCGGAGCCCACTGTGGCCAAAGATGTTTTGTGGTGAGGGTCTCATGGGTCAATTTTGCCTCCTGTTCCAAACGTTGAATGGACCGATTCACCTCTTCCCGCAGGATCTTCTGGGCCCGCACAACCTCCTCCAAGGCTCCGTCGTGAGTTTGTAGCTGCTCCACAACCAACCCAGACACTCTACTTACAAAAGACGGCTCTACCAGGCCTTTATCCAAGACTTCATCTTGGCTCATAATTTTATCTTGTTCGTCCAAACGAGCCTCCAATCCTTTTACCTCCTCCGCCAAATTCATCCCTTGCTTCCTCAGCTCTCCCCACTCTTGAACTTGCAGCTGCATACGAGCATCCACACAGGCACGATGACGTTCCAGGCTTTCATCCACTTTATCAACCCGAATGTTCTTTGCATCAATTTTATCTACCAATTTTTTTCGTATATTTTCCCCCTCCAATGTAATTTCTACCTTTGTTTCCTCCAATCTATCCTCGAATTTACTTTGTATTTCTCCCAATTTAACATCCACACACTCCTGCATCTCAGTTTTCATTTTCTCCATCTTTTCCCCCAATTCATCCCTCATTAAATCAATCCGTGCACCCAACTGTTCCCCCATTACCCCCAATTGATCTGTCATTTCTGCCCCCTGTGCCGTCATTTTTGCCATTTGTGCCGTCATTTCTGCCCCCTGTGCCGTCATTTCTGCCCTCTGTGTCACGAATTGATTTTCCATTTGTGCCGTCATTACTGCCCTCTGTGTCACGAATTGATTTGCCATTTGTACCGTCATGTCCGCTATTAAACCTTCCAACAGTGTCTGGATCGTCATCGCACCGGTTTCCGGCGCTGCCGGCTCAGTTACGGGCGATGAAGCACGGTCCACGCTCGGAATGGGGGAGGTTCCAACCCTACCCCCGTCTCTCCCTTCTTCCCCCGACTCGCTGCCAGACACGTGGCCTTCCTCCTCAAACATCTGCACATCCGCCATGGTGCAGAAGTCCTGTTTGCCGCCAATTAATTTAAATTTGAAAAATCCCGCCAAAATTTTCCCGCGCTCGCGCGCTTTTCTGTAATAATTTTATATTCCAATTCGTGGCGAGATTTTAATCTTGGTATATTCTCCCGATACCAAATATAATTTAGAGGGGTTCGAACATCCCACTCCTGACACCAATGTGACGTCCACGGGACTTGAACAGTCCCGCCAACGTAGAATGAGCCGAAACGATGGAGGCGGTTTATTTATTTATAACCCAAACATGGCGGTTCTAATCGCTCTACCGCAAACGGGACGAGGAAGGTGGCACGAGTCGCTTTTCACTGAGTTGATGATGTTTATTTGTTTTTATTATTAACCAGAAATAACAAGACTCGGCAAGAAGAGGGATCCGGGGCGATTCGACGGGATGGTGTGGGATCGGGTGTGGGGAAAACACAGACAATTCCAATGAATATACAGATCTCAAACCCTCCAAGGCGCCAAGTTCTCTCACTCACACACACACACACACACACACACACACACACACACACACACACACACACACACACACACACACACACACACACACACACACACACACACACACACAACGTAGCTATTTCTGGTGGTCAGGCTGGACCGTGATGTGGACGCAACTGTCCATGGATCAGCGTCGGACGAGCTGGCCTTGCTCTCGTCAGGGGGGGGGGGGCAGGAGAAACCGTGGTGCTGTCGACCTCCTGGTCCTGGCCCAAGTCCGCTCACAGCCGCCAGGGAACCAGTTCTGGCGCCAAATTGCGAGCAGGAGAGGGAGGCAGGTCCGCCCGCCATTCGACCCTGTACTCAGAGTCAGCAGAACCCCAGAGCCAACCAAGGTAAGGCACGAGGCTCAGCAAGGCTCCAAGACACGATGAAGAACACGATCGAATCAGCACAACAACAAGCACGCTCTCCGCGCAACAGCCTCCACACCCCAAAAAAACACGATCTTTTTGTCCCGATCTTCTTCCTCTTCCTTTTCGACCCCGAACAGAACCTTTTTATCCTTGGTCCTCGTCACTTCCAATCGAGCCGTTTTATTGGCCCACCGCCGTCGCCTTCCGCCAATCGTGATCACGGGGCGGAGCCATCCGCAGCACTGTCCTGTGACGTCACGGCCAGCCTCCAGAGAATACCAAAAGGGGTTTACGCAGACACACTTACCCTATCCCGTGTCCCTATCTAATTACGTGACAATTATCATTTCCCCCTTGAAGAAATGAACATTTACTAGACAACTTATCACCACTGAATTGCTACTTATTACATTGAGATCCTGGTAAACTCGAACAGCATGGCATACCTAATTAAACATCCTAATTACCCTTTGAATGCATACCCCCCCTCAAACGTAACAATATGTTTATCGAGTTTCAAAACCAAAACAAACCATCAGATTGCTGCGAAGGAAGATTTTGTTCAATGCTATTACTTTTGTTTAATTATAAATGCTTTCCTTATAATTATCTGATTTTGAATTACAAGAAAAGAATAAAGGAGATGTAAAGGGGAGGGGGGAGGGGTGGGGGTTGTGGGAGGGTTAGGGTTGGGGGGTAGGTGCGCTTATATAATAAGTTTTTTGAATTTCCAAGTCCAAGTTTCAATTTAGCACTGATCACCTTCTTCACGATGAACCGATCAACTTTTTCTCTCGAGGTTGGATTTTGTATCAGAGACAAATTATACAACATTTCTCTATCGGCGTTAAGTTTTTCTTCCAATGTTGTGCTATTCCCATAATCAATATCGTGCCTCATGCACACTTCATCAACCCTATTGATAGGTTTGCTCCACAGTTTAGGATTGTCAGCCTCATCTAATCTTTTATTGAAGTTTGTTCCTGGACCACAGAAAGAATACCCTGGTAGATGTAATTCCCCTGGTATTCCAGTTGTTGTAAATTTACTTCCTGATAAAAACTTTTTTACATCTCCCCTCGTTTGTGTTTGGTGATGAATTCACTTTTTTTTGAGCCACACATCAAACATGTACCTTTTTGTATAACGCTATTATTTTTACTTTTAACATACGAGATATTTTAACTCTTGGTTTTCTTTTTACATTTTAGACAATAACATTTATTTATGTGAAAAATTCTGAGAGAGTGCGAAAACCTTTTTAGTTTCCAACATGCACATTTGAACCTTAATTTTTAAACATAAAGAATCCTTAGAAATGTCTTCACTCTCTCCTCCATTTACTGAAGAGTGTTGAAGTGTTGAACATTTTCCAAGTGTTGAAGTGAAGAGAGAGGGTTTGTCGGGTTGATTGCCCTTCTCACAAGTTAAATCAGGGCAGTTGTAGAAAGGTATCATGATTGTAGAACTAGCAAAGGTATTGTAACATGAAGAAACAGGAAAGGACTGAAGCTTTGTAAATTAATGGACGTGAACATAATGAATGGAAATTGTGGAAGTTTGCTTCGCACATACACAAAATGTATGCATCCAGACAAACATCAATTTACTTACGACATAATGGCACACTGCACGTTTCCCAGCGTTTATGAGGGTCCATCGTGTAGCACCATGGACCTCCGGTGTCTTTGTCTGGGTTCCTGCAGTACTAGAGCAAGAAGTGAGGAAAGCATTGCAAATGATGGATAAAGAGTAATTACTGCAGACATAATGATAGACGTTCAGCTCTGCCATGAACCTCATCATCTGTTTAAAGAAATATCATCTCCATTGCATGAGTACCCCTCCAATTTGATGGGAATGTGAGCTCTTGATAGATAAAAATCCAATCCGATATCTTGATCATCATATGTTGACTTCTCAAATAGACAGGAGAGTATGAATTATTAAATATTAATGAGGAGAAATCTAAAAAAGTAATTCTCAACATTGTAGAGTCCACAAGCTACTGTGGGTCACCGAGACCTTTTGAGGACGTCATTCATTCGGAGACCCAGGGTGTTCCTGCCTGCCTGACATTTGTCATGTTGTGGAATTGCGTTGTGTGTACGCAATAAGGGAGAGACAGAAACTGCCTTGCCCAAGACTGGCAATGAACATAAGCACCGTGCGTGCAAACTTGGTGTGTACACAAATCCTGTACGTACGTTTTTGGTCAGATCAGCGTCTGGATTATTGCTGGTAGTATACACACGGTCCTCGTGAGGTCCAGCTCCTGTCCTCCAGGGCTGGCATTTGCGGCCAGATTTCGTTGTGGACTCGGTTCCTTTGTAGAGATATCCCAGCTGTAAATAGCAATCTGCATGAGGGAGAGAGGGAGAATGCTGCTTGAATGACCAGTGAAAGATCGAGATTCAGAGATTGAAAGATAGAGATCAATCTCCACAAGGGAGTACCATGGACCACAACCTAAAGAGAGAGGGCAATGATACTGGGATGATCACAAATTTTAAAAAAGATCATTGTACATCAATCTTGGACAGCACTGTTTCTGCCTTAATGGCTTCATCAGCAGAACAACAAACAGTTAATATGAAACACATCCAAAGAAACAGTTACAGCTGAATGACACCATGAATGCAAAGGTTCCAAAAGCTACACAAACCTTTCCTCTTGTTCTGTGGTCATGTCTGGCTAGTTGAGACCGTGGAAGCAAACAAATGGAGAAAAAACAAGAAAGGTAAAGAAGTTAGAAATGAAGTGAGGAGAGAAGAGACCTTGGCCGAGATGTGAAGATTTGCGAGGAAGGATGGTGGGGTTGTGGTGGCGGGACAGTGAAGAGCTTGCTGGGAATAGAGGGCAGTGGAGGAGTATTGTACAAAAGATGGGGCAAAGACAGCTTGATACCATTAGGCCTCACCCCATATAAAGGAAAATGAGGAAAAAGAAGAGGAAAGTAAAGAAAAGGTGAGCAAGTCAATGTTTCACATCCCCTGCATATCATCAGCATAAATGTGTGGAAAATGAAAGGAAGTTCATCTTCCTGAACGTGTATCACGATGTAAATGTCACAAACTCAATCAGATTGTCATTGTAAAAGTGGAAACCTGGTGTAAGTGTTTGAGCTTCCTGCTTGGTGTACAGTTCTCCCTTTCTCACTGATGAAAGAACATTTTCTGCAGCAATAAGAGATTGGAGGTCAGTGAGGAACCTTTGATGGTGGTCATGCTCCCTTTCCAGTCTGACATCCTTTTGTGTAAATAGTCGGGCCAAGTCTTGATGTGCAGCATCATTGACATACTTGGGAAACCTGATCATCACTAGTTTGTCCAGGATGAACGGTACTCGGCATTTTGTCTTCCCCTTGCTGGCCGGCAGCTGTGAAATATCAGTGATGAAGAAGCAACCGACATGATTAATGGTCCCACAAGAATAGTGATGTCGACCTCATGTTTAGATCTCAGGATGCTGGGAACTGACAGTGTTGGACATCCTGCAGCAACTTTCTGACAAAATCTCCCAAATGTCACTTTCCTGCCAACCTTTCATTATCAGAGGACCTTTTATAACCACGAGTTTGTGTCCACTTCTTACACATCCATCCATCCTCAGACATTCATGTCAATCTTCTCAAACATATCCCTGTGGTCACCATTTCTAGTACAGTACAAACATCTCTGATTTGGACTTTACACTCAAAAGGTGTCTCTCACCTGTCCACTTTGCTGAGAAGTCCAAACCTTTATTAATGCACAAATGATTGTTCAGAGATGGATGGATGGTTTTAGTGACATCACATGGTAATAGACAAAGCATCTCGTTGGTTCATTCCCGAGAGCAATCATTGAACTGAAAATGAAACTTTGTTTATGGCTTTGTGAAGTGACTTGTGTACTTATGGCAGTTTGTTTTGTAAATTGAGCTCGGCTCATTTTCTGATTGTTTGTGTACTTCATTGCTGGTGTGTGTGTGTGTGTGTGTGTGTGTGTGTGTGTGTGTGTGTGTGTGTGTGTGTGTGTGTGTGTGTGTGTGTGTGTGTGTGTGTGTGTGTGTGTGTGTGTGTGTGTGTGTGTGTGTGTGTGTGTGTGTGTGTGTGTGTGTGTGTGTGTGTGAGAACTGAGGTTCATGAACTTTCGCAAAAATAATATGAGCATTTGTCAGTTTAGCCAAGTTGGATGCGACAACCAAAGCCGACGTATCTGTTCGGATAGTAGTTTGTGGATCTGTAAATCTGAGCAACAAACCGATATTGGGCGTCAGGCCTGGCAAGGCATCCGTCTGGTCTTGCTGTGATATCATGGTAGGAGCAGGAGCAGGAGCAGGAGCGGCTCCACATTGAGGGACATCGCAGAATTCCCAACGGACATCCTCATCGAGCGTGTGGCACCAAGGGGCTTCCCTCCCATTTGGATTGCGACAATAGTTATTCTCAAGGCCTCTGGAAATGACATTAATGAGGATGATGACAATAACACAGATATATTATATAAGAATAACAATTGAGGTTCTGAGATAGCTTGTACAAGGGTGGTTCAAATGTGACCCTGGACCTTTCTATTTAAAATCGTCTGCAACCATGACAGGCAATCGTCACATTCTTATGCAGCCAATTGACTTGGATTCCAAACTGGAGGCACCACCAACCAATTACAGTTAATATCTGTATCGCAGGTAAGACAGCTCAGAATCTGAGCCTTGCTTGATCGGCAGCTTGTACTCGGTGGTGGTACCTTCAGTTTTGAGTTAAATGTAGATGCTGCTGTCTTACGGAACATGTATTGGATGCCCAAACAGGACGAATGGCAATTTCATATGATTAGAATGTTACAACCTGGCCATCACGACCTCTCTTAATATTAGAGAGCTCATGCAAGCAGCACATTTGATTGGTCAAGATGACATAAAATGCCGGAATATTTTGACCCAGTACCACTAAACGGATGGATTTTGAAAGTGCCAATAAAGGTTATTTCTGTTCTACAGTGTTTAAGTACATAATTCAATTTAAATGAAATAAAGATTTTAAAGGTGTAAAAAAAAAAAAACGCAACTTTTTTTCGGAAGGTTACCGCCATTGATGCACCGTCTTTTACACCACCTTATTGAACACGTTACATTAGTTATTTGTGCCTGTTGTTTGTGTCCTTTATGACGTCCTTAAAAACATTAAGTTTCCTGTTTGGAATGATTTTCAATCTTGTCTGACTTCCAGACAGGCAGAAAGAGGAAATAAATTATCTCACTCCTCTCTACGCATGTGCGATTGGGACGAATTCAGACGATGTGGACCACAACTGAGATGGTGTGTGACGGGTATGTCCTGTTGGTCAGGATCCGCAGTTTGAGAGGGTTATCACAGTACCCCTGATTACACTTAATCAACCTTGAAAGATCTAAAACCACGAGGGTGATTAACCTGTGAATTGATTCTCTTACTTGCAGGAATAGACTTCAGGTGTAGTAAAATGATGGTGTGGCAACAAAGAACTCCACTGTTGGCATGTTCGTCCTGAAATGGTCGTGGACACAAAGCCACGGTATGTTTCACCATCGTTGCTGTAGCATGATGTCGTGGTGTCCCCTGTGGACGGAGGCTCTTCACCTGAATTTGCACAAACAAAATGAAATTGCCATTGAGGAAGCAGCATCACCTGATTAAGCACGGTGGCCTCAACATCATGACCAATCACCATTGATACCACTGGGGTCGATTTAGAAACCAAGATTTTGGAGATTGTATTACAAGACAAGGTGTGTCAGCACTTACCTTTCATCAACCGGATGAGGAACACAGGGTACATCCTAAAAGACGTCATAATGGTCATGGGTTTTTAACGGCTTGGAACCGTTTCTTTAAGCAAGCTTCCACTGGAGCTTCACTCTTTCAATGAAATTGATCATGAACAATGTAACACGAGTCCTAATCTGATGATGTCATGTGACCTATCTCATCAGGATAAGCAACAAACTTTAAGCTGTAGTGGTCGAACTGATAGATGTAAGTACTCGTCGCAAACAAAACAAAACTCTGGTTAAACATTTTGGCGACAGGGTGTCCATCAGGGGTTATGTAGATCATGTTTTCTTCAGTTTCAAAGTAGGTGTCGAGTCCAAAAAAAAAATAACAGAACGTTCAATGGCCGAGCTTTCCTATTTGAAGTGCACAGGTACAGGTGGAGATAGAAAATGCCATTACCACACTTTTGAATATCACAGAACTCAAAGCGTTTGCTGGAATTCATTGTGTAGCACCACGGCTTCTCATCCTTGTCTGGGTTTCGGCAAAAGTTATCCCTCAAATCATCATTCGGGTATCTGTTGTCAAGCAGAAATGGAATTGTTACATTGAGCTGGATATCCTCTCCAACCATTTCATAAATCTCTGATGTAGGAGTAGGAAGATGTCTTTAATCTACTAACTTTTCTCAAGATCTAACAAACGCAACATGGCAGTCACTGTTTTGTCAGCTGGGGTGCAACTGTACCTTGAGGGGGTGTAGGGATGGGTGTGGGGTTCTTGAGAATCCCATGGTTGACACGTGAAACCACTTCTCGTCACGCTCATAGTCCCCATGTAGTCTTCCCCAATGCAGTGGTAGCATTCACCTGGAACACCCCTGGATCATTAAATTCCATGTATAACCATTTAATGCACATGAATTCAGAATGTGATGCAGATGAACGAATACCTCAGTGAGATGGAAGAGAAAAGGTGAAGAGCCAGAGAGAGGATGTGATGAGAGACCAAGGGAAGTAAAACACTGTGAGTCATAACCCTGTGGGGTTTCCTTACACTGGATTACAAAATGTAACGCCAATGGCACTTGTAGAGCACATCGTCTCACCTCACGCGTTCAGTCTTCACAAAAATATCTTCATTGCTATTATGACCCATATATATATATATATATATATATATATATATATATATATATATATATATATATATATATATATATATATATATATTTACCCATGCACCCTATTATGTCACATAGTTTGTTGGCATGGGTTGTGAATGTCATAAATTTAATTCTTCACTCACATTGGATCATAGATCAGAGAGATCAGATATTATGGTCAGGTCAGTGTTTTTGGACTGCCACTGGTAACATGTGCTGTAATTCAGTGCTACCTGCTGACATGCCTCACTGGCTTGCAAGTAGGGAGGGAGACCGTTACGCCTTGCCAGGACTAAACACAACAGCTGAGAAAAAGGCGGGAGCCAATGGCCACCCAGTCATGACATGGTGTCTCCTAAAAAAACACCTATCTGGATTGGACTGGTTTGTGGTAACTCAGGTAGTCAAGAGGGGTAGTGGAACCTTGGTGTGAGGCAGGTGTGCTAGTATTAGCCAACAGCAACCCTCAAAAGGTAGATAAGCCAGTATTTAGCCAATTGCAACCACAAAACTGCACCCGTGGGGAAGAGGGTGGATACCACAATGTCGCTGAAGCTGTGGAAGGCATGTTCCTCGTCCGGTGGATGACACTGCAGTTCCAATTCTTCCCCAACCACTTTTGTACCATTTTCATGTAGAAGTGGACACTGATTTTTTTTTTTTTTTTTTTTTTTTTTTTTTTTTTTTTTTTTTTTGTATACCTTGGTCGAGGCTCGTATGAGAGCTAACACACAACTCACAGCAAGGAGGCATGAGACAAGAGGGGTGGGAGTGGAAGGGACAAAACATTGGGGAACAGACACAGGTGAACTGTGGAAGGGAGAGGGATGGGGATGGGACGGGGAACATGGCGAGGAGAAGATGGACATTACAGGGACTTTCAGGAAGGAAAGCAGGAGAATTGAAGGAAGTGGGCATGGGTGGATTATCGGGGGTAGAAAAGATCGAGGATTTGGATGGGGGAAGATAAGAGGTGGTGGTGAACAGCTGTTTTGAAAGCCTGGAGGGAAGAATGGGAAAGAATAGAGTGAGGAAGTTTATTCCAAAGGCGGGAAAAAAGAGGAATGAAAGAGTGAAGATGAGCAGTGATTCGTGATTTTGGTAGTTTTACCAGAAGGGGTTGTTGGCGGACCTTGAGCGCCCTGTGGAAATGTGGTTGGGACAAATCGCAGAGAGAGCAGGGGGCAAGGCTGGAGAGGAGTCGGTAGAAGACAGAAAGACCACCGACCAACCTGCGGTGATTGAGTGAGAGGCCCAAAAGACTCAGCTTCATTGCGGGAGATGCCAATGATCTTAAAAGCCCTGGTTTCGACAGCGTGAAGTCGAGAAAGGTGGGAGGCAGGAGCACCAGCCCAGAGGAGAGCAGTGCTCCATCAGGCTACGGACAAAAGCTTTGTAAGTAGTCAGGAGCTCAAGAGGGCCGAGGAAGGACTTTGCACGACGGAGGATTCCCAGTCGGCGACTGGCTTTTGAGGCAAGGTTGGAAATGTGACTTTCCCAGGAAAGGTCATGGCAGATAGTGAGACCCAGAAGCTTGAAAGAAAAGACTTCTTCCAGAGGATTGTTGAGAAAGTGGATGGGCGGGTTTTGTAAACGGTCCTTTCGAAGAGACATAGTGAGAGTGTGAGATTTGTGTGGATTGAAAGACATGTTCCACGTGTTGGACCAGTTTGTGATTTTATCCAGATCTGCAGTGAGCGAAGAAGCTGCTGCTTGCCGGTCTGAGGGATGACAGATGGTACGGCAGAGGGTGGAGTCATCGGCAAAGAGAAATAGAGGATTTTCCAGAGAGTCCGAGAGATCATTGATGAAAACCAGAAAAAGAACAGGGCCCAGAACGCTACCTTGAGGAACTCCAGCCTGCACAGGAAGAGGGGATGAAAGAACTCCATTTAGGGCCACACGTTGACTGCGACAGGAGAGGAAGTCTGCGAGCCATGAGTGGAGATGGCCTTGAATACCATGGGAAGAGAGTTTGGTGAGTAGGGCAGGGTGCCAGACTGTGTCAAAAGCACGTGATATGTCCAGGGATACGGCTCGGATTTCCTGTCTGGCATTGAGGACCTCCATCCATTGATGGGAGAGCAGTAGCAGCATATCCAGGGTAGAGTGACCTGGTCTGAAACCAAATTGATGATTGGAAATCAAGCCATTGGAGAAGAGGAAGGATTTCATGTCTGAAGCAATGATGGATTCCATAACCTTGCTGATGATTGGGAGAAGGCTGATTGGTCTGTAGTTACAGGGATCTGTTTTTGCACCTTTTTATGCAGGGCAGTGATGTTAGCAGATTTCCAAGCAGATGGCAGATGACCTTGGGAAAATGAGAGGGTGAATAGAACAGAGAGAGGGTGAGCAAGAGCAGAAGAGCAGGCTTTGAGGACACGTGGGCTGATGCCGTCTGGACCGGTTGCAGAATCTGACTCGAGGTTTGAAAGCAAGCTCTCCACCTTGTCAGGAGAAAAGGATACAGAGTCCAGGGACAGTTGGGTGCGACTGGGTAAAGTGGGTAGAGATAGTGATGGGTTTGGGACACAAGATTTAGCTGCAAACACCGAGTTTAGACATTCAGCTTTATCACGTGTGGAATCAGCAGTGCGGCCATTTGAGGTAAGGGAGGGGATGGAGGGGGAACATACACCAGAAACAGATTTGATTAAACGCCACCAGGATTTTGAGGAGGGAGAGAGGTCTGAGAGTTCAGACTTGAGATGAGAAAGATGTTGTTTTCTGGCTCTCCTGAGGGTAGATACACACTTGTTCCGAGCTTTGTGGAAAGAACTGAGATTGCCCTCAGTTGGGTTTGCTTTCCATGAGGCAAAGGCAAGTTGTTTCAGGACAACTGCCTCGCCACAAGCTTCAGTAAACCAAGGGACTTCCGGTTCCGGTTTTGAGCGGCAACTTGGTGTCAATGTAAAGTCGTGTGTGTGTGTGTGTATATATATATATATATATATGTACTGGGGGTATGCTTGCACATTGCCAGCAATAACGAACCGTGCTTCTGTTGTGGTGCCGGGTTCGGTGGCGAGGACGGCCGCTAGATGGAGCAGTTGGGCCGTCTCCCACCGAACATCGGAATTTTAGGTCGTCACTCCGGATAACTACGAAGTCGACGGGTCGCTTAATGGACCGTGGACGCCAATATTTAGACCGCGCGGTTAGGGTCTTTTTGTTTGATTCCAATTTACCTAATTAGCCGCATGGTCTAGCTACCGGGGAAGCCACACCCTCGGCCAGCTTTGTCTGAACCGAGTCGCTGTTACCGACTCGGATCCGGCGTAACCGAGTGGGAATTACTAAAGCCGCGCCGGTCCAAATAACAATTTATGGCATAATCGGCCTCCCTAATTCTCAAGCCCGAACCATACTGGGTCAATGAAAGAAAGCACAGACAACGAACTGGAACATTTAACAGTTATTTATTTACAAGGTAATAGGGAGGGACACACAGAGCAGACTTAATCACGAACATAGATGTTGGCAAATGTACAATGGCAATCACTTAAACGATTTCTACTTATCAGACTGGCCACAGACAGACACACACACATCCAAAAAGAAATGGACCTTGTGGGTCTTTATTCGGCCCTTCAGCTTGGGATGGAAGACGAGCTGAGGGTCAGAGTCTGGCCGGGTAACTGGCCGCCTCGTGCGGTTTTACCGACTCGCACTTGTGGAGCTCGGAGTCCGTGGACGGGAACGGGAATCCCCAGCTCGAGCGTTCCAACACAACCCACCACGGTGGGACTCGAACCCACGACCCAGAATCCAACGAGCCCACGATTCTGGCTGCCACGAACGACGATCGACGACACGAGCACCACAAAACACCTCCGCCACGACCACCACCACCACGAGCACCAACACGACCACCAACCACCAAGGAACCCCGAAAAAGACCACCGCTGAGACAGCTCGCCACCCTTCTTATCCCTACCCCGCACGGGTGGAGGAATCCGCTCTGAGGTAACACGCCTCCGGATTGGTCGGGGGGCATCGGGCGATCGGTGTCCTCCCCCGATTGGATGAGGCGAACATTCCATCTGGCTGGGGCGTGGTCGGCCTGAGGTGATCTCACCCCCGCCTATGTCTGTGGCCTCGAACACGTGCGTAATGGCGCTGAAGGAGTGGAGGGGGATCTAATGCAGAAGACTAACTAGAAAGAAATTCGCAGCGCACACATGAAATTCCCATTAGACATGGGGGAGAGATTCTAACTATCCACATATACTTAACAAAATAACTAAACTTTGGGTCAACTGTATGTGTGAAGGCGAATGGTTTCCAGATTTGTAACACTTCCACATTGTCTGGGGTCACTCACCTGCATTTGATTTTCACTAATTTATTTTTTTCATTTACAGACGCTTTATGACGGTTCATTGATTTTTCTTGATGTATCGGATTTGATGTCCATTGGCACGCAAAATTACCTTCCTTCCCCATTGTCTCGAGTCACTCACCTGCACTTTTTTTCATTTATTTATATTTTCATATAAGGATGCTTTCCAATGGTTCTGTGACTTTTTTGCGAGTATATCGGCTTCGCTGTCCATCGGCACACAAAATTACCATGCTTCCCTATTGTCTCAGGTCACTCGCCTGCATTTTTTTTCATTTATTTTCCATTCATTTGTTTTCATTTACGGATGTTTTCCGATAGTTCTGTGATTTTTGCTGGTGTATCGGTTTTGATGACCATTGACGCACAAAATTTCAGCTTTCTATGTCACCCGGAAGGTCCCTATCTTTAATATCAGTCAGTGGTTAGAATGAGGTTCAATAATCTAATATCCACTCAATTACGACTCTCATTGGGTGTCTGGTGCGTGTTCATGGCCTGAAAGCGCAACCAAATGCCCCTTGCGCCATGTTATTCTCGGAGATCAGTCGCGTGGCCGAGTTCAGGGCAAGTGAGAGCATTTCCACTGCCCAAGCCTCATATGGGTGGAGATGGCACCAGGTTAATGGTCCGAACACCAATGAAGGTGCCGGAAAACACCCATCGCTCTGCGTATTCTGCTCTCAAGCACTGCCCCCATCAGGAGATTATAAAGGAGAGCTCGGTTCTCTGGATCATGGAATGAACGGAGCTTGACGGGACGAACGGAGCTTGACGGAACGAACGGAGCTTGACGGAACGACGGAGCTTGACGGAACGACGGAGCTTGACGGAGGGAATGGAATGGAGTTCACCTGCGAGCAGGAGACACCAGACCAAGCACCACCTTAGGTTGTTAAACACTTACTCGTACAGACCTCTTTGCACTCTTCATTTGCAGTTTTGCACAGACCTCTTTGCACTTTGTACATTAGGCCCATTGTCTCACATTCTTTTCTTTGTTTCCATAACCCTCTTACCCACATCTTTACACCTTCCTCTTTACACCACATCTGCCAATCAACACACCCCTATTTTGCACCTCCCTCTCAACACACCCAATAAACACTTTAAGTTTTCCTTCCCCCTTCCACCTACTCAGCGACTGGGAAGCGTTGGTCCATCAACCACGCGAGGTAACAAGCTCGCTCGCAAACGCCTCATTCTTATCTCATCTTTCTTGCTATCTAACATTCCTTGGGAATAATTCTGATGGTGCTTGTCATGTTAATAAGTTAATATGTAGAAGTATTTGATGGGTTAGCTCTGCACTGTCCTCTTTTGTATTTACCTGTATTTTCTTTTGCTGAGTCTCATCAATCCTTGCTTTCCTCTGCTGTACATATTGCTTTTGAATAAAAACCTTTGGTTATTGTGCCACATGATTTCCCTCAACATTGCTTGTAATAAATTGCTTATATTACAAATGTACCCAGTTCGTTGTGTCTTTTCCTCCAATGGCCCAACATAGTCTGCACATAGTTTTAGCTAGTTAGTTTTACCCCACCGATTGACTCTTGTTAGCTGATGCATACTCAGCAGCTGCACTCGGCTGCACCTGATACAGTAAGTTAACTCGAGTATGCATCAAAGTCACGAAACCCCCTTTGGTGTGGCCATCTGCAGGTAAAGTACCCATGCAAAGTAGTGAAACCTTACCAGGATTGGTGGTACCAATCGGCACTCGTGTTTGATTAGCAACCCACTGGCACGTGGAATTATCTGTGCTCGGTGGCCTCAGGACCGGTAGTCTGGGAGGAACGAGTGCTTTCCCTCGTGATGAGCCTCAAACCCCGGATCCGTAACAATATGAAATTTCAGATTTTTTTTGGATAAGAATTTCAATTCAACCAATTATGGTTGGCATACTGTACAATTTCAATGATGACGTCATCGTTTTTTACTCTATATACCCCATGGGGTTGATGACATGTGCCATGTTTAAATTTTTGTTGAGCAGTTTCAGAGAAAATTATGTCCAAATTTTTAACTTTAATCCAATTTGGCTGCCATACCATGTGACCTATCATTCATTCTTCCGCGGTTGGCAAAATGAGTGCCAGCATGCTGGTACACTGTGTCGGAGTGGCAACCCGTCCAGGATTGTGCCCAATAGCCAAGGAGACTGCTAAAGCAGCACCAATGCTCTGCACAGAGTATGGTCCCAATCTCCTCCTCTCATGTCAGAGTTGGCAATAAAATATTCTCCATAGCGAGCCCCTCTTATGTTTAAAGTTTCACATCGATCAAACAAGCACTTGCAGAGAAAAACATTTTTAAAGCGAAAATATACAGAGTGGACACAGACAGACAGAGGCATTGCAATCGTCTCACATCCCCTTCAGGGTGAGACATCATGTATTGGAGGGATTCGCACACCAACCTTCCATTTGACGTCCTTGTAATGACTTGTACTTGCACATAAAGTAATTTGATCCATAATAATGTACAATGTTGCAGTGAACAGACCTTTTTTAACCAGTGTATCAAAGGTGTCCTTTAGGGAATAAACGACAGCACTTACTTTGTGAGGCAAGGTTTGTGTCCAGAGTTTCTTCCACAGAGTACTATTCTTCTGGGACTATACAAGCTATGTGTGCCAGGTCTTAAATTTCCCCAGAAAGGGGGTTGAGGATGAGGGGAGTGGGGTGGGGAGTTAGAACTGGGAGGGATAGTGCCATTGCCCATGAGAGAAGGACTTGTTCTACGTTTTTTTTATGACATGGCAAAGCTATGATCCTTGGGCCACGTGGACACCTCAAAGATATTTTTTTCAAGACATAACATTTGCTTCATTCATATTCAAAATTCCCTCCGCATCTTCAAGACAGCTGTTTACCATCGTCTCAGATTGCTCACATCGCCTCACATCAAGGGTTGATGTTGTGCATTTTTCACCCAAGAACCATCTTTGTCCATGCCCCCTCCCCTGGAAAGAAAAAACAAAACAAATAAAAAAAACCTACAGATAAAAATAACTTACAAAAAACAAAACAAAAAGCGAATTTTTTATTTTTTGGTCTGGTCTTGATAAATTGGTCTGATGTTGATAAATTGGCCTGGTGTTAATGTGGCGCAGGCATGATGGCCGAATGGCCTCCACCTGTGTTTGATTTCATTGTGTATCGTCCACAATCCAAAACCATGATCTTTTCTTCCCTCGTTAACCCCAATCACCCCAATCCCTCCTCCTTCCAAATTTTCAGTGTTCCTTTCTGAGAGTTTCCTTCTGTTTCCATCTTGTCCACCCCATGCATCCTCTCCTGCCCCCCATTCCTCCCCACATCCATTTTTTGTCTGTCTCCCTTTATCTTGGCCTTCCACTCTGCTGTTGGTGTTTCCCCCCTCTCCCTCTACTCTTCCTTTTGCATCCTGTTACATCACGATCTGTTCAGTGTATTAACTCTTCCACGAGCCTCGACTATGTACCCAATTTTTTTTAATTTTATATTGTTTACTAGCAAATACCACCCATTGCTTCACTGATGAGAATAGTTAGAAGGGAGAGAGAGGGGGTGAGTGAGGAGGTGGAGGGGGAAAGAGAGGAGTGAGGTGGGGTGAGGAGGTGAGGAGGGGTAGGGGAAGGGAAGGCAGCATGAGGTGATAGGAAGGGAAGACAGATGTGTGGTGGAGCATTAATTACGATTCATACTGTTTCATCAAAATGATTCTGCATAGAATAACAGTAAAGATGGAAACAAAATAATGTCCGAAATACATTTTCTACCAGTCATACTATAAATACTGCTCGGAGATAAACACTGCCTGGACACATCCAGAGACAAACTCCCATCTGGACATAAACACCGCTCAGACATGACACCACCCAGACACGTCCGGAGAGAAACACTGCCTGGAAAAACCACCGTCAAGGCATATGAAGATAACCACCATCCAGACATAACCACTGTCTGGATACTTGTGGAGACAATCACTGTCTGGATACATCCAGAGGACAAAGAGTGAGGAGGGGGGGAGGGGAACACTAGAGATTGGGAAAAGGGGAGATGAGGGGGGGGTGAGAGAGTTGTGGGAAGAGGGTACTGCACTGTTAGGAGGGCGTAGAACAGTGATGGGACAAAGAGAGAGAGAGGTATGGAGTTAGGGGAGTGAGCAGAGAGAATATGTTATGCTTTACGAACAACACACACAATATAAATAAATAAATAAATATATATATATATATATATATATATATATATATATATATATATATATATATATATATATATATATATATATATATATATATATATGTTAGTGCTAGGCCGATATCGGCAATTTTTCGGTAATCGGCAGATTCAAGTCAGTGTGATTACTGACTGCAGTACGTACTATATAGAACCCCAAAACCTTGAGAAGCTTTTACACTTATTTGGGGGGAATTTCATTATACAAAAAATTATAAAAATAACGTTGCATTATAGATGTTTTAAAGAGATGTTCTGCCAATCGTCATGTGAAGGGTGGAAAAAAATTGGCTCTCTATTTTCAAAAACACGTTAATACTGCAAATGTCTCGGACATCAGGTGTTATCAAATATATTTTGCTTTGAAACGCGCAAAGAGAAACCATATAACTTTTATAAAGCTTACCCGATTCATATAAAATAACCAATCTACATACATGTACCTCTTCTTGTAGCAACTGCCAAATGTACATACCGATCAGGACACGAACTGTACCGTTATCAACTGTCAGGTGCTCGGCAAGTGGCTTATGCTCTCGAGCAAGTACTCAAATTTAATGGTTGATGAGGAATGGCTGGCTTGGCAAGCAATAGTAAGCTGATTGGTCATGGCAAAAAACTAAACATCGCCGATTTCCGAACATTTTCAGATTTCACCACAGATTTCGAGCTATATAATCCACATGATCCGATCCTCCAAACTCAAATTATATTTCAATTATATACCTTAATTAGTCTGTGAGAGTACATCATGGAAAATCACATCATATAATGCATGAAATCACTCTGAGCTCCTAATTTGAAAACTATAGCACTTTCAGAAGTGATGTACACAGCGATTTGTAGCTATGATGAACAGGCATTTGATGACATCAATGAGGAAAGTGAAAAAAAACATTTTCAATGCTTTATCGTTAAGAAACCATTGCGGCCTGTTCCAACTCAAGGCACTGTTGAGCAGACAGAACAAAATGGCAAATTAAGTCCCCAGCGAGTTGTGGAAGAAAAATAATGATATTCTTGTATTCTCAATTATAATCCCTTGTTGCTGGTACTCCATAAATTAAACAGTTTAAAATAACATCAGATCGATGATACAGCATTAGCATTTGGTGGTGTTTAAACTGTTTGGAGAAATTTTGTATCCTTTAACCATGTTGTCAAAGCTTTTGTTCCCAAATGATCCCAAATGAACACCCTGTAGCCAAAGTGGTCTGGGGGCAATGTCAAGTTTTGCAGCTTGACAACTCACATTGCTGTAAAATGTCAAGGTTGAGCAGCACGGACCCACTCTAACTCTGGGGGAGTTCGCACAGCTGGGAGTCCCGAGAAAGACTCCTAAATGATCGCCCTGTAACAACAATGATAGTCTGTCTTGTTTAATTAATGTAACAATGTGCAACCTAGCTTAGAATTATTTTGGGAATCCATTTTGGAAATTTAAACAACCTAGCAAGAGCACACCAGTGTGCTTTGACCTGTATTGTAGTGATGGACAAGTAATACTCATAATAATGTTTGCATGTACCGGGTTGGTTGTCGTCTGCATAAACATGGGGAAGCGTTGATAACTAGTGGAGGTTGTGTACGGTAACCAAGTTAATTACATTCAGACTCAGCTCATAAGAAAAGGAAAAAAATAACTCATTGAGAGCCCTGGAGGCACAAGATTTTTTTGTGTTCATTGTTTCTTTTCTCCATTACAATTCATAATGATCTCCGAACCTTCATGTTTATTTTGGTTATAATTAATGGGTTGATTATCGACTAGGCTCCTTTGGTATTTGAGTTGTACTGGGATGGCTTCTCTTTCTGATGATTTTGTTTTGCTTATCTAGTCAACAGATTAGCAAGCCTGGTGTTGGCTTAGTGGTTAGGGTGGCAGCTTGGGATCCTAGGGTCCTGAGTTCAAGCCCTGTTGGCTGCTGAATCAATACACACCGGGAGGTTGACGCAGCCTGTCATCCTTCCGAGGTCAGCAAAATGAGTACCAGTGTACTGGTAAGGGGGACACTGCATCAGTGGCATAGCCGCGTCCCAACCAAAGATGCAACCAGCAGCCACAGGCTGCACTCGATAGAGAGAGAGTCAACAGATTAAGTTTGTTTTGAAATAGTTTGAATTTGGATTCGTTATCAGTTGAAAGTTTATGAAAGAATTTTCATAAACCTCGTAAAACCTTTCATAATGAAAGAGTACAACCTCGTTTTGTGCTTGATTGATTTTGGCAGCCCGTCAGTCATCCGGCGTTCAGTTTAATATCAAGTTTTGTTTTGGAATTACAAATTGAGAAACCTTCATCATACAAGTCTCGCAATCTTAATTTAAATGTATTATAAGCTATATTGGGGTCTTCAAGTGACAGAGTATTCTCCCAATTTGTTTTGTTTTTTTTCTAACTCCTTCTTGAATGGATATAAATTTGCAGAGGTATTAGAGTCCTCACTTTTGGAACAGCAGTATAATTTAAACCAATAATTTGGAACACATGTAAATGATCGGTTATACCACAGTAAAGCACACCGTTGGTTATTGGTAACTTGTATTGATTGATTAATATATTATCAATCACTGTAGCTGTAGACCTTGTGACATGGGTTGATCTATTAATTAAGGGTAGACAAAGGTTACTAAGAATTGAGTCGAAATAATGTATTAAGTTGAGGTATTTACATATCTTGAAGGAGGGTCGATGTTATTAAATTGATCAACAGATTGGTTAATATTATATTAGGAATCATGAGCTAACTGTAAGGGAAAATCAATATATGAGGGAAATCAGCATGGTATTTATATTAACCATAATACAGAAAAAGAAAGAACGACTAGAAGAATGGCTAGACCAACAGCAATTATGAAATCAATTCACGGAATTAGGAACTGTACCATGTATTGTAATTTTATTGCTCCCACTGATTAGTAGCTGGTACTGGCCTGACTTTAATTTAAGTTAAATGCATCCATATTTGTAGAAAGACAAAAAAAAAAAAGGATAAACCAGAGTTATGTCTAAGTGCAGAAGGCATTAGAGAAATTAATGTTAAGTATGTCAGACTATAAGAATTATGTTGTTAAAAATCGTGCAGACACCACAAGCAGCATTAAAATAATACCTATATTATTTGTTTTCTGATTCATTGGACAGGTGTGTGATTTTTTTTAGAGTTGTGTGGTACTTCTTGTATGTTTACTTACCAATTCCCCATTTCAAAATTTGCAATGAAGTAAGCGGGGTATTTCTAACACTGATTTATGACCATTTTTACTCAGCACGGAAGTGCAAAGTTAGCTGGGAAAAGATAATGATAAAAATTGGCAGCTGCTTTGGAACTGCTTGTGAATGAAACTGTGGATAGTTTAGCAGACATGAATGTTAAAAATGATTGCAATGCAAATGATAACTGTGCAAAAAACAATTGAATCGCTTTGGATTTAGTACTTGCTCTGCAGTGGGGAGCCTGTGCTCTTATTGAATGTTGTACTTATATCTCAGACAAATTAGAACACATTGAAAATTAAAGAAACAGAAGCTAACTTTCATAATTATTATAGAGATAATGGAATAAAAAAATTTTGACAAAAAGGTTTCTTTGGAGGATGGTGGACAAAATTGTTTGATTTTTGTTGGACATGCTATTTGTTATCATTGTACTTTTCAATTGTGCTACTATAACATTTCCCTCACTAAAGGCACCTTCACTGATTGCCTCATGCTTTGAGAGGGAAATTACCCCCTCTTTAATGATACAAACTGAAGAGGCCTTTCTGGAATTGTTGAAATTGGAATCCTGATAAATACTGCCACCCTTTCTACATGCAAATAGCAAATGAGATTTTTGTTTTTGAGTGTACATACAACTGAGATTTCTTTCGATTTTAGCATGTCGTTTAGGTGTGAAAAAAAGAAAGGTAACATTTTGATATTTCATGCAATGTACGTTAAATGCCTCGAGAAAGACCTTTGTCGGTCTTATTGAAATCCATGGGGCCACTACGTTTTATTGATTAACTGAATTCCAATCAGTGTTTAACCTTCATTTCGTTTGTTTTGGAGTGTTGAGAGCAGTTGAACTATGCAGTATACGATTTCTTGTAATTAAATTTTGGAAGAACTTCCACCGAAAGATTGGGCGATGGGGAGAACCCAGATTTGGGTGATTGGGCATTCAACACATGATCACGACACGACCCCCTTCCTGAGGAGATAAGATGAGCATGTTAAAGAAAAAAACAGAAAAAAATCCACTAAAGAGAAAGTTGGGCAAGTCAAACCCCGGCAAGGCAAAGACTTAACGTCACTGTTGCATGGCGCCTTACTGTCAAAGCAACCGGACCACACTCGCAAAACCCTTGCTCTGCAGATACATTCTGAACTTGCCGTGGTTGCACAACGCACAATGAAGGCCCTGAAGGTCCATATGGTGAGTCATCTGCAACATGGGCCAAATGGTGCAGGGAGCTAGTGGGCCCATTGCGGCTGCCTCCAATGTGCATAGCTTGCTTTAGTGAATCAAACCCGATTGCACGAACTGCTGCTATGAGGCCCCAAATTCTGCTGGGGCTAGTTCTCTGGGTCACATCCTGAGTTACCTTCATCTCCTTCAACCCAGTGTCATCTGCAACCCAGTGTCGGGCCCAAGCTTGCACCTTCCAAGATCTACCTTCTCTGCAGCTCAAGGAGTGCCTCGACTGTGTATCCCATTGGGTGCTGCTCTATCTACACCCTGATCTTCTGGCCTCCGGTAGCAAGCCTTTACAACTCGTGACAGCTGCTGACAAACAGGCCATAAACTAGGTGGAAACACACTCATTAACCCGACTGGGGCGCTATCAAGATGGCCATTGTCCAGCATTATTCTCCTGTGAGTGCTCACTGCCATTATTGTGGGTGAACTTGTGTAAGAGATTTATTTTCTCCTTTAGGAATGGTGTATGGTGATCATGTGTAATATAATTATTCAAATTTGTCCTGATAGGAAAAAAGGGGGGATGTGGAAGAAAAATAATTATATTCATGCATTCTCAATTATATTCACTTGTTGCTGGTACTTTATAAACTTGAACAGAGTAAAAAAAAAAAATTACCTTTGTACTGGAGTCTAATTTACTGTTAGTAAACTTTCCCTTTTCCCCGACAGTCTTTTGACCTCAATAGTGATATAAATGATTAAAGTAGAATTGTATCTTACGATGGAAAAGGTCTTGCTCGCTGCATAGAAACAAGCTTGGTGTAATGAGAATGCATCCTGCAAACTTTCACCTTGTGCTTATCAGCTCTTCCCATAGTTGAATTGCCAAATGTCTCACCCTCCCATGATTTGTATATCAAACGAGTACAAGAGGGATTGCTTCGGGATTCTTGTTAGTGAAGTTCATTTGAATGCTTCAGTGAATCATTGAATGTTCTTCCTCTGTATATACGAAATTGAAGATTCTCTTTTGTATGCTGATCCATCATGTGGAAATCGAGTTCTTTTCCACCTCAGAGGTAACCGAGGATGCCTTAAGACCCCAGCGAGAACGAGGTATCCGAGAATGCGCCCAATAAAGGATATAATTAAATAAGGCTGTTAATTATCTTCAAAAGGAGTGTTTTAATTAACCCAAACACCCAATTTTCACTCATGCACTTCCTTGGAGATCCCTTAGTGTGCAGGCAAAGTTTCAGGCTGCGAGGTTTTATGATTTTGGAGTTATGAAGGACACACACACACACACACACACACACACACACACACACACACACACACACACACACACACACACACACACACACACTGATATTTATTACTATAGATTGCTTTATTTACTCAGAAATATTTTCATTCACACACATTCAGGTTTATTGTTTCATTCAGCATTTTGTTGTTTATCCAATCTGATGGCCCAGAGGTAGTGTACTTAATTGATCTGCTTAGTCTGTACAGTATTGAATTTCCGACCCGACTATACACTGTCAGATTGGTGCTTTGTAGGTTGGGTGGTGAATCACAAAGTACACCATCCCTTGGGTGGTCATTAAGCTTTATGTCCTCAATACGAGCATGAGTTGGTGGATGTTAAAGATCCCACGGTGTCTCTCTTGAAGAGTCAGATAAATTATTACCAGAACATCATCATCATCATCATCATCATCACCATCATCACCATCATAACCGAATTATTACCTGAACCCTGAACAAATTTCAGATTCCTACCCAAGTCAGCTCCAGTCGAATGCTATGCCTGGAAAACCGATTCGTGAAAGTCTTGAGACAAGAACTTTCCAGGCTGACCCCAGAAGACGATGAAAACTAGAACGGCTCTCGGTAGAACGCATACCTCCACCAGCCTGAACAGTTTAAGTTTTGTATCGCACTGATAGGCTGGATTTCGAGCCGGACCTAAACCAAAATCGATTCAATTCGACGTGTCACCTACCCTACTCATACACCAAAGTTCATCCGAATCCATCCACAACTGTTTGAGATATCCTGCTCACAAACAAACAGACAGACAAACAGGGTGAAAACATAACCTCCGTCCACCTTTGGTGACGGAGGCAATCAAAGGCCATTAAAGAAGACGGGGTAATTGGTAATAGGTATTGCTACCAATTAGCTAACAGCTCGGTAATTGGTAATGGAAATAGTCCTCAGGTTCTTTCATTCAACCTCAAGCAAATTTATTGTTTCAAAGCGAATTTTTTCCAACTTGTAATCACACAACTATTATCAATCAGGCAATGTTACATTGGGATTATAACACAGATATTATCACTTAAGTATTACTACACAGATATTACTCATGCATTACTACACAGATATTATCACACAAATATTATCACTCATGTATTACTACACAGGTATTATCACACAAATATTATCACACAGGTATTATCACTCATGTATTACTACACAGGTATTATCACTCATGTATTACTACACAGATATTATCACACAGGTATTATCACACAGGTATTATCACACAAATATCACACAAATATTATCACTCAATCATTATGACACAGATATTATCACACAGGTATTATCACACAGGTATTATCACACAGGTATTATCACACAGGTATTATCACACAGGTATTATCACACAGGTATTATCACACAGGTAGTATCAATCCATCCATTGGGACCATACTCTGTGCAGAGCGTTGGTGTTGCTTAAGCAGTCTCCTTATACTTTGGATATTGGGCACAATCATGGACGGGTTGCCACTCCGAAACAGTATACCAGCTTGCTGGCACTCATTTTGCCGACCTCGGAAGGATGATAGGCCGAGTTAACCCCACCTGGTATCAATTAAACAGCTGCGTGGAATTTGAACTCAGGACCCTCGGATCCAAAGCCCACCACTCTCACCATTAAGCCAACACCAGGCATAGGTATTATCATACAGGTATTATCCAATGAGATATTTCTTGACTTATGTTTCCCATCATATCCAGATAACATCTTGTTGTCTTCCAAGAATTCCAATGAATGTAATTTACTTTAAACTATGTACTCATGAGTGTAACGTCTTATAACTTACGAAACATGCATTATAGACACACTACTTACTATTCCATGATCACTGAATCATCACAAGTCTAGTCAACCTGTGACAATAACTAACAGGTTGTTGTTGTTGCTGCTGTTGTTGTAGTCTCGACATAAGTTTGCAAAGCTGATATCTGATGTCTCGGAGATCTTTTTGTGTTAGTAATGTTTAAGGATTGTGTGTGTTGAGTGAATGTAGGACATGTGGAGAGAAGGTGGGTTGTAGTGTGTGGAGTAGTGTTGAAGTGTTGGCATAGTTTGTTTCCTGCAAAGGGAATCATGTGTAAATAGTGTTGGAGGTATGGGTAGTGACCACAGTGCAATCTCGTGAGGTGTACTCCACTCTAATTACTCTACACAGAGTTCATTCTGTGTTGTGTGTGTGTGTGTGTGTGTGTGTGTGTGTGTGTGTGTGTGTGTGTGTGTGTGTGTGTGTGTGTGTGTGTGTGTGTGTGTGTGTGTGTGTGTGTGTGTGTGTGTGTGTGTGTGTGTGTGTGTGTGTCCGAAGGAAGGGCGTTGAGGAAGTTGTTTGGGGGGGTAGCATTAGAAATTCACACTAAAGTTGTAGTGCGGATTCCCTCTGCCAATGTGACAAGTCCCACCTTCACAGAGGGGCACGTTGCAGTAGTCGAACCGCTCCAAGGGATCGGTGGTATAACACCAAGGTCCTTTTTTGTCTTTGTCAGGGTTTCGGCAAAAGTTCACCTCCAGACCAGCATCAGGGTTGCTTGTTGGGCTGTACCTGGATAATGCAGGTCACAAACGATAATGCGACACACATATGGAGATATGAAGACAGGTTTATCCAAAACAAAACCCAGAGTCCTGATGTCACAGAATCATCAAACAAACCCAGTTATCTATTTTATTGGTCATCCACTGGATGAGGTTCATTCTCTTGAACAAGTAGGCCTCATTTTCAACCATGACCTTCCCTGGGCTGACCACATACCAAATCTGCCCTCCAGGGTTGACCACATACTAAATCTGCCCTCAAGACTCGGCAGCCTCCATCATTCAACTCATCGCTTGAAATCAGAACCATTGTTATTATATACTCACAGCCAACAAGGCCTTTGTCCATAGCTCCAAAGAGTACTCTCCCCTGATCTGGAAAAACCTAGTAAGTCGAATGCCCATGTAGAGCAATTCCGAGGGTTTTCAAAATCAGGGGAGTACTCCTCTTCCCCATTGGCTGGGCCCCAACATCACATCCCTTTCTTTTGGATTTGGTGGAATCTAAAGATCTCAAAATTATTGGAACCCTCCATGATGAGACCAAAGTTAAAGGTCTGTTGCACTCATATTGCAGACAAGTTGGTGGCCTGTTTGTTTTTACCGCCTCTACACTCGTTTAACTCCCTCTGCTATCCCTATCTTCCCAACAACTCCATGATGTGCACGTCATTCCAGTAACCTACTCCTGGTTAAACTTTCAAAATCTAGGAAAACTGTACACCTCAACTGCTTTGTTTTGTTTGTCGTGGAACCACCTTCCAGAGGCTATGCTATCCCACTATTACCTACAAGGTTTCAAATGGGTGTTGTCTCACTATCTCATGTCATCCTCCATCGTGACCCATAATCTTTATTACCCCCATTAATTCTTCCTAGCCCAACCCTCTCACTTGCAGGTTGTGGTGTTTCCTCCCCACCACTCTCTCCTCTTATCCTGCTTGTTCATTCCCTTCCATATTGTATCCAAGGGTTCCCCCACTGTCCTACTGTCAGGTCATATCCTCTATCACCTTGCTCTTCCATGGGCCTCGATCTTATAGAAAGAGCGAGAGAGAACTGTCAGAGAGTAATCAGATAGGCTGTGTTCTTCTGTCCCTCGGTGCAACCTCACCTTGGTTTGTGGGGTGTCTGCGAGGCCCAGGCCTGGCATGTGAAACCACGCTTAGTCGTTGCGAGTGTCCCACGGTACGAGATGCCCTCATCTTCCCGGCATTCCGAGGGTATATCTGAAAATATGGGTGTTGGTCAGAGTTGGATTTTGGAATGATGTTGGAACACGGGTCAGGATTAAGACTATGAGAATGAACAATTTCATGGGAAATGCAATAGAATGGTTTGCTGAAATTGGCAATGGAGTAAAATCCTTGATGATTATTTCAGCATCAGGAGCCAACCTTATAAAAGGTTATTAAATGTATTTGTATTAATGCTCATGTTCTAACAGTTGACTGGTTCTTAAATTATTATTCTTACACTGTCCTCTTACCCTTTTTTCCTTCTACAGGGTCTAAGTACTCAAAGTGTTATTCATTTGCATATATCATTTATTACATTTATTTATTATTACTGTTATGTACATATTTATATACTTATTTATTACTATTTTAAAATACACATTTATTTTTAATTGCACATTTATTTATCTTTATTATTTTTAATTCCACATTTATTTATTAGTCGTAGTATTATTATTTAGGTACACGTTTAATTATGTACTTGTTATTACAGTAGTTTTTTTATTATTAATTTCAAAAATAATAGAACAATAAAGGTACATTTCACACCTGTACAGTACATTATAGAACAATACAAGTACATTACATACCTGTACAATACATAATAGAACAATACAAGTACATTACATACATGTACAATACATTATCCTGGTGTTGGCTTAATGGTTAGAATGGTGGGCTTGGGATCCGAGGATCCTGAGTTCAAATCCCGCTCAGCTGTTGAATTAATACCAGGTGGGGTTAACTCGGCATGTCATCCTTCTGAGGTCGGAAAAATTAGTGCCAGCATGCAGGTATACTGTGTGGGAGTGGCGACCGGTCCAGGATTGTGCGCAATAGCCAAGGAGACTGCTTTGGCAGCACCAACGCTCTGCACAGAGTATGGTCCCAATGCATGCACAATACATTATCGAACAATACAAGTACATTACATACATGGACAATACATAATAGAACAACACAAGTACATTACATACATGTACAAGAAATAATAGAACAATACAAGTACATTAATACTTTTACAAGAATGTAAAAGGCAGTGATGAGGGTGCAGCAAGTGCAGGCAGTGGTGAGGGTGCAGCAAGTGCAGGCAGCATTGAGGGTGCAGCAAGTGCAGGCAACCTTGAGGGTGCAGCGAGTGCAGACAGTGTTAAGGGTTCAGCGAGTGCAGGAATTTTTGAGGGTGCAGAGATTGCAGGCAGAAATGAGAGTGCAGGCAGTGGTGAGCCTGTACAAGTGTATGCAGTGGTGAGGGTGCGACAAGTGCAGGCAGTGGTGAGGGTGCACCGACTGCAGACAGTGGTGAGGGTGCAGTGAGTGCAGGCAGTTGTGAGGATGCGGTGAGTGCAGGCAGTTGTGAGGATGCGGTGAGTGCAGGCAGTTGTGAGGATGCGGTGAGTGCAGGCAGTTGTGAGGATGCGGTGAGTGCAGGCAGTGTTGAGCCTGTACAAGTGCATGCAGTTGTGAGAGTGAAGCAATAAAGATATAGTATAGGAATGAGGTCTGGGAGACAGTGTTTGTGGGCAATTAAATACAATATATAGATTCTTCATTCTACGGGAAGGAATGAATGAATGGAGACAGGATTTTACTTTTGTTGTGGGATTGTAATGGAATGATGTTAAAATATGTCGTGGTGCTTATCCATAAGAGGATTGTGGTGTCGTAATATGGTGTCATTCCTACCTTGTTTGGTTTAATTTTTTTGAGAATTCATCCCTTAATGTTTTTACATTTTAAAAAATGTTTTTATGCCTCTACTGATAAAGTCGCCGGTGGCATTATGTTTTCAGGTTGTCCGTCAGTACGTACGTATGTACGGCCGTCCATGTTAATTTTATTGGTTTTCTCTACAATCGCTTTTCCGATTGACGCAAAATTTTCACCATTGGTGTGACGACTCATGTAGAATGTTTTTATGATAAATATGATGTCATATGTCATGTGGTGTGGCAGCCATGTTGACAAAAAGGAAAAACTTTGGACCACTGTACCTCCAAAACCGCTCCATGGGAGCAATTGAATCTTGGCACATGTGAAGTACTCCCAATGAGAAAGAAGTGATTTTTTGATGATGTCATAGGTGGCTTCGTATGACGTCAAAATTGCAGACATCAAGTGCTTTATCCGATCAGTATGAAAATTGATGAGGGTCATCTTGGGCTAAATTGTAATTGGGAAAATTTTTTTTATGATATCATTGGTCAGGCGATTCAGCAGTCATTTTGTTTTTAACGTAAAACCTTCAAAAATCTTCTCCGAAACGGTTGAACAGATCGAGGCGAAAATACAGGTATAATCGCCTATCCAGGAGGCACAAAAAAGTTCTCCACCTATGACGTCATAGGTCACATATGTCACATATGGTTTGGCAGCTATGATATTTTTAAAAACAAACCTTTAAAAAAAAAAAAAAAAAAAAAAAACCTTTCTTCAGAATGTCTTGACAGATCGAGGGGAAACTTCACCCACATGTTCCCCAAGTCTTGGGGATGACAGGGTTTTCACAAATAATTAATGTCATATGGTCTGGCAACCACAATGGATTGAATGAAAAATTAAAAAAAATATTTCTCTTGAACCACTTCCTCAATCGATGCGAAACGTCACCATTATGATCTAGTAATCATGGGGAATATATGTTTTATATTTCAACATGATTGGACACATGGTCTGGAAGGCAGAATTATTTAATATTTTCAATCTGGTGTTACGGCTGTGGAAATTCGCAGACCACCATAAAGGACCTTAGATCAGTTATGACGATAAGTAATTGTGTCGTTAGATTTCCCCATCGTTGTTTAGAGGGATTTTCCGTGTTCACAGGGCTGCGATCCTTTGAGTTAGCCGTTTTTCTTTTCTCTATCATTATTTTGGACCAATCATCCCCCAACAACCAAATCGCCACCACCAACATCATTCCCAAACAACTACAACTCAAACACCACCACCTTCGCCTCTTTACCTCCACAACTCCACCCCGCAAACATCGCTTCACCGCCATTCTCAAACGACGCCCGCCAGCAACCAAATCGCCACCACCAACACCCTTCCCAAACCACCACAGCAAACTCCCACCACCTTCGCCTTTCTACCAAACATCATGCCATGGGTTGTGAATGGGATCCTTTCGAAGGAGAAATCGGATCAAGAATGATTCACGCCCACTTTTCTTCCATCCAATGGCTGAGCATCAGGTGTTGTAGCCCTGCCTCCGAACCCGCTGTGATCCACAAATTTGCAGATGCGCTCCTCCCCCGGCCTATATAAGCGCGAGCAAGGCGCAGCTCGAGGCAGTCAAGTCGAGTGCAGTGTCGGCAGTCAAGTCGGGTCTGGAGAGTGGCAGTCTGGAGGGGTCGGAGAACAGGACAGAGCTCGAAGAGGCAGACAGCGGCAGTGTCGGTGGGGCAGAGTCGGGAGACGGAGCTCGGAGCTGAAGTCTTAAGGCAGACGAGGAGCGCCGGAGAGAGCTCGCCGGCCACGCCAGGGGCACGAAGCCAGGCGCAGCTACGCTGACATCGTGGCTTTCCCTCCATCGCGCCACAAGGGCGCGGGTAAGACCCTTCGGTCTCATGGACCTGGCCACCCATCCAGATTCCACGCACATTTTTGATTTGTTTCACTGTATTATTTCATTATTTTTGATTTGTTTCACTGTTTGTCCTGTTGTATTTAATTATTTTTGATACGTTTCACTTTGTCCTATTGTATTCAATTATCTTTGATTTGTTTCACTGTTTGTCCTGTTTTATTTCATTATTTTTGATTTGTTTCACTGTTTTATTTCATTATTTTTGATTTGTTTCACTGTATTATTTCATTATTTTTGATTTGTTTCACCGTTTTATTTCATTATTTTTGATTTGTTTCACTGTTTGTCCTGTTGTATTTAATTATTTTTGATACGTTTCACTTTGTCCTATTGTATTCAATTATCTTTGATTTGTTTCACTGTTTGTCCTGTTTTATTTCATTATTTTTGATTTGTTTCACTGTTTTATTTCATTATTTTTGATTTGTTTCACTGTTTTATTTCATTATTTTTGATTTGTTTCACTGTTTTATTTCATTATTTTTGATTTGTTTCACTGTTTGTCCTGTTGTATTTAATTATTTTTGATACGTTTCACTGTTTGTCCTGTTTTATTTCATTATTTTTGATTTGTTTCACTGTTTGTCCTGTTTTATTTAATTATTTTTGATATGTTTCACTGTTTGTCCTATTGTATTTAATTATCTTTGATTTGTTTC
This sequence comes from Eptatretus burgeri, assembly GCF_056783735.1. Classification (NCBI taxonomy): domain Eukaryota; kingdom Metazoa; phylum Chordata; class Myxini; order Myxiniformes; family Myxinidae; genus Eptatretus; species Eptatretus burgeri. Next base: position 58,587,939 of record NC_140977.1, read on the forward strand.
ACTGTTTGTCCTGTTTTATTTCATTATTTTTGATTTGTTTCAGTGTTTGTCCTATTGTATTTAATTATTTTTTATATGTTTCACTGTTTGTTTTGTTTTACTTAATTATTTTTGATCTGTTTCAGTGTTTGTCCTATTGTATTTAATTATTTTTTATACGTTTCACTGTTTGTCCAATTGTATTTAATTATTTTTGATACGTTTCACTGTTTGTCCTATTGTATTTAATTATTTTTGATAGGTTTCACTGATTGTCCTATTGTATCTAATTTTTTTGTGTTTGTTTCACTGTTTGTACTATTTTATTTATTTCTTTTTGATTTGGTTCACTGTTTGTCCAATTTTATTTTATTTTTTTATTTGCTTCACTGTGTTTGTTGTATAATTATTTTTGATTTGTTTCAGTTTGTCCTATTTTATTTATTTATTTTTGATTTGCTTCACTGTGTTTGTTGTATAATTATTTTTGATTTGCTTCACTGTGTTTGTTGAATAATTATTTTTGATTTGCTTCACTGTGTTTGTTGTATAATTATTTTTGATTTGTTTCAGTTTGTCCTATTTTATTTAATTATTACCTCTGCCACCGAAGTGTGCAGGATATCTCAAAAATTTGTCCACGGATCCGGATGAAATTTTGTGGATAGATTGGGTGTCTGACAAGGCTGAACTGATTAGATTTTCGCGAAGATCGGGATCCGGATCCGACGACTAAAATTATTTCAGTGATTCTTCACCATTGAGAGATAGGGCCAAAAACGATATATAGCACGATATCTCCAAAAGTTGTGGACGGATTCAGATGAAACTTGGTGGACACGCTGGGTGTGTGACAAGGAAGAATCGATTCGATTTTGGTGAAGATCCGGATCCGGATCTGGATCTGATCATTTTTAAGTGATTCTTCATCATTGAGAGATTGGGCCAAAAACGATATAGTAATGTATAGCATGATATTTCAAAAATGTATTTGCCCCGATATGTTCTCCTAGTTCAGGCTTAACGTGGCGGAGGTATGCGTTCTACCGAGTGCCCTTCTCCTTTTTGATATGCTTCACTCTGTGTTAGTTCTGATTATTTGACTATTTTTGATTTGTTTTGCTGTGTGTTAGTCCTTTTTCATTTAATTATTGCTCGTTTCTGTTAGTCATTAACTTATGACTAAACATACAAGATAAAGGTCTATTTGTGGATGCATGGGCTATGGGGGCAATGAGAGTATATCATAATCCTGATGCTGCGACAGCATTCCACTATCAATCCTGATTGTTTATCTTTATCCTCTGGAGAACGCGATGAGAAACTCGTGAGGCTCTGTCGTTATTTATTTATTTTCAGGGGAAGTACAAACCAGATGTCACCAATCATAAGTGTGGAGTGTGTTTCTTTGTATAACATTTTGTGACCGGATCTATTGAGCATTCGCAAACGTGCGGTGTGTAGTGACAGTCGCTTTGAGTTCATGGTTCAGTCAAATGAGGGTTTACGTAAGTGCAGGAAATTCCTAGATTATCAGTATTGCATTTGGCACATCAGACAAGGTGCGCACCCAGCTTCTCCAGAAGGACGTTGCCTTTCCTCCTGATGTTATTGTTCTTCCTGATAACGGGAAATGTTTTGCAGGAATGGGTCGACTCGCGAAACACCGCTGACCTGAATGAAGAAAACCTTTGATTAGTGCACATCGCCATTGTGGTTACGTAATCACAATCAGGGTTGACCTTTCACATGGTCACATGGAAAGGTCACAATGACCTTTCATGTCTGTGTCATCTTTCAACCTGGATATTTTAAATACTTGTCACACTTCTCAGGTCCTGTTTATACACAAGTTTTGTTTTTTAGACTGACGACATTTTCCTCTCATAACAATCGACAACCAGGCAAAAGATCCCAAAAGACCCAATCAATCTAGTCAACCAATTCAGCCTTGTCAGTCCAATGAGCTTGATCACCCAGGACAGCCAAGTCAGCCTGGTCAACACAGTCAGCCCAATGAACATAGTCAGCCCAATCAATGTAGTCAACCTGGTCAACCCAGTCAGCTAAGTCGGCCCAGTCAACATCGTCAGCCCAATCAACCCAGTCAACCCGGTCAGCCAAGTCAGCCCAGTCAACATCGTCAGCCCAACCAGCCCAGTCAACCCAGTCAGCCAAGTCAGCCAAGTCAGCCAAGTCAGCCAAGTCAGCCAAGTCAACGCATAAATCCCTATCAATCCAGTCAACCTGGTCAACCCAGTCAGCTAAGTCAGCCCAGTCAACACAGTCAGCCCAATCAATCCAGTGAACCCGGTCAACCCAGTCAGCTAAGTTTGCCCAGTCAAGACAGTCAGCCCTATCAATCCAGTCAAGCCAGTCAATCCAGTCAACAGATTCAGCCCAATCAACCCAGTAAACATGGTCAACCTGGTCACCCAAGTCAACCCAATCAACCCAGTAAACATGGTCAACCTGGTCACCCAAGTCAGCCCAGTCAACACAGTAAACACAGTCAACACAGTCAGCCAAGTTCAGCCAAGTTCAGCCAAGTTCAGCCAAGTCACCGAAATGTGATGTTTATTTACATATACAAGGCTACTTGTATTTCAAAAGTGTCGTCAGAGTCCAATCAATATTGTTTTTGTCTTGTGCTTAAAAACACAAAATACAAATGTCCTTGTGGTACAGGTGACAAGCTTAGCCGTTCACTGGTGTGGAAAGCATCGAGGTCGGGATCGAACCTGCATGTGAAACGTGTCTCCTCGTTACAGTGCGCCACACACTCTGCCTCGCTGCGTGCTGTGTGCCTGTTACGTGGACTGTAGATTAAGAACACGTCCGGCCTCCTTCTGTATCCTGGAATACTGGCTTTTGCTAAATGAGAAGCAAAGTTACAAGGGTAAGGTGTGGTGGGAATATGAGGTGGGGTGGGGGTGAGGTATGAAAGTGATGGTTTAAAAGGCAGAGGGACGACACAGAAGGGTGAGGGGGTGTGGAGGGGGATTTGGGGAGAAAAAAAAAACTCATTTTATTTATATATCTTTCTGCTTAAGTTCGTGGCTCACCTTCAATGAGCTAGCCATAATCATCCAATCATTTTTTCCTCACACCTGGTATTTCATAGAATCAAAGGCAGAATATTTAAGAAGCTTCTCAATTGAAAATAGTTCGTCGCTTGTTTGTTAATGTTACTCAGATTTCATTAATCCCAGATCAGGGATAGATATCTTAAAATCTGTACGACTGATCACCTGAACACCTGTGTCCCACGCACACCCACCTGTCAGAGACAGGAACAACACCAGCACACATTGGATCCACATTTGGATGATCCCTCACACCGCGTTCTCTCAGTGCTGGACCAGTCAGGATGTGTGGCCACTGCGGAGTCTGGTCGGGGTGTCTGGCTGGACCGAGCCACAGTCGCCTCTGGGAAAACAACCTCTGTTTACCAGTGATATGGCCTGGGAGGAGGATGGGGGTCACTTTGCTGACCTGTTGGTCGAGAAGGGCTCAGAGTCCAAGGTCGCGGATTCACAAACAAAAGAGCAGTTTAGGATCGTTCTAACAGACCCTTCAATCATGAATTGTGCCGAAGGCTTATTACCTCCGCCAACGAAGGTGAACGAGGTTATCTTCTCACCCCTTTCTGTCTGCTTGTTTGTTTATTTGTTTGTGTGCAGGATATCTCAAAAAGTTGTGGACAGATCCGGATGAAATTTTGTGGGCAGGTTGGGTGTGTGACAAGGACGAACTGATTAGATTTTGGTGAAGATCCGGATCCGGATCTGGATACGAGAATTATTTAATTTTTAAAGTGATTCTTCACCATTGAGATTGAGGGCCAAAAACGATGATGTACTGTACAGCATGATATTTCAAACATGTTATGGTCCCGATATGTTCTCGTGGATCAGGCATTGTGGGGCGGAGGTATGCGCTCCACCGAGTACCCTTCTCATTACCGAGTGGTTTATCTCATCCCCATCCCAGTCCTTTCCCCGAAACCGGTTTCCTTCTCACCCAGGATTTGTATTGTAGCCCCTCTGTCATCCCCACAGGGAAACGAGAATGACAAGTAATGTTGGGTTCCATACTGCATTGGTGTTTCTTTCCCATTCAAACCAATGCTGTGGAATGGTGCTGAAACACCTCCCACTGTGGCCAAACAGGCAGTTGGTGTTTTTGTTTTGGTATTAGTTATATTTTAGTTTTGTATTTACTGTACTTAGAAGGGCCGTCAGTAGGCGAGAGTCTAAAGGAAGTGCACACTTATCTCTGAACAGTCTAACCTGGTTATATAAACTATCATCCTGGTGTTTTGCAGGTCGGGCGATCAGGCATCAATATGTGTGATGTCCAGCGAATGATCATTAAACAGGCGTTCCATCTGCCACCATTATTAAGACGTTAAAGATTCCATCATTTCCATGGTCAGGTCAGGTCAGGTGTAGGAGCATGCGACAGCAGTGCGTCGCTGCGTCCACTTTCCGCCGGTACTCCAGGGGCCTCCGTCTGGCCATCCCCCAGGCAGATGCCAGGCCCATCTCCATTACCTTGAGATGCCCATCAACCTGCGGCAACCACGAGGCACGTGGTCGGCCCATTGGCCTCCTCCACTCACGAGACTCCCTCGCTGAGAGAATCTGGAGAGCAGGATCAGCGTCAGGATAATGAGCCACATGTCCATACAGCCGTAGCTGACATAAACGGACTATGCAGGTAACAAATCTCATTTCAGTCTCTCTTAGCAACCGCTCGTTGGATAGAAAGTCCGACCAGCGATAGCCAAGGATTCTCCGAAGAGACCTGGTACCAAAGGAATTAAGTCTCCGTCTCAGATCCTTGGTCAGAGTCGAAGTATCACATCCATAGAGCAAGACTGGAAGCACCAAGGACCTGAAGACTCGGACTTTCGTCCTCCCGCACAGGTACCGGCAGCACCACACCCCATTATCCAGTGAATACATGACTCCCCAGGCCCGACCCAGACGTCTATTGACCTCTGACTCACAGCCACCAACAGAGACATGAATATCACTGCCAAGGTAAGTGAATCTCTCCATGACCTCAATATCCTCACCAGAAACAGACACAGACAGGAGAGCAGCATCCAAGATGTCATTGAAAGCCTGGATCTTAGTTTTGACCCAGGAAACCCGTAATCCAGGCGGCTCCGACTCCTCATTTAGCACCTCGAGGGCCCCCAAAAGGATATCTAAAGTCTCCGCAAAGATGACTGCATCATCTGCGAAATCAAGGTCAGAGATCTTGACATTCCCAAACGATGCACTACAGCTTGATCTCTCTGACATCCTCCTGAGAATCCAGTCCATACAAGTGCTGAAAAGTGTGGGGGCCAGTACACACCCCTAACAAACTCCAGTAACAACTGGAAATAAGTCAGAGATGGTACCACCACATCTCACAGCACTCTCAGTACCAGAGTATAGTTCAGACATCAGATCGATCAGTTTTGGTGGCACCTCACGAAGACCAAGAATCCTCCAGAGGGAATCCTGATTCACTGTATCAAGAGCTTTACAGAAATCAGCATCAGCTGCAAGCAGCCCCTGCCGAAACTCTCATCTGCGTTCGCTGAGGACCCGAAGAGCAAGGATACGGTCAATCGTTGACCTCTTTGGTGTAAAGCCTGACTGTTCTGGACGCTGGTACTCAAGCAGATGGTGGCGAACCCTATCAAGAATTATCCAAGCAAAGACTTTGCCCGGCACTGAGAGCAGCGTCACCCCTCGGTAGTTGTTGCAGTCTTGGTGATAACCCTTCCCTTTCCAAAGAGGGACAGCAAGGCCCCTCTTCCAGTCAGTTGTGATGGTGCCTGTGTTCCAGGCAGAGCACAAAACTGCATGCAACACAGGTGCAGCATTTCCACCAGCCTTGAGAAGTTCAGCATGGATGCCACAGATCCCGAGAGCTTTACCCCCATTTCAACCGGTTCACCACAGCCCGTGTTTCCACAGGCGAAGGTGGACCACAGTTGATTGTAGGGTCAGCAACAGTTATTGTAACACCCTTGACGTCCAACTCGACAGCTGGTGGATCAGCCTGATACAACCACACAGAGTAACCGGCCCAGCGGGCCTTCACTTCGGACTGCTCTGTCAAGAGCCTACCACCCTCTACTCTAACTGCAGTACACCGAGGGATGGGCTTGGATAAACGCAATGCATGAATTCACCTGGAAGCAGGACGAGAATAACTTGACCACAAGTGATGCTCTACCCCCTCACAGATTCCTCGCACATAGGCCTCCTTGTCCACTCTTAGTGCACGTACAGTTTTACGCCTCAGCTCCCTGAACAGCTCAGCTTTGCCATTCAGCCTGGCCCTGCGACTCTGGTCAATGGTATCCAGTGTCCCTTGAGACAAAATTCTTCTTCGCCCTATGGTGAGTTCCAAGATATCCACCGGCAACATTAAGGACAGTGGTCTTGTAGGCACTCCACAACTCTTCAGGATCTCCCATAGCACCCAGACCCCCCAAATCTCCACTCAGCGTGTTCGCAAACTCCTCAGCTTGCCAACAACAAGCCAAGGCCGGGATGGTACCATTCTCCCGGATTTAAGCTGAAACTTTGGAGTTGCGACAACAAGCCGGTGGTCAGTATTGAGGAACTGAGCACTTCAGTCGACCTTGCAGTTCTGGATCATCCTCCAGCAACCGTCAATGAGGACATGGTCAATCTCCTTTGCCACACCGCCAGCGTTGGAATACCAAGTCCAGCGATGAGCTTGTGGGTGCTGAAACCATGAACCAGCCACCCTAAGTCCATGACTTCTTGCAAAGTCAAGGAACTTAGTGCTATTCTGGTTCATAGTTCCTAACCCATGGGGACCAACACATGTCTCATAACCATCCCTATCAGTTCCAGTCGATGCATTGAAATCCCCCAAGACTAGAAGTGTATCTCGTCTGGGGCACTGATCAACCACAGACTCGAGCGTGGCGTAGAATGCATCCTTCACGGTGAGATCACTCGCCTCAGTCGGAGGATAAACAGAGACCAGGGAAATGACACCTAAGGAGTGACGAATCCTTAATCTCATAATACGCTCGTTGACCGGTGTTACCTCAATTATCATTGGGGTCAGCCTATTGGACACAGCTACAGCAACTCCTTGGGTATGGTAACCATCAGAGCGACCAGACCAATAGTAGGTGTAACCACCCACCATTATCTCTCCGCAATCCGGTCTCCGAACCTCAGAGAGAGCTGCAATCCCGATGTCCAAACACTTAAGCTCAGATGATAACAGAGACAGGTGATCATCTTCTCTTAGGGAAAGGACATTCCAGGCACCCACCCGAAGGGACCGCCTCAGGTTAACCCAAGGAGACCGCCGTCTGGTGGACGATACCTCAGCACCACTCCAACACACTCTCCCGCAATCTGACCCAGGGATGTTACCCCGTGGTTTCCCTCCTATCATCAAAGATTGGGGGTCCCGAAGGCTTTGCCCCAATCCCGTCATCCGGTGAGCTGCCCTGCGAAGGGAAGCTGCACAGGAGGTACTCCCACGGAGTGGGTTTTCAGATTTTTTTTGCGTTTTTGTGTTTTGCGGAATGAAGGGTTTTACGGTGGCCGGGGTGCAAATCCTGACACCAACCTCCTAATAAGAAGTGACCCAACTGCAGGAAGACTTCCGCAGACACAGTTGGGCACTAGATATGGATGGCTGTTGGCTCACAAGGAGCTCCTCCGCCCTTTGACAGGTTTTGTTTTTAATCCTGCTGGGTGTCCATATCCAAACACCCTCCTCACCAAAAAAACAACAAAAAAAAAGGGGAGACGATTTAGTCGCCGACAACCCGACCATGGAACAGGTTAGTACAGGTTTACATGGTACCTGTAGCAAGTCACAGACCTAATCTGGCCTGATCTGACAATCATAGTGTCATTTCCATGGTGTCCTTCATGAAGTGTCAACAAGCTATCACTGGCACCATGAAAAAAATTCCAAATTCGTGCCCTGACTTCCTGAGTTTGAGTGACGACCCGTTCAAGGGTTTAACCCCATAGCCACGAAACTGATTGGGCAGAACCAATGCTCTTTGTAGACTGTGAAGCATGGTACACCAAATAATATTAATATATACTAGCCGAAACCCCGTCACAGACAGATTCCGTTCATTCAACTACCCTCACCAGCTCACACGCACTCGAGCGACATGGACTGGACAAGACTTGCTTGCCCCCGCCTACTCATCCCCCGCCCCTGCCCCATTCCCCCCCGCCTCCCACCCCCCCGTCTTCAATTTGCTTACCCCCACCCAAAAATTTAATTACCCCGGCCCCACTCCCGCCTCTTCACTCCCCGCCCCCATCTCTTGATTCCCCACCCCATTTGCCCCGGGCCCCCGCTCCCCTGTCCACCCCTCACACTCAACCCTACCTAATTCACCCCAGCCCCCACCCACTCAACCCCCACCCAATTTCCCCCCCCCCGCAGTCTCCTGCTTTCAATTTGCTTACCCCCGCCCAAAAATTTGCTTACCTTGCCCCCCGCCTCTTCACTCCCTGCCCCCGTCTCTTCATCGCCCGCCCCCGCCTCTTCACTCCTCGCCGCCGTCTCAACGAAAAGTGTTTATTCTGCTTCAGAGTTGAAAGTTGACTATTGCCACTATGTGCGATGGACTCTTACAGGTACGAAATGTCTTTCAGTCCAGGTCACAGTACCGAGAAAAACGTGACGCGACCGCGAGGAGGAGCACAAAATTGGTCCTTCAGTATTAATATATAGATTGTTACGGATTCGGAGTTCGAGTTCGACCACGGGGGGGGGGGGGGGGAAGCACTCGAGTCCCTCCCGAATGCCCAGACCTGAGGCTGCCAGGCAGGTAACTCCGCACGCCATGGGTTGCTCAGCAACCACAAACACCGATTGGTACCGCCAATCCTGACAGGGTTACACATCTTCACGTGTTATCGTTTAACGGTAAATTGACTGCACCAAGCGAGTTTTGTGCCCTCGATGCGTACTTGCATTAACTTACCGTTTCAGGTGCAGCCGAGAGGAGTTGCTAAGTACACACCAACTAATAAGAGCCAAGCAGGTGGGGTACAATTTCCCGTCTAACTATACTTATGCACTGTCGGACCAATAAAGGAAAAGACAACTGAGACAGATTGGAAATAACAACAAACAATTATTTATTACACACACACTAGCAAGCAATCATTTAAAAGCAAGTATCGACAAGCAAGAAAGCAAAAGGCACAAAATAGGAGATTTCACCAGAACACGTGTTCTTCTTATTCAATCTTACTTACACAAAGGACACATGACCATCATTCAAATCAGGGAGAAGAATAAAGAAAGAAGAACTTTGCTTTCTTTTTTTTGTTGTTTTCTGCAACTCAATCGGTCAACTTCCCGACCCGGATCTCAACCAATGGTACCCCATCTCTTCTGGATCTGATTTTGACAAATTTCCCAAACAATATCTACTGCTCTTCCTCCGCTCCAATTGGTTCTTCTGACCACGTCCTTGTCAAAGTGGACATCTCTCTGGTTATTATCAGAGAACCACCTCACCGCCGTCGAGTCTGGCATTTCACTCAAGCCGACTGGCAGGGTCTCCGAGCAGACATCAAACTTACAGACTTGTCTCCTATCACGACTTTCTCAAACATCAACTCATCCTGGGAATTCTTTCAAAGAAACTTGCTCTCCCTCATGCACAGATTTATCCTCTCTCTTCTTCAGTTGTCTTACCCTTCCTCCCACCCTTGGTTCACTGAAACTTGTGGTGAGGCAGTTGTCCTGAAACAACTTGCCTTTGCCTCATGGAAAGCAAACCCAACTGAGGGTAATCTCAGTTTCTACAATAAAGCTTGGAAGAAGTGTGTATCTACCCTCAGGAGAGCCAGAAAACAACATCTTTCTCATCTCAAGTCTGAACTCTCAAACCTCTCTCCCTCCTCAAAATCCTGGTGGCATCTAATAAAATCTTTTTCTGGTGTATGTTCCCCCTCCATCCCCTCCCTTATCTCAAATGGCAGCACTGCTGATTCCACTCGTGAAAAGGCTGAATGCCTAAACTCGGTGTTTGCAGCTAAATCTTGTGTACGAAACCCATCGCTTTCTCTACCCACCTTACCCAGTCGCACCCAACTGTCCCTGGACTCTGTGTCCTTTACTCCTGACAAGGTGGAGAGTTTGCTGTCAAACCTCGACTCGGATTCTGCAACCGGTCCAGACGGCATCAGCCCACGTGTCCTAAAAACCTGCTCTTCTGCTCTTGCTCGCCCCCTTTCTGTTCTATTCACCCTCTCATTTGCTCAAGGTCATCTGCCATCTGCTTGGAAATCAGCAAACATCACTGCCCTGCACAAAAAGGTGCAAAAACAGATCCCTGTAACTACAGACCAATCAGCCTTATCCCAATCATCAGCAAGGTTTTGGAATCCATCATCGCTCCAGACATCAAATCCTTCCTCTTCTCCAATGGCTTGATTTCCAATCTTCAATTTGGTTTCAGACCAGGTCACTCTACCCTGGATATGCTGCTTTTGCTCTCCCAACAATGGATGGAGGTCCTCAATACCACACATGAAATACAAGCCGTAACCCTGGACATATCACGTGCTTTTGACACGGTCTGGCACCCTGCCCTGCTCACCAAACTCTTCCTATGGTATCCAAGGCCATCTCCACTCATGGCTCGCAGACTTCCTCTCCTGTCGAAGTCAACGTGTGGCCCTAAATGGAGTACCATCATCCCTTCTTCCTGTCCAGGCTGGAGTTCCTCAAGGTAGCGTTCTGAGCCCTGTTCTTTTTCTGGTTTTCATCAATGATCTCTCCGACTCTCTGGAAAATCCTCTACCTCTTTGCTGATGACTCCACCCTCTGCCGTACCATTGGTCATCCCTCAGACCGGCAAGCAGCAGCTTCTTCGCTCACTGCAGATCTGGGTAAAATCACAAACTGGTCCAAACGTGGAACATGTCTTTCAATCCAGACAAATCTCACACTCTTACGATGTCTCTCCGAAAGGACCGTTTGGAACCCCCCCCCACACATCCACTTTCTCAACAATCCTCTGGAAGAAGTCCTTTCTTTCAAGCTTCTGGGTCTCACTATCTGCCATGACCTTTCCTGGGAAAGCCACATTTCAAACCTCGCCTCCAAAGCCAGTCGTCGACTGGGAATCCTCCATCGTGCAAAGTCCTTCCCTGGCTCAGCTGAGCTCCTGACAACTTACAAAGCTTTCGTCCGCAGCCTGATGGAGTACTGCTCTCCCCTCTGGGCTGGTGCTCCTGCCTCCCACCTTTCTCGGCTTCACGCTGTGGAAACCAAGGCATTTCGGATCATTGGCATCTCTCGCAATGAGGCTGAGTCTTTGGGCCTGCCTCATTCACCACAGGTTGGTCGGTGGTCTTTCTGTCTTCTACCGTCTCCTCTCCAGCCTCGCCCCCCCCCCTGCTCTCTCTGTGATTTGCCCCAACCACATTTCCGCAGGGCGCTCAAGGTCCGCCAACAACCCCCTTCTGGTAAAACTACCAAAATCACGAATCACTGCTCACCTTCACTCTTTCATGCCTCTTTTTTTCCCCGCCTTTGGAATAAACTTCCTCACTCTATTCATTCCCATTCTTCCCTCCAGGCCTTCAAAACAGCTGTTCACCACCACCTCTTGTCATCCCCAATCCAAATCCTCGATCTTTTCTACCCCCGATAATCCACCCAAGCCCACCTCCTTCAAATTCCCTGCTTTCCTTCCTGAAAGTCCCTGTAATGTCCATCTTCTATTTCCCATGTTCCCCATCCCATCCCTCCCCCTTCCACAGATCTCCTAATGTCTCTATTCCCCACCGTTTTGTCCTTCCCTCTCTCACCCCTCTTGTCTCATGTCCCCCATGATGTGAGTTGTGTGTTCGCTCTCATACGAGCCTCGCCGAGGTATACAAAAAATAAATAAATAAATAACTGGAAAATAAAAAAAAAAAGAAAAATACCAGAGAATGTGGAGGAAAGGTGGATGGAGAAGATGGGCAGTGGAGATGACACGATGTGACACGATGTGACACGATGGGACATGCAGCCCACGTCTCTGAGCTTCCCAGACCCAGTCGGTGAGTCTTCTCCGGCATCCCAGATATGCCACTCGCCCTCCTCTGTATCAGCTTCTTCCTCCTCAGGCCCCTGTCGATGAGGTGCTGCCATTCACCGTCCTCGTCCTTCATGGCTGACAGGATCGAGACCGCAGGATGACATTCATGGAAGGAGTGTTGTTCAACCCCTCCCTCTTTATTATTCACTCTCTCTTCAGTTTCTTTCACCACAGAAGCTTAACACCAACTGCTCGTGAAGCCTTCCTTCTTCTTCTTCTTCTTCTTCTTCTTCTTCTTCTTCTTCTTCTTCTTCTTCTATCACGAACCTTCGACGTCTCACTTTCCCTTCCTCTCGTGAGCTCGTTTTTGTCTCGGCCAATGTGAGCCTGTCCCTTATTGGTCCACAGCCGATGGGGGCAGACCATGATGCGGCTTGTGGAAAATTCCACATCATACTGAGGAAACGTTCAGTGCACCCGCCCTTCCCTCACGTGCAAGCTCCGCCCCCTTCCTCACGTGTAAGCTCCACCTCCTGCCTCACGTGCAAGCTCCGCCCCCTTCCCTCACGTGCAAGCACCGCCCCCTTCCTCACGTGCAAGCTCCGCCCCCTCCCTCACGTGCAAGCACCGCCCCCTCCCTCACGTGCAAGCTCCGCCCCCTCCTCACGTGCAAGCTCCGCCCCATCCCTCACGTGCAAGCATCCACTCGTACAGTCCTGCACTGAACCACACCTGTGAGAAGCGCCGCACCTCGTGCCACGAACTTGCATGTGCGAATGGAGCGAAAATGTCGAGGGATTCCTCCGGACCGAGGGATGACCGAAAGGCCACAGGGTTGAAGGTGAAGGAGGGATTGTGAAAAGGAGCAGAGGAGGGGGGTAATGGACCGATGGGGAAATGGAGAGGTTGTTGAAAGGATTTTTGGTGAAGGGGAGCTTATTGGTGGATTGAGAAAGGTGGGGGGGGGTGAGGGGAAAACGGACTGATGGTGTGAAGGAGGTATGGTTGAAAGTTCGCAGAGGGATTGAACAGAACGTTGGTGTGAAGAAGGAAAGATTGAAAGTAACAGAGGGAGAGGGGAGATATTATACCGGGGGAAATACTGTTTCGAATTTGGAAACTTATCACGCACAACATCCAGGTTCCTACGGCTCAGTTATTTCGGTAGGTATGTGTTTTATAGATGGCTTCCCGTCCCTTGTCTAATGGGTAAATCGATGCAAATGCGCTGTGATTTATTTTAATAGTCAGGAGTTTTATCGGGATTCTGCAGAGAAGATCAACAACGCTCCCGCCCCGAGATTCTTGCAGCGAAAACAAGAATGACGGTTAGAACAATGCTGCAGACAAGAACGACAATCCCCCACCCCGGGATTTTCCCCGCGCGCCGGGGAGGCGGAGGGTTGAGCGTGCCGGAGCGCATAAAAGGAAGAAAAGGAGCCAGCCAATGAGAAGCGAAGGGAGGGTGCAAGCGAGAGAGGAGCCAGCCAATGAGAAGCGAAGGGAGGGTGCAAGCGAGAGAGGAGCCAGCCACCAAGAAGCGAAGGGAGGGTGCAAGCGAGAGAGGAGCCAGCCACCAAGAAGCGAAGGGAGGGTGCAAGCGAGAGAGGAGCCAGCCAATGAGAAGCGAAGGGAGGGTGCAAGCGAGAGAGGAGCCAGCCAATGAGAAGCGAAGGGAGGGTGCAAGCGAGAGAGGAGCCAGCCAATGAGAAGCGAAGGGAGGGTGCAAGCGAGAGAGGAGCCAGCCACCAAGAAGCGAAGGGAGGGTGCAAGCGAGAGAGGAGCCAGCCAATGAGAAGCTAAGAAGGAGCGCTCACCTTGCTGGAGCGTTCATCGTGTTGGAGCGCTCGTCTCAGAAGGCCTGGATTGGTCTTGTCACTGTCGTCTGGAACATCTTCCTCCTCCTCCTCCTCCTCCTCCTCCTCCTCCCCCTCCTGAAAGATCGAGCTTGTGAAAAACCATCCGCCGCCGGAGCCGGAAGGGTTGCGTGCCATCTCTGGAGAGAATGGAGTCGAGGTCTGGTGGCCAGGACGGGCGCCGAGTGGAGTCAGGGAGGCCGGGTTCGGCTCGCCTCTCACCGGACCGAGTCAGCCTGAAAACCGCACGAGGCGGACAGGTCACAGACAGACCGTGATCTTCAGCTCGACTATCGTCTGGGCTGAAGGTCCTAATAAAGGCAATAGTCACCACCTCGTTTGGTGTGTGTGTGTGTGTGTGTGTGTGTGTGTGTGTGTGTGTGTGTGTGTGTGTGTGTGTGTGTGTGTGTGTGTGTGTGTGTGTGTGTGTGTGTGTGTGTGTGTGTGTGTGTGTGTGTGTGTGTGTGTGTCCTTAGGCCAGTCTGATAAGTAGTGAACTGTTATGTGCTTGTGCCTGTACATACGTGCATTGTGTGATATTTGGTTTAATTCTGCCTCTTACATGCTCCCCTAATTCCCCCCATTATTGTTGAATAAATACCCCGATTATTAAATGTATCAGCTCGTTTTGTGTTTCTTTCATTGGTTCGACATGACGCATGTTTGAGGATTAGTGTCGCTAAATTGTTCATTTGGTCTGGCCCGACTTTGGTAATTCCGCTCGGTTACACCGGATCCGAGTCGGCGATAGCGACTCGATTCGGACAAAGTCGGCCGAGGCTGAATTTCTCCGGTACGTTGGATCACATGGGTATTTAGGTGAATTGAAATTGGCAATCGACCCTACCCCACGTGATCTATCTATTGGCGAGTTCGGTCCGATAGAGGACCCGTCGGCTCCGGAGTTATCCGGGGGACGACCTATACATTCTTGGCGATCGGTAGAGCCGACTCCGCAGGTCCATCTGGCGGTCGTGCTCGCGGCCGATACCTGGCCCCGCAACAATACAACCTAACCAACGCATGCCTCCACCGAACAACTCCTTGACGAGGGACCAAGGACTATCTTCACAAAGACTAATGAAATAACTAATCCACGGGTCACCTACATGTCCATGCACGCTCTCCCCTAAGGGTAAGTTTCCAAAACCATAACATTTTAAAGTTCATTCTCACCACTCACTGACTCACAGACTGATATTCATGTTCAGTACCTTCCAGGTGACGTAGAAAGTTGAAATTTTGCATGCTGATGGACATCAAAGCTGATACACTGCGGAAAAAACTCACAGAACCATTGGAAAGTGTCCCTAAATGAAAATATCAACAAATGAAGAAAATGAAAGAAAAATAAATGCAGGTGATCGATATGAAACAATGGGGAAACACGGCAATTTTACGTGCCAATGGATTTCGAAGTGAATCCACCAGGAAAAAAAAAGAATCGTCAGAAAACGTCCATAAATGAAAATATAAATAAATGAAAAAAAAGATCACAAAACAAATGTAGGTGAGCCACCCGAGACAATGGGGAAGCATGGTTTGTTATTGCTTACACAGTGTAAGCATACCACTCTGATGGGTTCATCGATCTCTCACCTCAAATGAGCAATCTTTTTGGAGTGTGTATTGGTAGACATGCGAGTTCAGTGTAAATATTCAGTGAGCAAATGTCAAGGTCTTTGTTATCAGATATCACCTGTCTCTGTTGTCATCTGAGCTCCAGCATTTGAATATCGGTATTGCAGCACTCTCTGAGGTTCAGAGACCAGACAGTGGTGAGACCATGGCGGGTGGTTACACCTACTGGACAGTCTGGCCACTTTGATGGGTACCATTCCCAGGGAGTTGCTGTTGCCATGTCCAATAAGCTAACTCCCATGATAATTGAGGTAACACCAGTCAATGAGCGTATTATGAGACAAGGGATTTGTCACTCCTTGGGGGTCATATCCCTGGTCTCTGTATATACTCCAACGGAGGTTAGTGATATCGCTGTGAAGATGGATTCTATGCCACACTTCAGTCTGTGGTTGATCAGTGCCCCAGACGAGATACTCCTCTAGTCTTGAGGGATTTCAATGCATCGACTGGAATGGACAGTGATGGCTATGAGACATGTGTTGGTTCCCATGGGTCTGGAACTGTGAACCAGAATAGCACGAAGTTCCTTGATTTTGCAAGAAGTTGTGGTCTTATGGTGGTTGGTTCATGGTTTCAGTGCCCACAGACTCATCACTTGACTTGGTATTCCTACGCTGGTGGTGTGGCAAAGGAGATTGGCCATGTGCTCGTTCATAGGCACTGGAGGATGATTCAGAACTGCAGGGTCTACCAGAGTGCTCAGTTCCTCAACAATGACCACAGGTGTGTTGCAGCAACTCTGAAGTTGCAGCTTAAATCCAGGAGAATGGTATCTTCCCAGCCAAGGCTGGATGTTGGCAAGCTCAGGGATGAGAGGGTAGCTGAGGAGTTTGCGAACAGGCTGAGTGGAGATTTGGGGGGTTCTGGGTGGTTTGGGGCATCCTGAAGATTGTGGAGTGCCTTCAAGGATACCATCCTTGATTTTGCCGGTGGATGTCTTGGAACTCATCATCAGGCGAAGAAGAATTTTGTCTCTCGGGACACTGGATACCATTGACCGGAGTCGCAGGGCCAGGCTGAATGGCAGAGCTGAGCTGTTCAGGGAGCTGAGGCATAAAACTGTACGTTTGCTGAGGGCAGACAAGGAGGTCTGTGGCGTCCTCACCAGCCTGTATAGACAATACCTGTATAGTCCTTACCGAATGCAGACTTGAGTTTCCACAGGGGCTGCTTGCAGCTGATGTTGATCTACACAAAGCATTTGAGTCAATGAATCAGGATGCCCTATGGAGCATTCACGGTCTTCGTGGGGTGCCACAAAAACTAATCAATCCGATACCTGAACTATACCCTGGTGCTGAGAGTGATGTGAGATGTGGTGGTACCATCTCTGACTTATTTCCAGTTGTTACTGGAGTTCTTCATGGGTGTGTACTTGCCCCCACCCTTTTCAGCACTCGTATGGTTCTAATCCTGGGGCGGATGTTGGAGAGATCAAGCTGCGGTGCATCATTTGGGAGTGTCAAGATCTCTGAACTTTATTTCGCAGATGATGCAGTCATCTTTGCGGAGACTGTGGATATCCTTTTGGGGGCCTTTGAAGTGCTGAGTGATGAGTCGGGGCCACTGGGATTACCGGTTTCCTGATTCAAAACTAAGATCCAGGCTTTCAATAACATCTTGGATGTTGCTGTCTTTAATGTGCCTGTTTGTGGTGAGGATGTTGAGATCATGGAGAGATTCACTTAGCTTGGCAGTGCTATTCATGTCTCCACTAGCTGTGAGGCAGAGATCAATCGGCATCTGGGTCGGGCCTGGGGAGTCTTATGGATTCACTGGATCATGGGGCGTGGCGCTGTCGGTACTTGTGCAATAGGATGAACATTTGAGTCTTCAGGTCCTTGGTGCTTCCAGTTTTGCTCTATGGATGTGATACTTGGACTCTGACCAGGGATCTTAGATGGAGACTTTCCTCCTTGTACCAGGTCTCTTTGGAGAATCCTTGGGTATCGCTGGTTGGACATTGTGTCCAATGAGCAGTTGCTGAGAGAGATTCAGATAAGATTTGTTACCGGTATAGTCCGTGAACCTCGGCTGCAGCTGTATGAACATGTTGCTCGTTTTCCTGATGCTGATCTTGCTCATCAGATTCCATCAGCAAGGGAGCCTCATGAATGGTGGAGGCCGACGGGCCGACCACGTGCCTTGTGGTTGCAGGAGGTTGATCGACATCTCAAGGAGATGGGAATGGGCCAGGCGTCTGCATCATGGATAGCCAGACGGAAGCCCCTGGGGTACTGGCAGAAAGTAGATGCAGAGACGTGCTGTTCTGGCACATGCACCCACACCTGACCTGACCTGAGATATCAAAGTGGGTTTAGCTGGTAAACTTGGCAACATCAGTTCATTCCACCAGTGAAGAATTCCTTGTTGTACGTCCGAAGTACTGCTTGGGAGTGAGGGTGATATTATGAAAGCTCGGCTGGGAAACAAATTCAGGCATGCTTTGGGCCCCACCCTTTTCTGCCCCTTACGTGCTCCCCTAATTCCTCCCATTATTGTTGAATAAATACCCCGATTGTTAAATGTATCAGCTCGTTTTGTGTTTCTTTCATTGGTTCGACCTGACGGAAGGTCACAAAACTTATGTCCATGCCAACCCAGCAACTCCAGCCACATATCCCTTTCCACATCGCCTCTCTCTCTCTCTCTCCTCTCTCCTCTCTCCTCTCTCCTCTCTCCTCTCTCCTCTCTCCTCTCTCCTCATGTCATCCTGTAAAGTTTTGTGGCCTTTGACCTTGGGAGTTCAAAGGAATGGCATCACAAACGAACAAGAAAGTTGTTGTGCAGAGCACGACACTTGTAAAATCCCTAAAACAAATTTGACCGTAAAAATAATTTGTGGTTGAGTTCAATGCCCCAATGTGAAAATTTCATCCACAGTCTGATGGAGTACTGCTTCCCCCCTCTGGCGTGGTGCTCCTGCCAAGCTTGACCCCATGCTGTGGAAACCAAGGCTTTTAGGATCATGGGTATCTCCCAGCAATGAAGCTGAGTCTTTGGGTCTCTTACTCTCTCACCGGAGGCAGGTCGGTGGTTTTTCTGTCTTCAACCCTCTCCTCTCTGGCCTCGCCCCTCCCCCTCCTTCACCCCCTGCTCTGTCTGCGATATTTCTGCAGGGCGTTCAAGGTTCGCCAACAACCCCCTTCTGAGAAAACTACCAAAATCAAGAAGCTCTGCTCACCTTCACTCTTTCATTCCTCTTTTTCCCCCGCCTCTGGAACAAGCTCCCACACTCTCTTCAATCCCACTCTCAACTCCAGGTTTTCAAAACACCAGCTGTTCACCATCACATGTCTTCCCCCATCCAAAACCACGATCTTTTCTACCCGCGTTGATTCACCCCAAACCCACCTCCTTTAAATTCCCTGTTTTCCTTCCTGAAAGTCCCTGTATTACCATCTTGTTTACTCCATGTACCCCGCCCCGTCCCTCGCCCTTCCACAGATATCCTATTGTCTTTGTTCCCCACTATTTCATGCTTTCCTCTCCCGCCCCTCTTGTCTCCTGCCCTGTTGTATGTTTCTGTGTATTATCTCTTATACGAGCCTCGACATGGTATACAATTAAAAAAAAAACCCTCTTCAAATTTGAAGTCAATCGTATGATAATTGAGCATTTTAGAAATCTCATCTAAGTTGTTGACCTTTGACCTTTTGAACTTTTGACCTCAAACAATATGCTTGTTCTAAATGTCAAACTCTACCATGTGGTGAAGTTTTGTAAAGATCGGTTTAAAATTATTATGACCTGAAGGCGATAGACAGACAGACAGACAGACAGACAGACAATAACAAAATCGAATAACCAATATACTTGGAAAAGCTTTGATTTAGCAATTAACAAACAGACAAATATACAGACGGGTGAAAACATTACCTACTTCCACCTTCAGTGGCGGAGGTAACAAAGATTATAATCAGTCACAGAAAATGACCAGAGGGATACAGACTCCTCCTACACAGATGCGTAAGTCTGCGCGGCCACCCCGAGGAGCCGGAATGTGCACTGAAAAGGATAATGACTGCACCTCCTCCAGTGAGGAAGGGGGTCCCCACCTCACGACAGGACATTGTTCTATTTTGGTTCAGCCATCGTAGTCGACGGATCTGTTATGATATATACAGCCTGCACTGCTATTATTGTAGTGATGGTTCGTGCAGGTCCATCACCACTCTCTCTTTCCTGCAAGATCTGCAGTCGGGTTTTTTTTTTTTTTTTTTTTTTTTTTTGTATACCTTGGTCGAGGCTCGTATGAGAGCTAACACACAACTCACAGCAAGGAGGCATGAGACAAGAGGGGTGGGAGTGGAAGGGACAAAACATTGGGGAACAGACACAGGTGAACTGTGGAAGGGAGAGGGATGGGGATGGGACGGGGAACATGGCGAGGCGAAGATGGACATTACAGTGACTTTCAGGAAGGAAAGCAGGAGAATTGAAGGAAGTGGGCTTGGGTGGATTATCGGGGGTAGAAAAGATCGAGGATTTGGATGGGGGAAGATAAGAGGTGGTGGTGAACAGCTGTTTTGAAAGCCTGGAGGGAAGAATGGGAAAGAATAGAGTGAGGAAGTTTATTCCAAAGGCGGGAAAAAAGAGGAATGAAAGAGTGAAGATGAGCAGTGATTCGTGATTTTGGTAGTTTTACCAGAAGGGGGTTGTTGGCGGACCTTGAGCGCCCTGTGGAAATGTGGTTGGGACAAATCGCAGAGAGAGCAGGGGGGCAAGGCTGGAGAGGAGTCGGTAGAAGACAGAAAGACCACCGACCAACCTGCGGTGATTGAGTGAGAGGCCCAAAGACTCAGCTTCATTGCGGGAGATGCCAATGATCTTAAAAGCCCTGGTTTCGACAGCGTGAAGTCGAGAAAGGTGGGAGGCAGGAGCACCAGCCCAGAGGGGAGAGCAGTACTCCATCAGGCTACGGACAAAAGCTTTGTAAGTAGTCAGGAGCTCAAGAGGGCCGAGGAAGGACTTTGCACGACGGAGGATTCCCAGTCGGCGACTGGCTTTTGAGGCAAGGTTGGAAATGTGACTTTCCCAGGAAAGGTCATGGCAGATAGTGAGACCCAGAAGCTTGAAAGAAAAGACTTCTTCCAGAGGATTGTTGAGAAAGTGGATGGGGGGGTTTTGTAAACGGTCCTTTCGAAGAGACATAGTGAGAGTGTGAGATTTGTGTGGATTGAAAGACATGTTCCACGTGTTGGACCAGTTTGTGATTTTATCCAGATCTGCAGTGAGCGAAGAAGCTGCTGCTTGCCGGTCTGAGGGATGACAGATGGTACGGCAGAGGGTGGAGTCATCGGCAAAGAGAAATAGAGGATTTTCCAGAGAGTCCGAGAGATCATTGATGAAAACCAGAAAAAGAACAGGGCCCAGAACGCTACCTTGAGGAACTCCAGCCTGCACAGGAAGAGGGGATGAAAGAACTCCATTTAGGGCCACACGTTGACTGCGACAGGAGAGGAAGTCTGCGAGCCATGAGTGGAGATGGCCTTGAATACCATGGGAAGAGAGTTTGGTGAGTAGGGCAGGGTGCCAGACTGTGTCAAAAGCACGTGATATGTCCAGGGATACGGCTCGGATTTCCTGTCTGGCATTGAGGACCTCCATCCATTGATGGGAGAGCAGTAGCAGCATATCCAGGGTAGAGTGACCTGGTCTGAAACCAAATTGATGATTGGAAATCAAGCCATTGGAGAAGAGGAAGGATTTCATGTCTGAAGCAATGATGGATTCCATAACCTTGCTGATGATTGGGAGAAGGCTGATTGGTCTGTAGTTACAGGGATCTGTTTTTGCACCTTTTTATGCAGGGCAGTGATGTTAGCAGATTTCCAAGCAGATGGCAGATGACCTTGGGAAAATGAGAGGGTGAATAGAACAGAGAGAGGGTGAGCAAGAGCAGAAGAGCAGGCTTTGAGGACACGTGGGCTGATGCCGTCTGGACCGGTTGCAGAATCTGACTCGAGGTTTGAAAGCAAGCTCTCCACCTTGTCAGGAGAAAAGGATACAGAGTCCAGGGACAGTTGGGTGCGACTGGGTAAAGTGGGTAGAGATAGTGATGGGTTTGGGACACAAGATTTAGCTGCAAACACCGAGTTTAGACATTCAGCTTTATCACGTGTGGAATCAGCAGTGCGGCCATTTGAGGTAAGGGAGGGGATGGAGGGGGAACATACACCAGAAACAGATTTGATTAAACGCCACCAGGATTTTGAGGAGGGAGAGAGGTCTGAGAGTTCAGACTTGAGATGAGAAAGATGTTGTTTTCTGGCTCTCCTGAGGGTAGATACACACTTGTTCCGAGCTTTGTGGAAAGAACTGAGATTGCCCTCAGTTGGGTTTGCTTTCCATGAGGCAAAGGCAAGTTGTTTCAGGACAACTGCCTCGCCACAAGCTTCAGTAAACCAAGGGCGGGAGGAAGGGTAAGACAACTGAACACGAGAGGGGATAAATCTGTGCATGAGGGAGAACAAGTTTCTTTGAAAGAATTCCCAGGATGAGTTGATGTTTGAGAAAGTAGTGATAGGAGACCAGTCTGTAAGTTTGATGGCTGCTCGGAGACCCTGCCAGTCGGCTTGAGTGAAATGCCAGACTCGACGGCGGTGAGGTGGTTCTCTGATGACAGCCAGAGAGATGTCCACTTTAACAAGGACGTGGTCAGAAGAACCAATTGGAGCGAAGGAAGAGCAGCAGATATTGTCAGGGTTCCAGAACCTGAGCACACAACGACCTCGAGCAGGACTGCATCCGTTGACCAGAATCCACGTATATCTGGAACTGCGCTTACCGTGACAGAGTGCTATTTAACCTAAAACTGTGGACAAAAGGGTTTTTACAGCGACCTGAAACCGCCGGACACACTTTCCATCATCACTTCATGGAGGCTTTTCAAGGAGGTAATATCCCACCTCCAGATAGGACACGTGCCACTGATTGTCCACCCTGGGAGACACCGGTAACCCACATATCTGGAAGCCATTCCCATATCCACCACCTGGGGAGGCGGTGGTAACATACAGCTCTGCTTTCTCTGAAAGAACCACGGAACACAGTGCTCTACACCAAAGCTAAAACAATGTCGCCTGTTCAACAACCAACAACTACTTGGCTTCAGACGAATCATGGAAGTTGAAATGACCAGAACTGGAGCTTCGTGTGTGTGTCAAGGAGATTTAAAAAAACAACTAATTTTCTACTGCGCCCTCCCAATTAACGATAAGTTTAGAAGTCCTCAGGTTCTAAATCCCACTCCTGATACACCAATTGTCAGCGTTCAAATCCTACACACCGGACTCCAAATCGGACTCGAGCTCAACAACTTATGGGACACCACTCAGACTGGATGAAGTCGTCTACCTTGAGCAGTGAGTACAAGTCGATCACTCCATTTTCGATAAATCACTTGAAAAATTAAAATAATTCTCATATCTGGATCCAGATGTGGATCTTCACCAAAATCGAACCAATTGGTTCTGGTCACACACCCAATCTGTCCACCAAGTTTCATTCGAATCCGTCTGTAACATTTTTGAGATATCCTGTTCACAGACAGAGAGACAGACAGACAAACAGGGGTGAAAACGTAACATTCGCCCACCTTCAATGTCTGAGATTAAAAAAAAACAAAATTGATTTCTTCAAAATACCAACAGGATTAGAACAGCACCAGGCGACGCCGGGTCCCATTGCAAGTTCACCATTGAGAGATGGGACCAAAAACGATATTGAGGAGGACATCTCAAAACGTTCTTGCTGGGTTATGATAAAACCAAGTAAATCCATTGCTAAAATGGTCCATAAAATATCACGACTTCTGAAATACCACGGGATTGTCAGTAATGTCATCCACAAGGGGGTTTAAACGATTTGCCTGATTGAGCGTATTGCGTCACGACGTCACCATTATTTTTTGCTGACGTTAACACGTTTTCTCTCCCGACGTCATCACGTTCGTAGCGGTTTCGCTGTGTGGATTTTTTTTTTCCTGTTGCTAAGGTAATTCGGATGTGCGTTCGTAATTATCTTATCTGAAGGTTTATGAAGAACGGGATTTCTGAGCACACTGTATTCTTTGTAGTAATGGAACGTCATTTGGAGAGAGAGGGGAAGGGTCGAACAACAGCGATCAATTCAATGTCCTTTTGTCTTTGTCCATCACGATTTCCTGTCATATCCACCGTCCATCTCCATCTCCTTCCTCAGTGTCGTGTTTCTCCTTCAGTTCATCCTCTCCATCTCCTTCCTCAGTGTCGTGTTTCTCCTTCTTTTCATCCTCTCCATCTCCTTCCTCAGTCAGTGTCTTGTTTCCTCATTCTGTTCATCCTCTCCATCTCCTTCCTCAGTCAGTGTCTTGTTTCCTCATTCTGTTCATCCTCTCCATCTCCTTCCTCAGTCAGTGTCTTGTTTCTCCTTCAGTTCATCCTCTCCATCTCCTTCCTCAGTCAGTCTCTTGTTTCCTCATTCTGTTCATCCTCTCCATCTCCTTCCTCAGTCAGTGTCTTGTTTCTCCTTCAGTTCATCCTCTCCATCTCCTTCCTCAGTCAGTCTCTTGTTTCCTCATTCTGTTCATCCTCTCCATCTCCTTCCTCAGTCAGTGTCTTGTTTCTCCTTCAGTTCATCCTCTCCATCTCCTTCCTCAGTCAGTCTCTTGTTTCCTCATTCTGTTCATCCTCTCCATCTCCTTCCTCAGTCAGTGTCTTGTTTCTCCTTCAGTTCATCCTCTCCATCTCCTTCCTCAGTCAGTCTCTTGTTTCCTCATTCTGTTCATCCTCTCCATCTCCTTCCTCAGTCAGTGTCTTGTTTCTCCTTCAGTTCATCCTCTCCATCTCCTTCCTCAGTCAGTCTCTTGTTTCCTCATTCTTTTCATCCTCTCCATCTCCTTCCTCAGTCAGTGTCTTGTTTCTCCTTCAGTTCATCCTCTCCATCTCCTTCCTCAGTCAGTCTCTTGTTTCCTCATTCTGTTCATCCTCTCCATCTCCTTCCTCAGTCAGTGTCTTGTTTCTCCTTCAGTTCATCCTCTCCATCTCCTTCCTCAGTCAGTCTCTTGTTTCCTCATTCTGTTCATCCTCTCCATCTCCTTCCTCAGTCAGTGTCTTGTTTCTCCTTCAGTTCATCCTCTCCATCTCCTTCCTCAGTCAGTCTCTTGTTTCCTCATTCTTTTCATCCTCTCCATCTCCTTCCTCAGTCAGTGTCTTGTTTCTCCTTCAGTTCATCCTCTCCATCTCCTTCCTCAGTCAGTCTCTTGTTTCTCCTTCAGTTCATCCTCTCCATCTCCTTCCTCAGTCAGTGTTCTGTTTCTCCTTCTGTTCATCCTCTCCATCTCCTTCCTCAGTCAGTGTCTTGTTTCTCCTTCAGTTCATCCTCTCCATCTCCTTCCTCAGTCAGTGTTCTGTTTCTCCTTCAGTTCATCCTCTCCATCTCCTTCCTCAGTCAGTGTCTTGTTTCTCCTTCAGTTCATCCTCTCCATGTCCTTCCTCAGTCAGTCTCTTGTTTCCTCATTCTTTTCATCCTCTCCATCTCCTTCCTCAGTCAGTGTCCTGTTTCTCCTTCAGTTCATCCTCTCCATCTCCTTCCTCAGTGTCGTGTTTCTCCTTCTGTTCATCCTCTCCATCTCCTTCCTCAGTCAGTGTTCTGTTTCTCCTTCAGTTCATCCTCTCCATCTCCTTCCTCAGTCAGTGTTCTGTTTCTCCTTCAGTTCATCCTCTCCATGTCCTTCCTCAGTCAGTGTCTTGTTTCTCCTTCAGTTCATCCTCTCCATCTCCTTCCTCAGTGTCTTGTTTCTCCTTCTGTTCATCCTCTCCATGTCCTTCCTCAGTCAGTGTTCTGTTTCTCCTTCTGTTCATCCTCTCCATCTCCTTCCTCAGTCAGTATCCTGTTTCTCCTTCTGTTCATCCTCTCCATCTCCTTCCTCAGTGTACTGTTTCTCATTCTTTTCATCCTCTCCATCTCCTTCCTCAGTGTCCTGTTTCTCCTTCAGTTCATCCTCTCCATGTCCTTCCTCAGTGTCGTGTTTCTCATTCTTTTCATCCTCTCCATCTCCTTCCTCAGTCAGTCTCTTGTTTCCTCATTCTGTTCATCCTCTCCATCTCCTTCCTTAGTGTCTTGTTTCTCCTTCTGTTCATCCTCTCCATGTCCTTCCTCAGTCAGTGTTCTGTTTCTCCTTCTGTTCATCCTCTCCATCTCCTTCCTTCAGTCAGTGTCGTGTTTCTCCTTCTGTTCATCCTCTCCATCTCCTTCCTCAGTGTCCTGTTGCTCCTTCTGTTCATCCTCTCAATCTCCTTCCCTTGGTGCACCTGTCTAGTCACTGTTTGCATCCTTTTCTGTTGTCTCTTCTGTCTCATTCTTATCTTGCTAATAATGACAGCACTGTTCAACATCGTAAAGCCACACAATCATTGCACATTGGTCCGTTTGGGTAGATGGTCATTTGTACATGGTGGATGTTCTAATGTACGTAGTGGATGGTCTATGGTACTGAGTGGTCTATTGTATGTGGTAGATGGTCTATGGTACATGGTAGATGGTCTATTGTACATGGTGGATGGTCTATTGTACGTGATAGATGGTCTATGGTACTTAGTGGTCTATTGTACGTGGTGGATGTTCTAATGTACGTGGTCGATGGTTTATGGTACTTAGTGGTCTACTGTACGTGGTGGATGGTCTATTGTATGTGGTGAATGGTCTATTGTACATGGTGGATGGTCTATTGTACGTGGTTGATGGTCAATGGTACTTGGTGGTCTATTGTACATGGTGGATGGTCTATTGTACGTGGTTGATGGTCTATGGTACTTGGTGGTCTATTGTACATGGTGGACGGTTTGTTGTATGTGGTAGATGGTCTATTGTACGTGGTGGATGGTCTATTGTACGTGGTTGATGATCTATGGTACTTGGTGGTCTATTGTACATGGTGGACGGTTTGTTGTATGTGGTAGATGGTCTATTGTACGTGGTGGATGGTCTATTGTACGTGGTTGATGGTCTATGGTACTTGGTGGTCTATTGTACATGGTGGATGGTCTCGCCATGTCCTTCCTCAGTGTCCTGTTTCTCCTTCTGTTCATCCTCTCCATCTCCTTCCTCAGTGTCGTGTTTCTCCTTCAGTTCATCCTCTCCATGTCCTTCCTCAGTCAGTGTTCTGTTTCTCATTCTTTTCTATTGTACGTGGTTGATGGTCTATGGTACTTAATGGTCTATTGTACATTGTGGATGGTTTATAGTATGTGGTAGATGGTCTATGGTACTTGGTGGATGGTTTATTTTATGTGGTAGATGGTCTATTGTACGTGGTAGATGGTCTATTGTACATGGTGGATGGTTTATAGTATGTGGTAGATGGTCTATGGTACTTGGTGGATGGTTTATTTTATGTGATAGATGGTCTATTGTACATGGTAGATGGTCTATTGTACATGGTGGATGGTTTATAGTATGTGGTAGATGGTCTATTGTACGTGGTGGATGGTCTATTGTACGTGGTTGATGGTCTATTGTACGTGGTAGATGGTCTGTGGTACGTGGAAGATGGTCTATTGTACATGGTGGATGGTCTATTGTACATGGTAGATGGTCTATGGTACTTGGTGGTCTATTGTACTTGGTAGATGGTCTATTGTACATGGTGGATGGTTTATAGTATGTGGTAGATGGTCTATTGTACATGGTGGATGGTTTATAGTATGTGGTACATGGTCTATTGTACATGGTGGATGGTTTATAGTATGTGGTACATGGTCTATTGTACATGGTGGATGGTTTATAGTATGTGGTACATGGTCTATTGTACATGGTGGATGGTTTATAGTATGTGGTACATGGTCTATGGTGCATGGTCTATCGGACGTGGTGGATGGCGTTTGGTACGTGCTCTGTACGGTACGTTCTCTGTCGTCAATGCTACAATGTACTTGATCAGTGGTACATGGTGGTGTCCTGTGGTGATCTCTCTTGTCTGGTTATGGTATCATGTCATCCTTATCCTTACAACAACAAACAGCACAATCAGGACAACTGTACATTGATACAGTGATTTTGATGGAAGTGTCAATGAAAATGCGAATAATACACGAATGATGCTGAAAATATTCTAAATGATAATAAATGAAAGTTTTCTTGCACATTCTTCTGATTGCTCTCTTTGTGGTTCAATCTCTGCGCAGACATCATGGAAGAAGAACAGGAGATTCTGTGCAAACTTGAGAGTGTGAAGGAGATCCGGTGGGTGCCACCTTCAGGGGGCTCACTCAAATTACCTCTCCTCTGGAGGGGTGAGGGTTATATGGTACACATGGGATCCTATCGACTGTATTTCTCCAAGCTTCCTCCCCACCCCCACATCCATGGTGATGCCTTTCTGTGCATAAATGGTTTCTTCTCGACATCATCACTCAACCACTTTTGTATTCGTTAATCAAACAGGACAGCATTTAGCCACCGGTTGTTGTTTATTTACCATTACATTTATGACTTGTTATGAATACGCGACATTCTTTGTACACGAACAGTTTCACAACCTGGACCTGGCGTGGATTCTCAAGATAAAAGTGAAAACTATGATCCGTTCTCACAATGATCACAACGACAATACTCTCTAATCACAATGATCTGTTTCATCCTTCAGGAAAACTACTCGAGCTCTTTGGTTACCTCCGCCACCGAAGGTGTTTTCACCCTGTCTGTTTGTGTGTCTGTGAGCAGGATATCTCAAAAAAGTTGTGGACGGATTCAAATGAAATTTGGTGGATGAGTTGCGTATGTGACAAGGAAGAATTGATTCGGTTTTCGTGAACATGCGGATCCGATACTTTTTTTAAAGTAATTCTTCACCATTGAGTAATAGGGCTAAAACCGACATATAACATAATTTCTCAAAAAAGTTATGGACAGCTTGGGTGTGTGACAATGATGAATTGATTTGATTTTGGTGAAGATCCGGATCCTGGAATTTTTAAAAAATTTTTTAAGTGATTCTTCACCATGAAGACATGGGGCCAAAAACAATTTATAGCATAATATGTCAAAATGTTGTGGACACATTATGACAAAACTTGGTGGATGGGTTGGTTGGGTGACAAGAACAAGCCGATTAAATTTTGGTTGAGGTCCTGATCCAGATCCGGCTGATCAATGGCATACAAAACAAACTGTTCAGGCTGGTGAAGGTTTTTGCTCTACCGCGTGCCATTCTAGTTTTGTTTTTAATACGGGGGGTGTCGGGGGGGGGGGGTTGGGGGTGGTACACACACACCTTTTTCGGTTTCCTTCCCTTTGGTGTACGTATGTTGTTCGTGTTGCCGAACTCAGCGCGTTCTCGAATGACTGCAATCCAGGATCATGAACGAACGTACAGGTCAGCTACGACTCAAATGGATCTTTGCAGTTGGTGTCTGTGACTTCCGAGTGAAGTTACAATGACCACATCAACAGCGTAACGTTTTTGAAACTTCTATTTCAAATAAACAGATACAATGTCAAATGAGGAAGTTCACCATTACATACAATGTCCAAGTATGTCATTACATACAATGTCCTTCCAAATGAGGAAGTTCACCACTCTCTTTTTCTCTCTCTTTTTCTCTCTCTTTTTCTCTCTCTTTTTCTCTCTCTTCTTCTCTCTCTTTTTCTCTCTTTTTCTCTCTCTTTTTCTCTCTCTCTTTCTCTCTCTCTTTCTCTCTCTTTTCTCTCTCTTTTTCTCTCTCTTTTTCTCTCTCTTTTTCTCTCTCTTTTTCTCTCTCTTTTTCTCTCTCTTTTTCTCTCTCTTTTTCTCTTTCTCTCTCTTTTTCTCTCTCTCTTTCTCTCTCTCTTTCTCTCTCTCTTTCTCTCTATCTTTCTCTCTCTTTTTCTCTCTCTTTTTCTCTCTCTTTTTCTCTCTCTTTTTCTCTCTCTCTTTCTCTCTCTCTGTTTTTCTATCTTTCTCTCTATCTTTCTCTCTATCTTTCTCTCTCTCTTTTTCTCTCTCTTTTTCTCTCTCTTTTTCTCTCTCTTTTTCTCTCTCTTTTTCTCTCTCGTTTTCTCTCTCTCGTTTTCTCTCTCTCGTTTTCTCTCTCTCGTTTTCTCTCTCTCGTTTTCTCTCTCTCGTTTTCTCTCTCTCGTTTTCTCTCTCTCTCTCGTTTTCTCTCTCTCTCTCGTTTTCTCTCTCTCTCTCGTTTTCTCTCTCTCTCTCGTTTTCTCTCTCTCTCTCGTTTTCTCTCTCTCTCTCGTTTTCTCTCTCTCTCTCTCGTTTTCTCTCTCTCTCTCGTTTTCTCTCTCTCTCTCGTTTTCTCTCTCTCTCTCGTTTTCTCTCTCTCTCTCGTTTTCTCTCTCTCTCGTTTTCTCTCTCTCTCTCGTTTTCTCTCTCTCTCTCTCGTTTTCTCTCTCTCTCTCTCGTTTTCTCTCTCTCTCTCTCGTTTTCTCTCTCTCTCTCTCGTTTTCTCTCTCTCTCTCTCGTTTTCTCTCTCTCTCTCTCGTTTTCTCTCTCTCTCTCTCTCGTTTTCTCTCTCTCTCTCTCGTTTTCTCTCTCTCTCTCGTTTTCTCTCTCTCTCTCGTTTTCTCTCTCTCTCTCTCGTTTTCTCTCTCTCTTTTTCTCTCTCGTATGATGGCACGTTCACAAGGATGATTTCAAGAGCTCAAAGGAATTATTTCCCGACACATAATCTTAATGAGTTTTAAGCAACCTGATTATAATCGGCTCCACGCGTTAACATCTGCTCTGGACATTATATTAACACCTCGTTCACTCAGGGTTAAATCGTGCACAGGACGATCAAAATGAACTTCTTGTCACATCGCCTCCCTCTCGTGGGTTTATATAGTATCACAGAACAATCCTGTGCCTTCCAGCAAATGTGATTCTAGTCTATGTTGGAGGTTTCGTCTAAGAATGTTCCAGCATCTTCACAAATCTTACCAGGCAGTTTACAGTACAATACTGCCATCTACAGTCAAAATTAGCTCATTACATCAAGCAGTATGTATTACAATTTGGTGATGTGTGCTAAATGGAACTTATAACATGTAAACATCATTTTTTATCTTTCATTTTAAGTGCATTTACTAATGCTTACAAATCCCACAACATCGCGCTTTTAGTTGACATAAGGTATTGTGTTTCATTCGTTTAACAACTACAACCATTCATCCACGACACAGAGCCTATACATTTTGTGACATGTTGCACCCTTACGACCAATGGGACTTCAGGGTCTATCAGGAACCATACGCTCAGGCTTTCTGACTCTCAGTGCAATGGGAACCACATCTCGGCGTACATGGGAATCACATCTCGCTGATCTCGATGCACATTATAAAATATTTATCTTTTCTTGATTGTACATGTCTGATGAGTGGTTTTTCATATCATGCTCTCTTTAGGAATGCATCCACCCTAATCTCTCCTGTTATCAGGTCTAAGCTGTGCCAGGTTGAGGGAGTACGTGGGAGACTCAGGGCTGAAGTGGAGGCACTGGAGTGTGAGGAGCGCCAGCTGCGGGATTTCCGCCGTGAGCTTGAGCTCCTGCTTCAGGAGAAGATGGCACATGTGGAGGAACTTCGTCTTATTCACGCCGACATTAACGTGGTACACATCCGTCCTTACGAACTTGTTTGTCATGTTTTTTAAAATCATTACCAGTGTTTGTTGGGGGAATGAACCGACATACAACTCTCAGTACTTTAAAGGCATGGCATCAGCAGCACAGCCCACTCAGTTTACTTCTGCTTGGTGTTTATAATCCATTGGACAAATCACAGGCACTAAACCTCGTTCTGCCTGGAAATTTGAGGTGAAGCAATAATGGTTTAGTGGTTTGTTTGCTTTTACTAGTTAAGTGGGCTGATCCTCTGATCCTTGTCTCTAACCTACACAGTACCCACCCATCAACCCATGATCTACTTGTGAAGATGTCGAGACTGTTGTGTTTGTGTATTGATTATTGGTCCAAACAAGATGCCCCCCCCCCCCTATCTTGTTGATTTTAGGATAAGTCGGCTGCATGATAGAAATCCATACTGACTGTAAATCCTGGGAGATGGTGTCTAGTTGCTCAGCCTTGATCTTGGGACTATACTCTGTACAGAACGTCAGTGCTGCCGAAGTAGTCTCCTGGGCTTATGGGCACATTCCTGGACGGGTCGCCACTCCGACATCCATCCATCCAATGGGACCATACTCCGTGCAGAGTGTCAGTGCTGCCAAAGCAGTCTCCTGGGATATTGTGCACAATCCTGGACAGGTTGCCACTCCGACACAGGATACCAGCAAGTTGGCACTCAATTTATCAATCTCAGAAGGATAATACGCCGAGTCCATCCCATCTGGTGTTAATTCAACGGTGAGCAGGATTTGAATTCAGGACCCAAGGATCCCAAGCCTACCACCCCAACCATTAAGCCAGCACAAGGCATATGTCTTGATCTTCGCAACAAGCAACGTCTCTCTTATGATGTAACCTCGGTCCACCAGGATCATTGAGCCTTCAATAATTCGCAGAACTTTTGGATTATTGAGTTTCCTTGATAGTTGTGTCTTCCCCCATTATAGGGTAGGGGGAGGCTGTTCTTGGGTTTGTTTCTACAATTAGTGCCCCAATTCTAATGGGTCCCTCAGAGCTCTTTGTCCCCAAGGAGTATTATTTATTTATTTTTCTTCTCTTTTTTTTTTTTCTGCCAACGTCCGAGCTGTATCTCGGTTCCGGCTTGGACTTTCAGAATGAAATTTGCATCGATAATGGGAATAAATATACATGGGGTTGACTTTTTGACCTTGACCTCATTTTTAAGGTCATGAACCAATTATAGACATTTTAACATTTTTCACCACAACTCGACAAAGGTTTGTCCGATCCGAACGCAATTGCCCTCCCTAGATAGTCTAGACTCTCGAGAAATGCGGATTTATGCTTAATTTACATCATATCCCTTCATGGTTAAAGGTCGAAGTCAAATGGCTGTCTGAGAAAAAGAAAAAAGAAGTGTTTTTTGTCATTGCTCAATTTTGCCAATGTGGAATGTCAAAGACTTCTTTTGTTCTTTCATCTTTCATCCTTCCAAATGTTCTTTCGTCATAATAGTGCACCTGATATATGATTAGTGGCCTTGACATACTTTTTGTGAGGGTTAATGATGGGGAAAGTTTAGGGTTAGCGATGGGCAAAAAATTGTTCGAGGGTTCTTTTTTTTCGTCATTGCTTGGCTCACTCCATCAAATGCAACTCCACCCACGGCTTACTGACTTCCTCTACATTCATAGCCAAGGCGTGGCTCTCAACGGAATCCTTTCATCTCCACTGCCTGGAAAGGCTGGAGTGCACAAGGCAGTTTTTAGGCCCAGTCCTATTCTTCATCAGTGATCTCTGTGACTGCAAAATCATCTTTATCTATTTGAGTGACATCCCTCAACCTCAGACAGGCAGGCTGCAATCTCTTGTCTCTTTTGAGAACTTGACAGAATCACAAGCCGGTCAAACATTTGGAATATGTCTTTCAATCCTGACAAATCTCAAGTCTCACTTTCTCTCTCCAAAAAGGACCGTATGGCAAACCTTCCTTCAGTCAAACTGAAAGCAGGAGATGAATGACTGAGGAAGTCCAGTCATTCAAACCCCAGATCTCACTATCAGTCATGATCTTTCTTGGGCAAACTACATTTTGGGGGGTGGGGGGTCAAGTGTGAGCTGTTGGGGATCTCTCGTAGGGGAGAGGGGAGGGAAGTAGTCAGGATTAGACAGCCACTTCACAATGCCCATCCTTAATGATTCCCTCCTGGCCCAGGATGGGTGGTTCTTGTGGGAGGTTGTGGACCCCCTCTGGTAGTTTAACCTGGAGTCTTGTCTTACTGTATAAACAGCTTTTGGGGCCTTGTCCTGGGGAGCCTTCCCTTTGTCCTGGCCATTGTTTCACCTCCCAATCATCTGGGACAATGTCTTCATACCTAGAGGAGGAGCAGGCTCCTTAGACCTCCAGAGGCAGGGTCTCGAGTAGAGGATGTTTCCTCCGCTCCCACCACCGGAGTGACCACATTGAAGGCTTCCTCTCTCGTCCTTTCTCTCCTCACTCCTCCCCTCATCCTTCCTTACTGTGAGGGGGGGAGGGGGGAGGAAGGATACAGCAGGCACAGGCACAACCACAACCATACTTGATCCTGGGGCAACACCACCAGCCCCGCCCACAGTTACCCACATCCTGCTCGCATAGCTTTGCGGGCAGGAGCGGAAGGTTTGCCCCGGTAAATCACAGAGGTTGCACTGCACCTAAGAGGTGCAACACTCCCTCAAATGGCCCAACTGGACACACTGAGCAAAATCATTCTTTGCACCCAGAGACTAGGTGGCCCAGTTGTCCACATCTGTAGCATACTATCGGCTGACCCATGCAAAGTAAACTTGCAAACGGTCCATCCCAATGAATACCCCATTGGGGATGTGGGTAAGGGTGCCCTCCTCCTTACCCCGGAACTTAACGCAAAATTGCCGAGCTATGGTCCATGCACTTAGAGCATTTCAGATAAAGCATGATGAGGTTGTCAGGTCAGATTAGACCTGTGACTTGCTACAGGTATCATGTAAACCTGCACTAACCTGTTCCATGGCTGGGTTGTCGGCAACACCACCATCTCCCCCACCAAGTTTCTTGGTGAGGAGGGTGTATGATTATGGACACCAGCAGGATGAAAAACAAAACCTGTCAAAGGACAGAAGAGCTCCTTGTGAGCCAACGGCCATCCATATCTAGTGCCCAACTGTGTCTGCGGACGTCCTCCTGCAGTTGGGATACTTTTTATTAGGAGGTTCGTGGCAGGGTTTGCACTCCGGCCACCGTAAAACTCTTCATCCCGCAAAACGTACCAAAAGCAAAACTAAATCTGAAAATGCACTCAGTGGGAGTACCTCCTGTGCAGCTGCCCTTCACAGGGCACCTCACCGGATGACGGGATTGGGGCAAAGCCTTTGAGACCCCAATATTTGATGATAGGAGGGAAACCACGGGATAAGCTTCCAGGGTCAGATTGCGGAAGTGTGTGTCGGGGTGGTGCTGAGGTGTCATCCACCAAATGGCGGTCTCCTTGGGTTAACCTGAAGCGGTCGTTTCGGGTGGGTGTCTGGAATGTCCTATCCCTAAGAGAGGATGATCACCTCTCTCTGTTATCATCTGATCTCAAATGTTTGGACATCGGGATTGCAGCACTCTCTGACGTGCGGAGACCAGATTGCAGAGAGATCATGGTGGGTGGTTACACCTACTCTTGGTCGGGTCGCTCTGGTGGGTACCATGCCCGAGGAGTTGCTGTGTCCAATAAGCTGACTCCAATGATAATTGAGGTAACACCAGTCAACGAACGTATTAGGAGAATAAGGATTCGTCACTCCTTGCGTATCATTTCCCTGGTCTCTGTATATGCTCCGACTGAGGCGAGTAATCTCACCGTAAAGAACGCATTCTATGCCACGCTCGAGTCTGTGGTTGATCAGGACCACAGGTGAGATTCTCTTCTCGTCTTGGGGGATTTCAACGCATCAATTGGAACTGATAGGGATGGTTATGAGGGATGGTTATATGGTTATCATGGTTTCAGTGCCCACAAGCTCATCGCTGGACTTGGTATTCGATCGCTGATGGTATGGCAAAGGAGATTGACTATGTGCTCGTTGATGGTTGCTGGACGAAAATCCAGAACTGCAGGGTCTACCGGAGTGCTGAGTTCCTCAACACTGACCACATGCTTGTTGTAGCAACTCTGAAGTTGCAGCTTAAATCCGGGAGAATGGTACCATCCCAGCCTAGGCTGGATGTTGGCAAGCTCAAGGATGAGAGGGTAGCTGAGGACTTTACGAACAGGCTGAGAGGAATTTGGGGGGTCTGGGTGCTTTGGGGAATCCTGAAGAGTTGTGGAGTGCCTTCAAGACCACCATTCTTGATGTTGCCAGTGGATGTCTTGGAACTCACCGGTGGGCGAAGAAGAATTTTGTCTCTCAAGGGACACTGGATACTATTGACCAGAGTCGCAGGGCCAGGCTGAATGGCAGTGCTGAGCTGTACAGGGAGCTGAGGCGTAAAACTGTACGTGCACTAAGGGTGGACAAGGAGGCCTATGTGTGAGGAATCTTCCTCTTCCCCAATGGCTTGATTTCCGATCATCAATTTGGTTTCAGACCAGGTCACTCTTCCCAAGATATGCTGCTTCTGCTCTCCCAACAATGGATGGAGGTCCTCAATGCCAGACATTAAATCCAAGCCATATCCCTGGACATATCACGTGCTTTTGACACGGTCTGGCACCCTGCCCTGCTCACCAAAATCTCTTCCTATGGTATCCAAGGCCATCTCCACTCATGGCTCGCAGACTTCCTCTCCTGTCGCAGTCAACGTGTGGCCCTCAATGGAGTTCTTTCATCCCCTCTTCCTGTCCAGGCTGGAGTCCCTCAAGGTAGCGTTCTGGGCCCTGTTCTTTTGCTGGTTTTCATCAATGATCTCTCTGACTCTCTGTAAAATCCTCTATATGTCTTTGCTGATGACTCCACCCTCTGCCATAGCATCTGTCATCCCTCAGACCGGCAAGCAGCAGCTTCTTCGCTCACTGCACATCTGTGTAAAATCACAAACTGGTCCAACACGTGGAACATGTCTTTCAATCCGGACAAATCTCACACTCTCACGATGTCTCTACAAAAGGACTGTTTAGAGCCCCCCCCCCCCCGCCTCCAATCTACTTTCTCAACAATCCTCTGGAAGAAGTCCTTTCTTTCAAGCTTCTGGGTCTCACTATCTGCCATGACCTTTCCTGGGAAAGCCACATTTCAAACCTCGCCTCCAAAGCCAGTCGCCGACTGGGAATCCTCCATCGTGCAAAGTCCTTCCTCGGCCCACCTGAGCTCCTGACCACTTACAAAGCTTTCGTCCGCAGCCTGATGGAGTACTGTTCTCCGCTATGGGCTGGTGTTCCTGCCTCCCACCTTTCTCGGCTTCACGCTGTGGAAACCAAGCTTTTCAGATCATTGGCATCTCCCGCAATGAGGCTGTGTTTGGGCCTCTCACTCTCTCACTGCAGACTGGTCGGTGGTCTTTCTGTCTTGTACTGTCTCCTCTGCAGACTCACCCCCCCTGCTCTCTCTGTGATTTGTCCCCACCACATTCCCGCAGGGCGCTCAAGGTCTGCCAACAACCCCCTTCTGGTAAAACTACCAAAATTACGGATCACTGCTCACCTTCACTCTTTCATCCATCTTTTGTTTCCTGCCTTTGGTATAAACTCCTTCACTCTATTCAATCCCATTCTTCCCTCCAGGCTTTCAAAA
The DNA here is from genome assembly GCF_056783735.1 of Eptatretus burgeri. NCBI lineage: Eukaryota > Metazoa > Chordata > Myxini > Myxiniformes > Myxinidae > Eptatretus > Eptatretus burgeri. The sequence continues at coordinate 58,624,769 of NC_140977.1, forward strand.
CAGCTGTTCACCACCACCTCTTATCATCCCCCATCCAAATCCCCGATCTTTTCTACCCCCGATAATCCACCCAAGCCCACCACCTTCCTTCCTTCCTTCCTTCCTTCTTTCCTTCCTGATTTCCTTCCTGAAAGTCCCTGTAATGTCCATCTTGTATTCCTCATGTTCCCCGCCCCATCCCTCTCCCTTCCACAGATCTCCGAATGCCTCTGTGCCCCACTATTTTGTCCTTCCCACTCCCGCCTCTCTTGTCTCATGCCCCCCCCCCCCTTGGTGTGCGTTGTGTTTTAGCTCTCACACGAGCCTCGGCAAGGTATACAAAAAAAAATATATATATATATATATATACATATATATATATATATATATGTATGTATGTGAGGGGGTGGAGCATCATCTGTGGTCCAGTGATTCTCGTCCTGCTTACAGGGGAATTTGCCCATTGCATTCCTCCAAATCCTGCAACCAACCTCCTCATAAAAAGTAACCAACTGCAGGAGAACTTCTGCAAACACAATAGGGGACTAGATTATGGGTGTCTGTTGGCTCACAAGGAGCTCCTCCGCCCTTTGACAGGTTTTGTTTTTAATCCTGCTGGGTGTCCATATCATACACCTTCCTCGCCAATAAATTTGGTGGAGGAGACGGTTTCGTCGCCGACAACCCGACCATGAAACAAGTTCATACAGGTTTAAATGGTACCTGTAGCAAGTCACAGATCTAATCTGACGTGACCTGACATCCATGGACATAAAGGGATTGAAAACATAACCTTCACCTTCGGTAGCAGAGGTAATAAGCTGTCAGACTAAATTAATGTGGTGTTGATGTGATGTCCAATTGTCAGGCCAAATGGCCTCTTGAAAGTTTCTTGTGTGTCTGTGTGAATCATTGTTTTGTTTTATCATCGTTATACCATAACAGACAATCTTCTCATTAAATGTATCCTTACTCATTTATCTGAACTTGTTTTTATTTCTCCACACTCTCCCTCAGATGGAGACCACAATTAAGCAGGCAGAGGCAGAGGTCGGACGGCTCGTAGATTCCACAAGACGATTGCACGACGAGTATCGCCCACTTCGTGATGAGCTGGAGGCACGCAGAGCGGCCCTCGGTCTGGAGAGAGACCCAGCTCACGACCACGACGACCAGCTTGCTCTTGAGTTAGCATTCTATTCTCTGTCTTGCCTTTTGTTTGCATTGCTTGTCACAAATCATAAGGATATACAAGGAACTTTAAAACAGGATGGGACAACTTGGCCCATCATGCCTGTGCTCTGTCAACACAACAATAATTTTAAATCTATCAGTTTATCAACTTTATTTCATTGGGCGGAAGTGGGGACAGAATGGGGATAATGCAGTTGAGAGAGCAAGTGGTGCAGCACATGAACCGCATCGGATTATTTATTGGTAAGCAGCCTATGGCTGCTTGGCTGCATTATTTTCTTGGGGTGCAGCTGTACCGCTGATGCAATGCTGCCTGTTACCAGCAAGCTGGTACTCTTTTTGCTAACCTTGCAAGGATTACAGGCTGCGTTAACCTGCCTTGTGTTAATTCAACGGACCGACAGGGAGGTTGAACCCAAGACCCTAAGAACTTAAGCCAGCCACCTGAACCGTAAAGTTAACACCAGGCTCTCATCAGGATGAAACATATACATAAAACATATACTGTATATGGAAGTGATATTGTGGCAGTACCCGTTTCGACAGAATTCCTCAGCGCTGGGACCTTCTGTCATGGAGATGGTCCAGATGGTCTTTTATGAAACTGTGGATCTCGAGGATCATTGAAATGAGCCAAAATTGATGTCAAAATGCACACTAAAAGCAGATGGGTGGAACACGTTTTCTTACCATTTAAAGGGGGGGTTTTTTTCATTCAATAGCGCAGGGAAGAAGGTAGACAAGACGCTATAATAACGGAACAAAGCAAGCGAGTCAAAAGACACAAGGAGGAGAATGGGGATATGCAAACTTATCCACAATGGATGAGTAATAAAATCTCAAATCCTAACTTACTTTGGATGCCACAGAACACACTTGTACAATAAGTTATGAATACACGTGGCACTTCCCTTTGTTGACAATGCACAGGGTGGACTCAGAACTCAATGCAGCCCGCTTTGGAAACCAAGTGCGAGATGAGAGAGCCGGTGACGAACTAGAACAGCCATGAGCAGGGTCAGCGATGAGTAGCACCCAAGATGAAGACAGCCAAACAGAGCACGATGAAGTGAACCAGCCACCCGAAGCGCCAGTGATGATCAGCTCCTCAACCAGACTTCAACACCCTTTGTCTTCTCCAAACGAGGCTTCCTCAAAGTGCTTATTTCAACTTCGTGCATGTGGAGCTCTGCTATCTCTGAGATCTTTCTTCTTCTCTCCAAAAACGTGGTGATTTTAGCTTGGGCCAATGCCAAACTTCCACAAAACCACAATAATCTCTCCCCTTTATGAACTCCTCCATGGTTCACTTACTCGACCTCCTTCCACACTCGGGTTCTCCTCGTCTCTTCCTCTTCTTTGTCCCTTCTCTTGTGGGCAGAGTTCTCCTGTAGGGTACCGCCCATGGGGGCAGCCCCAATAAAAGTAAATGCACAATCATTTCTTCTGGGCTCCACAGCCCATTACACCACCATGGCTGGCACACACTAGTGAAAGAGATCGTAATCGCTTTTTGCATACAATGACATGTGTGCCTCTGGGAAGTCCACACCTAGCTCCAGCAACAAACAAGGTGTTTACACATACAAAATTAATCTGTCTACCCTATCTATAAATTACATACGCTGCCTCAGCGTCACGTGGAACAAACCACTTACTCTGACAGGTACCTGTTCCATGCCATCGAACTTACTCAAAACACATGGACCACACAACACTTATCACAGTCTAGCGAGGCATCCCACCCCCTTCCATGCAACACAGCCCCTTCCCGGAAACTTCGGCTCCTGCCAAGGTTCTCATTTGGGAACCCAATATTCCGACATAAGCTCTTACTGTCACACACATAATTAACTTACCAAGTAAATTAGAGAGGGCTGTAGGAGGTGAACCGCAGCTAAGCTTACTGACTCTTCTTAACACTCTACCCCCTTGGTTTCAATCAAATGCACAGCAATCACAGTTATGTTCAAAGAAAGGTTGTTTATCAATTTTGATCCCCACCCCTTCCAGTATGTTCTTTCGGTGTTCCTCGGGTGGGGAGAGAAGATGGCAAAAGCACACAAACAAGCAGGCCTACCTAAACCACAATTTCACTTTTCTAATTCAAACCCCATCGAATAGACCATGTCCCCAATTGGGTGTCACCTGTTCCAGCTATCACCTGAGCTGAAATACCCAATTTTGTAACTACCTATCCAATTTCACAGGCTCCCTGCCTTCCATAACACATATCAAGTCACACGGGTTTGAGTGAAACATTCCTTTACACACAACAACAATTCCAGTCATTCCTTGCAAGGCCATGGCATCTCAATTACCTGCAGGTGTGGCCTTAACTCGGCAGCAGGGAGATGCGAACACCACCGTGGTGGTGGGAGTGTAGTAGTGTGTGCATGCCCACAGCACAGACAAAATCCCACCTCGAGGGAAACCCTGGACTCTCCATCCTCACCCTCCAGCACCATATCAGCTTCGTTTGCTGCACAACTCTTCCAGAGGGGGTCACCCATTGGCCTTCCATGGTTGCCAGGGGTCCTCTGCCAGGGGGCTGACCTAATCAACCCTCCTGGCAGATTTACCATACCCAGTCACATTCTGGGATACCCGGGGTTGGGCATGGCAGAGTTCCACATTCCCCGCTCTCCCTGAGAGCTTGATCCACCTGCGAACACACATCACTTCCCCACTCACAGACCTTTCACGCAATGATCCCTGACCAGTTGCCATTCATTCTCCTCCTACACCTGCAGTACATGCTAAAAGTGGTGTTCCTACCTGCCATGGCCTGCATACATGACAGTAATCACAATAACTGAAAAAACGAAACAATAACCAGTGAAAAATAATAATAATTATAACTGATAGCATGGCATGCTGGCTGTCCAGAGCCTAAGGGAGAGGCTGCTAGGCCACATGCTCGGGCGGTCACCACCTCAAGCTCTTACTGGCCTTCAGTATTACCATCACCAAAGTGGGGCCCGCAACACCTCCCGTTGGTTATCTCCATTTGGGTTTCAGGAGGTGGGAGGAAGTTCTCCCAGAACTCAAAATCTCCACCTCTTTTTTTTTTTAGTAAAGGATCATGATTCATGAACCAAACTGTGAAGTTTCATTCTCATAGCCTCGTTCCAAGGGCTCTTTTTAATATCTTCACTGAACTTCTGACAGCCTCCACTCTGGAGCTCGTTTGTGGTGATATTCCCCCAAATTGTTTTAAATACTCAGTAAGGGTTTTATTTATCATTCTTTTAGCTCCAACTATCACTGGTACAATTTCAGCTTTCTTCAATTTCCAAGTCCTCTTGACCTCATTTTTCAGATCCTGATATTTGGTCAATTTCCTGATTACTGTGGCATTTAGTCCAAAGTCATTGGGAACTGAAACCTCGATCAGCAATGCTGACTTTTCCTTTTTTGTGTTTGAGCATTATGTCCGGACGCAATGCTTTGTTTGCAATCTCCACGCTTGACGGGATCATCTTGTCGCACGTGAGCTTTATAGGTTTATTTTCAAGGTTCGGATTTGCTTTGTGTTTCCATGATTGTTCTGGGACCGGGATGTTGAAATGTGAAATCCACAGACACTGGCTTGTCTTTCTGTGTACAGCTGTTCTGACATGAGTTTTTTTACATCCCGAAAGGATGGTATTTTCTGTTTCCACCACACAAAACCTGCATTTGTCTGATTGACTCAATCCCACCATTTTCTTAATGGCATTAGTGTAGTGTCCTTCGTCTTGGGCATTAATGATGACTCGTTCTCCATCCCGATTAATTTGACCTCTTCCTAGCCATTCCAAAGACCCTTCCTTGTCGATCCCTATCCTGTCGATCTCTTTTTTTTTTATCTTCCTGCTCTTTTGTCATTCTCCCATTTGTCATGAGTATATCTGCTGATATTTCTTTTTGTAGCTTTCCTTTTTTTACCCTCACTGATGGAGAGGGTATTGTGTTTGGGTCTGTTTGTTTGTTTGTCCTCATAGAACTTTCATGTTTTTCTCTGCAACCGCTTGTCGGATTGAGACAAAATTTTCACCATCGGTGCGACTACTCATGTAGAATGTTTTAATTATAATTATGACGTCGTAGGTCACGTACTGTGGCATCCATGTTGGAAAAACGAAATATCGTTCGACCTCTGTATCTGAAATCACACCAAGGAAAGAATTGAAACTTGGCCACTGGCAAGTACTCCTCATGGGGAATAAGTTTGATTTTTTTTTAATGACATCACAGGTGCCTTCATTATGACGTCATAATTGCATATGTAGAACACTATATCTGATCAGTATGAAAATTTGAGGGTCATCTAGGGATAAAATGGTCCACAGAAAACTTTTTGATGATGTCATCGCCAGGTTCTCCCATCTCAGCCAAGGAACTCTTTAGTTCTATCATCGTGTTCAATGCGTTCTTGGTCACATCTCGAACCAAGGTCCTTCTTGGCCAGTTACTCAGTTCGGTCAGACAGCCAGCTCTTGGAAGAGTCTCGGTCATTTGATATTCTTTCCATTTCCTAATGTGCTCACTGTGCTTTTGGGAACTTTCAACATTCTCAAAATCGTTTTATACCCTTCCCCAGATCTATGCCTCCTCACAATTCTATCTCCGAGTTCTATGGACAGTTCCTTTGACTTTGTGGTAGAGTTTCTGCTCTGACAGGCACTGTCAACTGTGGGACCTTATATAGAAAGGTGTGTTTCTTTCGAAATCTTGTCCAATCAATTTAATTGGCTATATGTGGACTCCGATCAAGTTGTCGGAACATCTCAAGGATGAGGAAAGGAAATTGGATGCACCTGAGCTCAATTTGGAGTGGGTTAGCAAAGTGGTTGAATACTTCTTGATGCAAGACATTTTTTTTAGCTCATCCGGAACATAGTTCCAGGGAACTTATGGGATGGTGCGTCTTCCGTCCATCCATCCACAAATACTTTCAACTTCTTCTCTGAAACTACACATAGGATTTCGATGAAACTTTACCACAATGTACATCATCGTGTACAGTGTGTACCAAAGTTTGTTCATGGCATTTTTAAAAAATCGGGCCTTAAGGGGGTCTACGGAGGTTGCCTCCCAAAATAGGCATTTGCTTTCTTCTCAGAAACTACACATGCAATTTTGATGAAACTTCACCACAACCTTCAGGTATTTACTTTCTTCTCCATGACATATTTTGTGGGTCATCCATGCCTATCAGTTGTTCCGTGGTTATCTTATCCATCTGCTTCGATACCCAGCCGCTTCCATGTGAGCGCCTTGGGATTTTGCCCCGATATTTTTTAATTAATCTGTAAAAATTTCTAAAAACATATTTTCACTTTGCCATTTTGTGTCAATAGGTGACAACATTTTTTTCATATAATGCATTTTAAATTCAGACTGTAACACAACAAAACGTGACAAAAGTAAAGGGGTGTGAATACTTTCTGAAGGCACTGCACACACGATGTCCTGTGCCCTTGGTTGAGCTCCATCAGACCACCTTCACCTTCTTGTCTCAGTCAGCACAACCTCAGTATGCATTGGTTTTTGTGCAATATCTTGTGAGTAGTTGGACGTTTCATTGTTTTGGTGTCTAAATTGTTGATCTCCCATTGTGGCCAGTTTGTGATTGTGCAGCTATATTGGAATACCGGCCCTGCAAGTTCGTTTATCGCTTTTGTTTTGTTTCTTGGAGAGAGGGCGATGACTTCAGATTTAGTCGTATTCTGTAGAGATACTGTTTGCTGATTATTTTACACATTGGTTTGTGTTATACCCAGGGGCTTTCTTCTATTCCAAGGTATTTGTGGGATGCTTCGTTTTCTCGTTCCTGTATTGTTGTGCTTTGATCGATTGAGATGTTGTCTGTTCTTTTTGTTTTTCCTTGCATAAGTGTGCATTTGGCCCATTTGTCAAGATCAAACTTAATTGGGATGTCTGAGTACTGCGTTACTAGTTTCAGTTGATCTGCCAATTTCTTATCATTTGGTGTGAAGAGTTTTAGATTATCCATGTACAGAAGGTGTGTTACCGTTTCTGTTTCTTTGGTCATTTTTCTGTTGCATGTCAGATTGTATCCGTGTCCTTGTTCATTGATGAGGTTACTCAGTGGGTCCCGAGCCAGACAAAACAAGAGGGGGGAAAGGTTGTCACCTTGTAGGATACCACGTGACATCTTTACTCCTGGGATTTCAATCTGTTCTTCCAAGTAAGGTATTACCAGCATTGTGTTCCAGAGCGTCATTGCTTTCTCAATCAGTGTGACTATCTGGGAGTTAATTTTGTACACTTGCATGCGTTTTATAATCCATGAATGTGGGGCACTATCGAAGCCTTTTTTTTGTTCACCTGGACTTTTGTCAGGTGAGCTTATACGATCGAGCAGTGTCCGTAGGTGAGTGTCAGTGAATCAGTGAGTCCGTAAACATTTCAGGCATTACCGCTTAAACCAAACACACGATTTTTATTAAACTTGGCAACAAGCTTCATATTCAATGCCTAACAAAGGTGTATTGACTGCATCTAGGGGGACCTACGGGGGGGGGGCAACTCGCCAAAAATAGGTATTTGCTCTCTTCTCCAAAACCACACACACAATTTCGATGAAAGTTGACCACAACCTTTATCACCCATGATGTACCAAAGTTTATCGACCGCATCAAAATCTACACTCATCAAGGGGTGTACGGGGGGGAGGGGTTGGGGGGGAGTGGTTGACCCCCAAAATAGGTATTTGCCCTCTTCTTGAAATCTACACACGATTTCTATGAAACTTGACCACAACCTTTATCACCAATCATGTGCCAAAGTTTGTTGACGACATTAAAAAATTTGGCGGGGGGTTTGAATGACTGTTGCTCCTGATCCAGGTGAGCTGAAGGACAGGTGGTCCTATTTTTCATAATCTATCCAACCTGTGGATAAGTTGGTTTGGCAGATCTTGCATTTTTCGTGTATGGTTAAATTGTTTAACAATAAATGGTTTATTATTCCACAGCATCCTCTTTTCCATCCTTTCTGCTCTTCCTCTAAAGCTCCTTGTTGAGTGAGATGGTTTTAAATTGCATTGGTGATTTATACCTGTTAAAATTTTGTATGTTGTTATATTTGTTGGGTAGGGGTTTCTTCAGATTTTGGGATTAAACGAGTGTTACCTTCATAGTCACTCCCGAACAAAGTGCCCAAAAAGTCTGATTCTTTTCACGAGCTTTGCACTTCTGTTTCCCCTCTTGAATTGTTGTATTTGTCCCGTTTCCACCCTCAGTTGGTTACTCTGCTTCTCAAATCTCTGTTTCCATGGTAGTGTTTGGTTTCTGGTCAGATGATCAGATCTATCTTTTTTTGTGTCGTCGTTTGCCTATTATTTTCTCTTGGACATACAGTGCTACTGCAAAACTCGCATCGTTAATTTCTCTCAGATTAGGTAATTTGGGGAGCATTTTAGTGGGAGCCTGGTTTATTCTCCTTACTTGTATGTTCAACTGTTTATTGGCGGCGTTTATTCGATGAAGATGTGGTCTTTGCTTGGGTGATATTAATTTGATTTCCTCTATTTTATGAGCCAGCTTGTCTTCTTGCATATGCTGTTCATTGTTAACCTCCTCTTCCTCCTCTTCATTCGGTTGTTGTCCATTAATCTCCTCCTAATTGTGATCTATCCTTGTTTTGTTTGCGGAGGTGCTATTTGATCTGCGTTAGTATCCTCGAGTTGATCTTTCTCTGCGGGTGCTGCTACAGCATTTCCTTTTGTCATTCTCTGGTCCTGTTGTGTGGCTTTCAGTTTTGTTTCTTGATTCACCTCTCCAATCTGTTGCCCAATTTGTGTTTCTGTTGTTGTGATTAAATTTGAAATATCATCTCTTTCTCTTTTCCTCTCTTGTTCTGTCTTCTGTGCAGCATCAGTAAGTTCTGTCAGTTGTTCCTTTTCTTTGGAAGTTTGTACTCTGGGAATCTCATCGCAAATGTATGTCCATCACTCGATTGTTGCATTGGTAGTAGGTCACCATTTGTAGGCCTTCTTCTTGCGTACGGCAGCTTGGCTGCCAGATAGCTATCATTATGTTGTGGCGCGATTATGCCGCTGATGCTCTATCCTAAAACCAGTGCACTGGTACTCATTTCACCGACCTCAGAAGGATGACAGGCTGAGTCAACCCCAACTGGTGTTAATTCAGCAGCGAACGGGGTTCGAACTCAGGACCCTAAGATCCCAAGCCAGCCACCCTAACCACTAAGCTAACACCAGGCTTGCATTTATAGGTGACCAGTCATTTCTTATTGCCTCTTCAGTTTAGGGCAGGTCAGGTATGGGAGCTTGCGCCAGAGCAGCACGTCGCCTCATCCACTTTCCGCCGGTACTCCTGGGGCCTCTGTCTGGCCATCCCCCAGGCAGATGTCTTCACTTCGGACTCCTCTGTCAAGAGCCTACCACCCTCTGCTCTAACTGCAGTACACCGAGGGACGAGCTTGGATGAACGCAATGCGCGAATTCCCCTGTAAGCAGGACGAGAATCACTTGACCACAGGTGATGCTCTACCCCCTCACACATTCCTCACACATAGGCCTCCTTGTCCACCCTTAGTGCACGTACAGTTTAACGCCTCAGCTCCCTGAACAGCTCAGCTCTGCCATTCAGCCTGGCCCTGTGACTCTGGGCAATGGTATTCAGTGTCCCTTGAGAGAGAAAATTCTTCTTCGCCCTCTAGTGAGTTCCAAGACATCTACTGACAACATCAAGAATGGTGGTTTTGAAGGCACTCCACAACTGTTCAGGATCCCCCAAAGCACTCAGACCCCCCAAATCTCCTCTCAGCCTGTTCACAAACTCCTCAGCTTCCCTCTCATCCTTGAGCTTGCTAATATCCAGCCTAGGCTTGGATGTTACGATTCTCCTGGATTTAAGGTGCAACTTAAGAGTTGCGACAACAAGCCGGTGGACAGTATTGAGGAACTGAGCACTCCGGTAGACCTTGTAGTTCTGGATCATCCTCCAGTGACCATCAACGAGCACATGGTCAATCTCCTTTGCCACACTGCCAGCGTTGGAATACCAAGTCCAGTGATGAGCTTGTGGGCGCTGAAACCATGAACCAGCCACCCTAAGTTCATGACTTCTGGCAAAGTCAAGGAACTTAGTACTATTCTGGTTCACAGTTCCAGACCCATGGGGACCAAGACACGTCTCATAACCATCCCTATATCAGTTCCAGTCGATGCATTGAAATCCCCCAAGACTGGGACAGTTTCTTGCCTGGGCACTGATCAACCACAGACTTGAACGCGGCATGGAATGTCTCGTTTTCAGTGAGATCACTCGCCTCATTTGGAGCATTTCCAGAGACCAGGGAAATGACACCCAATGAGTGACGAATCCTTTGTCTCATACTACACTTGTTGACCGGTGTTACCTCAATTATCATTGGAGTCAGCTTATTGGACACAGCGACAGCAACTCCTTGAATATGGTAACCATCAGAGCGACCAGACCAATAATAGGTGTAACCACCCACCATGGTCTCGCTGCAATCCAGTCTCTGAACTTCAGGGAGTGCTGCAATACTGATGTCCAAATGCTTGAGCTGACTTACTGGTTACCTTTACTTCAGTGTTCCTCTTCAGTTTGTTCATCTCTTATTTTTAGTTCCTTCTCTGTTAATATTTTCAAAGGAAAGACTAACCAAAAATACTTCTTGTTTTCCCCCCATTTTCAATATCGCCTCCTCCTCTCCCTCCCTCGACCTGTTTGATCTTATTATATTCCCCCTGCCCCCAATCTTTTCACCTAGTTCCCTGGAGAGGCATAAGGCCGATTGGTCCACCGAATCTGTGACCGATGGACTTCCAGAGCCTTTAGCTCTGGCTACAGCTGCAGCCCAACAACTGCAAGCGGCACGCAAGGCCGATGTACGTCAGGGAGCTGCTTTCCGTCAACAACCTCCTCCGATGAAAGTATGTCATGTGGCCTCGTGTGTGCATACTTATGTATTTGTTGGTTTATGCGTGTGCAGTGTATTTGTATTATCATCACCTTGGGTCATGCATGCTCAACACTCAAGCTTATTTGCAGATTTAGGAAAGGAAGAGAAAAGAGCGAGTGTGCTACAATGGGATGATTGATAGGGATGAGAGGGGACTATAAAGATGGCAGTGTTATAAGCATGAATACACAGGGATGTGGTGGGAGAGAAGAGGTAGTCTGTATTTCCACAATTTTTGGCAGTAATTTGTCATTGTGTCACTTTCTGTGTTTACACCCTCTTCTTCATTAGCCCTCCACCTCTTCTCAGCCCAAGCAATTGGTAACTCCCCCTATTACTCATCTTGTAACCCCCCTATTAGTCATCCATCGAAGACCATACCTGTACTTCAATGTTCCTCTTTTTCCTCATCCTGTGGAAAATCCTATCTTTCCAATTTTGATCTTCCTTCCATTGTTTTGAGGTGCTAGTTTACCTCCTGTCATCACTTGTCCTCTCCCATGCCCACTAGTGATCATATTTATCTGTGGAAACCCCTCCATTCCATCCTGTAGCCTTCATTTTAGGTTCCACTGAATACCTGTGTTTCTCTTCCATTCCTACTTGCAGCATTGGTATTGCTTTGTTTGTATGTTCCACTGAATACCTGCATTTACCCTCCACTCCTACCTGCAGGCTCGATATTGGTTTATTTGTAGGTTCGACAGAATACCTGTGTTTCCCCTCATGCCTACCTGCAGGCTCAATATTGGTTTGTTTGTATGTTCCACGGAATACCTGCACTTCCTCTCCACTCCTACCTGCAGGCTCAATGTTGGTTTGCTTGTAGGTTCCAATGAATACCTGCATTTCCCTCCACTCCGACCTGCAGACATGATAATGGTTTGTTTGTAGGTTCCACTGAATACGACAGGAAAAGGGAAAGGCCAGGGATTTATTTTTTCCCCAAAGGGTGAGATATTGCATTGATATGAAGGTAAGTGAAATCATTATGTGTACGCACACGGTTGCACATTGCGTGTGCACATCGGGCACATGGTTAGCAGATGGTAGAACTGCAAATCAAGATCACGACGACATCAGTATCCAAGGTGCGAAGAAGTCATTTGGCAGAGTCATTCTTCAAGGCCTCTTGCAGGTGAACCAGTATTCTAGTGTCAGCTTCGTCGTGGTTACCTGTTGGCATGTTGTGGTCAGATCCTCTGACAATCACTTGTCACCAGCTGTTGTCATAACCTGTTAACAAGGAGAGAATGTTGCTCATCTTGTAAGAGAGAAATGTAAAGAGTTCCTGCTTGATTTAAGGGCTCACAGAGAAACTCTTGCCAGTTTCCAGAGATTTTGTTCTGATCAGCAACCTTCCTCGGAATGCCATTTCCTCTTTTGTTTCCCTAGCAGACTATTTGATGCTGCTGGTGACACAAGTATCTCATACTACATCAACTCTTTTGGACTCCTCCATTTCCTTCATCATGTGGGGAACAGACATCACTGACATATTCACCGAATGTTGCAATGTTGCTCATTGAAAGAAAATCCACCACAACAGTATCATTGAGGACTTCGACGTGAAAGATTCCTGGAGGTTTCACCTGACGATCCTGTTCCAGAGAGCTCGATAGATGAGACTTATTTTTCGTTGGCGTAGCTCTCCTCTGTCTGAAAGAGATGGGGGTTGTGGGTGATTCTCGTGCTTGAATAAGTTGTCCATGTCTCCATTTTTGTATCGCATCACAATACGTAGCTGAGATAAGAAGGCAACATCATTCTTCAGCATTGAGAGCTGTGCTGCCTGCTCGGTCCTCAATTTGACTGTGGGACACCTGAAAATGGTAAGGTAGTTAGTTCTTCTTTATTGCCTTGTGAATCGAAGAGGTGCGTACGTCAACATTGACTTCTGGTAGTTTTGCCATTTGTTTCCGCAGTGAGGACTGTGTTCCGTTTGTTGGTTTGTTTGTTTGTCCGGTCATCTACAGCCCAAACGGCTGGACCAGTCGTTGTTAAATTTTACACCTGATAGGCAATCCACCTGAGACGGTCCGCGTCCAAACCCCGTCTTAATCGGACTAAACGTCACGACGTGAAAACACATTTTTGGACATAACTCGGTGACCGGAAGTCGTAGCGACTTCCGGTTGACGCCAAATTAAACTTCATTCAAATATCTAAATGATTACTAAATGCATCTTATTACAAATTACGCATAGTTTTCGCAAGCGTATGACGTCAAAGTTTTGCCTATTGACGTCATTTTTTTAAAAAAATATTTACGCTTGTGTGCAGCCGAAACTACTGAAGCAATCGTTCTCAAATTTTAACACGTGATAGCCAAACTTGCTGAAATAGTCTGGGATCAAATCACGTCATAATCGCACTTAACGTCACGACGTTACGTCAAAAAAGGTGAAAACAAGCTTTTGAACATAACTCAGTAACCGGAAGTCGTAGCGACTTCCTGTTGACGCCAAAACAAACTTCAATGGAATATCTAAATGTTTTAAAATGCATGTTTAGTACAAATTATGGACAGTTTTCGCAAGCGCATGACGTCAAAGTTTTTAGCTATTGGCGTGATTTAAAAAAAAATTCTATTCATTCTACAGGTCACAATTCTTAACCGATTTGGATGAAATTTTAACAGCTGATAGAAATCCACAGTGCAAAAAGATATGTGACTTTTGGTGATGTTCAAGATCAGGATCTGGATTCTGCATCGCTTTATATTATCGCCCATTATAAACCAATGGGGAATTTTGTGAATTACACATGGCTATTTCTCAAACAGTTTTGCACTTATTATATTGAAAGTTATACTGTCTATTTATGCATGTAATATTAACATGTGTACAAAGTTTGATTGAAATGGACCCAAGGTCAAGGTCAGGGTCACCCAAAACATGAAAAACACACATATAAAATACATATTTTTGTTTTACAACATATTTCAAACCTGATAACGGGATCGTAAAGCGGGTTGAAAAGCAATGTTCCTAGGTATTTTCAAATATTTTCTACGATCAGAATGAAGGCAACAAGCACCGATGATAAGTTGTTGAATGTCACATGGTGGCTTTAAATGAGTTGTGAAAATTTTCAATCTGCTGCCGTTACCATGACAACGCGCGCCTGATAATTGTTATTTGTGACGTCGCGTCATTTTATTAATGTACGAACAAATAAACACCACACATTCCATGACATTACAGCTTGGACCACCACACGGAAAGGTAAACTAATTCGCCAAGTGTCGTGGTAAGCACGATTTTTCATTTGTTTGTCTGTTTGTTTGTTTGTTTGTCTGTCCACTCGCCTCCAGCCCAAACCGCTCAACTAACCTTTCTGAAAATTTTGGAGATTAATGTCACTGACCCTGCGACGGTCCCACATTGATGTTTGGTAAAATTTGGTCGATCAAAAAGGTCTACACAGGCCAATAGGCCAATTTGAGACAAATTTAATAAAACCCTCAAATTTCATCTGATTGATTTGAAATTTGAACAGGATTTGCATATCAGGTCATTTAATTCAAACACCTATTACTTTTGAGGTTATCTTAGGTCAAAAGGTCAATATAGGGCATCAGGTCAACCCAACGTAGGCCAAATTATTAAATTGTTTCTAAAATTGTCAATTTTCATCCGATTAACTTGAAATCATATCAGGTCTATGAATTCAAGCACCTATTATATTTACTTTCTATATAAAGAATCACTTTCTGAAATCCTCAATTTGCATATGTTTGATGTGAAAGTTGAACAGGATTTGCATATCTGATCAATGAATTCAACCACCAATTAATTTTAATGTCAAAAGGTTAACACAGGCCTAATTTCTTAAATTGATAGATTGGGCCAAAAGCATATATATATATATTTGCACATATCACTACATCTGAAAAAGTTGTGGACGAGTTATGTCAAAGCAAGGTGGATGAGTTGGTTTGGTGGCAAGAACAAGGGGATAGGATTTTGGTTCAGATCCAGCCCATCAGTGGGTTACAAAATGTGAACTGTTCCACCTGGCAGAGGTATGCGCTCTGTTCATTCTACTTTGTGCTGCTTTGCCAAGTGTCGATCTTTGAGTGATTTTTCATTTGTTTGTTTGTTTGTCTGCACAGAACTGTTGTGTTTTTATCCGCAACAGCCTGTCGGATTGAGACGAATTTTTCACGATAGCTACGACTACTCATGTAGAATGTTTTAATGATGATTATGACGTCATAGGTCACGTGTTGTGGCAGCCATGTTGGAAAAACGGAAAAACTTTCGACCTCTATCTCTGAAACCACACCAAGGAAAAAATTGAAACTTGGCACATGGCACATATTCCTCATGTGGAATAAGTCTGATTTTATTATGGCATCATAGGTGCCTTCGTTGTGACGTCATAATTGCATATGTAGAATGCTATACCTGAACAGTATGAAAATTTTTGATGGTCATCTCAGGATAAAATAGTCCACAGAAAAAAAATTGATGACGTCATCGGTTACTTGATTCGGCAGCCGTGTTTTAAAAAAAACAAACCTTCAAAAATCTTCTCTGAAGTGACAAAACAGTTTGAGGTGAAACTTCACATGTCTGACCGCCTATCCATGAGGAACAAAAGGTTCACATATATGATGTCATAGATCACATGGTTTGGCAGCCATATTGGATTTACCCAAAAACATATAAAAATCTTCGTCTCCAGAACGGCTGGACAGATCGAGGGGAAACTTCACATAAATGTTCCCCAAACCTTGGATGTACAAGTTTATTAGGGAATAATTGATAGGTTCCATGGTTTGACAGCCATATTGGATTGAAGAAAAATATTAAATATTTTCCCTGGAACTGCTTAATCAATTGACATGAAACTTCACAATTATGATCTGGTCGTGATGAGGCATATATGTTTTAAATTTCAACTTCATCGGACACATGATCTGGCAGTCAGCATTATTTAATAATTATTTGATTTGGGTTCTTTTTTTTTTCTTTTTCTTTTTAATAAGGCTCACTTGGCTGTGCTTGGATGGGTTTGAGAGTAGAGGGGTAACAGCTGAAATGTGAATCCTTTCCAGGTTCCTCCTGATGACTTCATCTTTGCTTTTTGCTTGTTCGGATTCCTTCTGATTACTCCAATACAGGACTGTACCTATTTGGTCTTCCATTTGATTTGAATTGAATTTATTTTAATCCCATTTTGAATTCAGTGGAATTATAATAAACAATGTCATGGGTCAGGGACAGGTTTCCGATCAAAGTGGGACGTCTTGGTACCCGGTCATCACTGCTATCAGTTATAAAGTGGCAGTACCAGTAATGTCTCTTAATAATTACACAACAAACCAGTACACAAACGCCACACAAAACAAGTTCTGGTGAGCAATCTCTGATTGCTCTTTCTGGTTTGCTTCTGTATCTATCTTGTCCACCCCATGCATTCTCCTCTCCCCCCCCTCCCCCACCTTTTCCTCCCTACACCCATTATTTATCCAAGTCTCTTCCATTGTATCCTTCAACCCTGTATGTCCTCCCCCCCCCCCCTTTTGGTTTGTTGGGTCCTGAACAGTTCAGGTGTTCCAGCTCTTCCACTCTCCGCCACCTTGGTTTTCGTTGAGCCTCGATTCTTGGAAAGGAAATCAATGTAGTTTTGAAATGTGTTTAACCCCTTATGCATCGCCGCTTTTGTTTTTTGTTTTTTTTCCCTTTTTTTCTTGTTTGCAGGCTTGCCTGTCATGCCACCAGCAGATTCACCGGAATGCGCCAATTTGCCCCTTGTGCAAGGCAAAGAGCCGTTCACGGAACCCCAAGAAGCCAAAACGCAAGGTCGACGAGTGAGCGTGTCGGTGCAGTGAGATGTTATCGTCGATGAGAGTAAAAGTTGGTTTCTTATTATTCTCACATTGTCTACATTGTACTTTACGGTACTATTTCACTGTACCATAGTTTATTGTAGAAAGGTACTGATTTGTACATCTGCTATTGGCATCCTTCCATCGCGCTGCCTCTTTATCTTCTCTTGCATCCCCGTTTGCATTCCCTATGGATTAGCTCGTTTCTTGGACACAAACGTGCTGTGTTGGCACATAAGGTTTTGCGGTGTAACCTCCCTTTCTTGGATTACCACATCGTACATGGCGTGTTGATTTAAACACCAAGCTGTGATCAACAGTGAGATCTGTATTTCATTACTAACTTTTAGCCCAACTGGACTTGTTGTTTAATTAGATTTCCTCATCGACATAATTGTTGTCTCCGATCAAAGTGAAAGGTATACACGATAGGTAGAAGGTAGAATCACTTGTAGCACGTGCCCACCTGTAAATCTGTTCCTGTTTTGTGGAAAAGTTTTTGTGTTTTTTTTATTCCCCGGTAGCTGGACAGATCCACTGTGTGTAAATATTTCCTCGGAGAGCACTTGCACTTGGCATTGAGCAGAGATCCGTTCACCTTTTTCAGGTGGTGCAATGTATTTTAATGTGGGGGGGGGGGA
This sequence comes from Eptatretus burgeri, assembly GCF_056783735.1. Lineage (NCBI taxonomy): Eukaryota > Metazoa > Chordata > Myxini > Myxiniformes > Myxinidae > Eptatretus > Eptatretus burgeri. The sequence continues at coordinate 58,642,388 of NC_140977.1, forward strand.
GCTTTCGTTTTCCCTCATTGCTAGAGGCCACATTCCACTGCCAGCACATCCAGACCTGTTGATAATTGACAAGCACCTGCTACCGTACAGTCGAACTCCAAATCTCTCCATTTCGCACCGAGAAATGTTACGAAGTGAGGGCTTCGTCCCCAATTGAAAGACACTTTCCTGAATTTTATCAAACGTTCCTTTCACTATCAATGTTTCTGTCCATGGAGAAAAAAATAGAAGAGATATTCCATAACATGGTATAAATCCGAATGTAATTGTGCTCGCAATTCCGTGTAATAAACACAAAACGTGTTTGCTTTCATACATGAAGAATCTGGTAATGAGGCCTAAGTCTCATTTGCTCTACGGCGAGGATACGGCGGCCATACACCCTCTGAATTGACAGAAACGTGCAGCGGCCGCAGAGTTTCTGCGGTGGCCTCAGGGTGGCCCGACGCCATTTGGCTATATTTTACAGGCCGTAGGGGTCGCCGTGGAATTATAGCGCGGAGTTATAACTTTTTTCATTTCTACGTTCGCCGAAGCAATTCCACAAGCCGAAACAAAAGAACTGGTAAAAAAAAAAACCCCCACTCGTTACCATCCGTCTGACCGCACGTTCGCCTTAGGGCGAACCCCTGCGGTCGCCTTGCGACCCCTTAGGGCCCCCCTGCGGTCGCCTTGCGGGCACCTTGCGTCTGCCTTGAAAATTCTATTGCCGCCGCAGGAACGCCCTAAGGTCACCGTGCGACATCAAATCAAAGACCGTACGGCACCCCCACGTTTTCGGTCTCCACAATTTATAAACACGCCATGCGGCTTCCCGAAAAATAAAAACATATGTGACTGCTACATTGTGTGACCGTGGAAATACTGCGGCCGCCCTATAATTGCTAGTGGCCGTAGATTTTGTAGACCCCACGGCCGCCGTGGCAAATGTGACTTAGGCCTGAGCAGTGGGTTTTCATCTTAATGATTTCAGGTAAAATGCAAGCACAGGTAACCACAAGAAATAGTTAACTTCCCATGGTTTGTAAAAAGTAACATGATGCTGTCATTGTGGTAGTTTTCAACTCGGTGCTCCTTCACCACTGCGTATTTACCGCTGGTCCATCAGGTATTCTTTATCTATCTGATTTACTCGAATACCTTGTTTATAGTTTCACTTGTTGGATTCATATCCACTCTGTACCTTTACTTTAGTCTCATTTTCTCTGCTTCTCTCTGTCCTCGATAACCATAGTGATATCTTCATGACTGCTCCACAGGTAGCTCTCACTAGTTCGATCCATTGTTGTGACGGTGTTATGGAAATGTGCATTATGATGTCATTTTTGGAAATCAAACGATGCTCATTCACCCACTGGAGATGGAAGTTACATAAAAAAAAAAACATTTACTGCATTGAAGTTTATTTTGCCATTTACTTCAAAAGCCAAAGCTTTGCCACAAGGACCGAATGAGGAGCCACAAATGTATATAGTACATTGTTTATGTGTGTTTGGTTAAAGTTTTATCAGATTTGTCAATTCAAGTCCAATCTCACCCCAAGTGCTCATATACAAAAAAAACGTACGTGCAGATTTCTGTAAAATGGAATGCCTGGCGTCGAAGTACTATTCACGAACGTTTTAGGGAAGCACGCTGGATCAAATGAAGGGAACACTGATGAGACGATACGAACCATCAATGGAGGAATCAATGTGAGCATCATGTTTCATTATTCGACTGCATCACCACACTACCCTTCACAATTACAACTACTTTCCCATTCCACGTGTCCATCCAGAGTTTTTATAGCAGCCACCTCAGACTTGTGGCCATCGTGGATTTTGGGCACTTTATACTTTGAATATAAATATTCTTTTGTGGTAAAAATGTATTTCCTGATATCCATCAATTATAAAACAGATGAAAAACTTTTTTTAGGCCACGTATGGTCTTGCAGGGCCAATTTATTTTCTGGTGGTGGCCATCTTGGATTTTGGCACAGCCAAAAATGCCAGCATTTTTGAGAAGGTAAAACCCTCCCATTTTGTTCAGCACTCTTCAATTGTACAGAAACTACCTTCAAATCTTTGCCCCCCCCCTCCCATACTTTTCACAGAACCTACACATTGACCCTCCACCAGAATCCAGTGACAGTATGTACCTGACCAGCCACTCCCCAGGCCTCACCTTTAGGATGCCAACCTCCTCTGTGATACCTTATCAAATGCCTTCTGAGATTCCAGATAAACGACATCCAATACACTTCCCTTGTCCACGCAATGAAAAACCCTTTCATAGAACTGTAATAATTTTTTTCAACATCATCTCCCTTTGGTAAACCCATGCTGATAACCTTTAATTAGTTTGTATTTATTTAAATGGTTCCTCATCTGGTCCCGAATGAATGTTTTACTTTCCACAACTTCCAACAACTGTTTTACTTCCCACAATTGTTTAACTTCCAACACCTTCCCCACAACTGAAGTCAAACTAACAGGTCTATAGTTCCCCAATTCTTCTCTGGATCTTTTCTTAAATAGTGGTGTTACATTTGCTACTCTCCAATCCTCCAGTACCTGTCATGACTCCACTGAACTATTGAAAATATCCGTTAACATCTCGCTTCCCTGCTCAGCCACTTCCCTTGATACTCTCAGGTGCATATTATCTGGCCATCGAGCTTTATGTACTCTTAGATTTTCTTGCTGTTCCTTTACTTCACAAGGGTACACACAAGGAAATTCAACACAGGTGGAGGCCATTCAGCCCATTATGCCTGCACCACATCAACACCACACCAAATAAAAAATGCAAAATGTTTCTTTTTCCTTCTTTCCAAGGGTCGGGGGCATGTAGGCTTGGGTAAAAAGCACACAACATCAACCACACAACACCTCTTGATGAGACCCCCACCAACAACACTCCGCACACGTGCACACAATCACCCATCAATGCTCAAACTACCTAAAAGTCCTGCCAACATTCCCATGCCCCTCTATCTCCATAACTTCCAGGTACCTGTCTAATTCCCATTTAAACTTATCTACTTTTTCTGCTGTCCTGCCTTTCCAGGGAGACTATTCCATGCATTAACAGCTCTTCATAAAAGACCCCTGCATTACTACCATCTTAACTCTCTTCTTTACTCTCAGGCTATGGACCCTGGTCCTATCACTGTCGACTCTGTTGAATAATTAATCTGCACTTATTTTATCTGTACCTTTCATTGTCTAAAACATCTCAATCATATCTCCTCGTAACCTCCTTTCTAGTGTATAAAGCCCTGTCTCCTTCAGCCGCTCCTCATAGCTGAGTTTAGCTCGGCCCGGAATCAATCCAATAGCCCTGCGCTGAACCCTCTCCATGGCAACTATGTCATTCATGAGTTGTGGTGACCAAAACTGCACATAATATTCCTGTACAATGTTAACACCACCTCTTTAGATTTATAATTGATCCCCCTCCAAATACAACCTAAAACCCAATTAGCTTTACTTATAGCAACCTGGCACTGTGATGCCTGCTTACCTCCCATATCTGTTACCACCCCCAGATCCTTCTCCTGTGTGACACACTCCAAAATTACTCCTTACATCCTGTAATCTCTATTTTCATTGTTCTTTCCCATCACCAACATCTTACACTTGCTCAGGTTAAATTACATCTGCCAATCTTTTGTCCAATCTATACAAGTATCAATACTTTCCTGAATCTGATCACCACCCCCTCTGCTATCCACCTCTTCACCAAGCTTGGTGTCATCTGCAAATTTGGAAAGCTTACTCTTTACCCCATTATCCAAATCGTTGATGAAAATAATGAATAGTAATGGTCTGAATACTGATCCCTGATGTACTCCGCTACTTACATCCTCCCAGCAAGACATCCTCCCACTCACAGCCACTCTTTACTTCCTACCACTAAACCAGTTTGCAATCCAATTAGCTACCTAACCAGCCACTCCACAAGCCCTCACTTTGACTAACAACCTCCGATGTGGTACCTTATCAAATGTCTTCGTAAAGTCGAGATTTAGATGTACTTTGTCCACTGCCTTTCCCTCATCCACCCAATCAGACACTGCCTCAGAGAACTCTAAAAGATTTGTTAAACAGAAACTATCTTTGGTAAGCCCATGCTGACTACCTTTAATTAGTTTGTATTGATTTAAATGTTCCTCATTTGGTCCCAAATTAATGTGTCCAACACCTTCCCCACAACTGAAGTCAAACTAACAGGTCTATAGTTTTCCGATTCTTCTCTGGATCCTTTTTTTAAATAACGGTGTAACATTTGCAACTCTCCAATCCTCCGGGACCTGTCCTGACTCCAGTGAGCTATTGAAAATCTCCGTTAACATCTCGCTTATCTGCTCAGCAACTTCCCTCAATACTCTCGGATACATATTATCCGGACCCGGAGCCTTTTCTTCTCTGATATTGTTGCGAATCTGGAAGCCATGAGCACACAACAGCCAGAGTCCTTATTGATCAGTTATATCAGTAAGTATGTGTTTCTAGTTAGGGTCTCATCCCTAGTCTAATGGGAATTAAATGTACGTGCGCTGCGGAGTTATTTTTATAGTTAGGATTTTTACATCACTTACAACTACAACAACACCTTCGCTCCATCCTGACGCCATAACGCTCGCGGCATTCTTCGCGCGCTCGCCAGCGAGCGCGCACGTGGGCGGAGTCTATCATAGGCATGGCGTCCCTCTTTGGTCAATAGGCAAGGAGTGGGCGTCTCACCCGCCCCATTTCCGACTCAATACCATCGCCATTACGCACATGGCCGGAGGTGAGGAGGTAGGCGGAGCTACAAACGCCTCTGATCGGGACTCCACCCAGAAGGGTGGGAGTTGCCCCGCCTACCGTGGGCCCGTCCAATGGAAGACGGCCAGGGAATCGTGTGATGGGTCCGGCCAATGAGGAGGCGAGTGGCCAGGAGAAGAGGCCCCTCCCTCCTGAAGAGGAAAATAATGGTTGTCTGGACCAGTGTGGGAGAGATGGTGTGCTCGTGGCAGGAGCGTTCGCCAGACGGAGATCGTGGCGTTTGCCGAGCAGCCAGTGATCGTGTGTGAGACATTTCTGGTGGGAGAGGACATTTTCAGTTCAGACATTTCAAACCTGGCATCCAAAGCCAGTGAGTGGTTGTCGATGAGGGCTCTGCAGACGGTCGTGGTCGTGGACTTCGGGTCGTGGGTTCGAGTCCCACCGTGGTGGTTCGAGTCGGTGTGACCGCACGAGGCGGGACAGGTACCCCGGGCTAGCTCTCCCGACTGAAGACCCATTGAGGTCCATTTCCTTTTGTGCGTGTGTGTGTCTGTGGGCCCCATCTGTAAGTAGAATCGTATAAGTGTTTTCCTTTCCTTGTAAATTACATTTTCTTTATTCGTGATAACTCTGCTCTGTGTCTCCCTGCCTATTGTAAATAAATATCCCTTTTGTGAAATGTTCCAGCTCGTTTCTGTGTTTCTTTCATTGGCTTGCCATGGTGCGTATTGGAAATTAGGAAGGCCGTTGCCGTAGTTGTGCATTTGGACCGACGGGTCTTGGTAACCATCCGCTCTTGTTACGCACGGTTCGAGCATGGTAACGGCTCGTTCCACTCGAGGCCTGCCGAGGGTGTGAATTCCCTGGTAGCTTTGCCGCGTGGGTACTTAGGAATATTGAAGTTGACAATTAACCCAATTCCACGCGGCTGAATTATTGGCGATTCACGGTCCTGTAAGGGACCCGTGCCTTTCGGAGTTCTCCGAGAAGCACGATCTAGATTCCGGGTGTTCGGTGGAGCCGACTCTACTGCTCCACCTACCGGTCGTGCTGGCCACCAAAACTCGGCCCCACAACAATATTTCCTAGCTGTTCCTTTACTTCCTCCACGCCAACCTGGATCTTCTGTAAAAGCCCGTTTTCACCTACTTAATAGATACTCAGCCATTGGAAATTCTCCTAACCGTTCTTGTGTAAAAGTTGAAGCAAAGCACCTGGTTAATAAGCCTGCCATCTTACTTTCATCACTAACCACTCTCCCAGTGCTGTTCCTCAATGGGTCCACACTGGTCCAAACCTGTTCTTTTCCTCTGATATACTTAAATAAAGCCTTGTTATTATGTTTAATATTCTTAGCCATGTCCTTCTCATACTCTCTTTTGGCTTGTTGAGTTATTTTCTTCACTTGCCTCTGTTTACTCCGATAGTGATATAAATCTATCTCCAGTCCTGTTATTTTAATCCTTATAAGTACCTTCTGCTTCTCCTTATTAGCATTTTTTTTATCTCACTAATCAACCACCCTGGTTTCTTTCTAGTTTCACACCTCATTGGAATGTACTTACTCTGCACTCCACACATTTTGTCCTTGAAGGTTTCACATTTCTCTGATGCTGATTGTCCTATTGTTAGTTTCTCACACTCCACATCACCCACATCTCTCCTCATACCCTCAAGGTTTGCCTTCCTCAAATCTAATAGCCTTACTCTGCTATCCTGAACTCTAACCATTATCAGAATTCCTGCACACATTATGTTACAGTCAATTGATCTGAAATGCTCCCCTACCTCCACTATATTGGGAGTTACTTTAAAGGAGGTCTAACACCGCACTCCCCTCATGGGCTTATCTACAATCCGAGTTAAAAAGCAATCCTGGACTAAATCTCGGAAATCCTCATCCGCTCTGCCCTTTCCCTGTTCTTGGACCCAATCTATCCCTGGCAAATTAAAATCACACATAATCAATACTCTTTCCTCACCACATGCCCTTTTGAATTCTTCATGTCGGTTAACTATTCTCTCATGATCAAATACAACCCGTTGCTTCGCTGACGTGGGGAATTAATGAGAGGGGTTGAGAGAGGAAGGAGGGAGGGAGAGAGAGGAAGAGAAGAGAGAGGGAGGGGAGAGAGAGTTTGAAATTCGAGTGTGTTGTCTGATGGAAGAAGTGTTTTTGTATCTTACAGTTATAAATGACCAGGCAAACACACACACACACATATATATATATATATATATATATATATATATATATATATATATATATATATATATATATATATATATATATATATATATATATATATATATATATATATATATATATATATATATATATATATATATATATGTATATATATATATATATATATATATATATATATATATATATATATATATATGTATATATATATATATATATATATATATATGTATATATATATATATATATATATATATATATATGTATATGTATATATATATATATATATATATATATATATATATATGTATATATATATATATATATATATATATATATGTATATATATATATATATATATATATATATATATATATGTATATATGTATATATATATATATATATGTATATATATGTATATATATATATATATATATATATATATATAATATTGTGACAAATTATCGCCCGCCGGCGTGCGGACAGCCGCTTTTAGCCGATCCGCGGCCATACGCCCACCGGACGGACAATTCCGTCGCGACTTTCCGGAACAACGCCGAAAACCAGTCACGGTGTGCTCCAAGCACACCACAACCTTGTCCGCACTCTACCCGTGCTACAGGGTCCGATCGCCAAATAATCGATTTACCTAATTATTCGCGTGGGTAGATCACCGAGAGATTGTACCTCAGCGAGACCTGCTTGGAAACGAACCGCTTAAGCAGCTCGCTCCGTTTTGGGGTAACCGAGCGGGGTATTATCGCGAGGCCTCGCTGGACCCGATTCTGTTATCGGCTATTTAAAAGCCCACTATATTCCGAGTGCAAGATGGCAGTTCAATTGGAGAAAATGACGCGACGAACAGGTCAACATTTAAAGAAGCACATTTATTTCCAAACAACACATAAGCACGTAAGCAGTCAAGCAATGAATGGGGGAAGCACGCATGCAATTACACAGCCAAACACAATGCAAAGGAACGAGCTAATGCTGTCTATCTATTATGTACAGTCACTAATACAGTTTTACTTGACAGACTCGGTGCCACAACTTTCATACAAAGGAAAGCAAGGAAAAACCCCTTAAAGACAAGGGGGTAGACTGGACCTCTCAGGGTCTTTATAAACCTGGAGCTTTGAGGACCGAAGGAGCTCCAGGAGGCTGCGCAGGTTACCTTCCTCGCTTGGGCGACCCACGACGTTCCATCCCCACAGCAGCTAGCGTAACCGCGGCTCAGCCGCGGTCTGGTGATTCGGGCCCCAGCCCACAACGCCTGAGCGGAACGAACGGGTCTTCGCTCTTTTTGAGTTGATGCTCTCTTTAAGAACCCGTCCGTCCCTCAGCGATGCTCGGACCGTTCCGAAGCCCGATCACCTCAGACCGTTCGGAGCTGGTTGGCGAGCTCTCTCTGGCTCGCACACGAACACGCAGCTCCGCGCGGCACAGCAGGCTTGGTCGTGCTCGCGTCTCCTCAGCTTCTCCACCGACTGCAGGCTTCAGGCTCCAGGCGCTCCGAACCCCGACAGACAGTCCACCGACTGACCTCGGACTGGCGCTCCGCTCGCCCTTTTATAGGGCCCGAGAGATGAGATCTGATCTCTGCACTCTCAACTCTGACCCCTACTGGCTCCGCCCCTCTCGCTCTCTTGATCCGAATCTCGGACGAAGCTTGCATAGAGCAGACGTGCGCGAGATCATCGACTCGTGCGGCGAGTGGGTGTGCGCGAGATCACCGACTCGCGCGGCGAGCGGACCCCCGCGTCTGCCTGCAGCGATGCCGTTCGAGGCGGACTCACCATGGCTGGCGCAAAGATGGCGTCGCTTCGGAGATGAAGGTGAGGCGATGTTGTTCGTGTTGAAGGCGGTTGTGGAGAGGGTGGTTGGTGGTTGGCGTAGTGGAGAAGGTGGTTAGTGGTTGGTCCAACACAGCCCGGTTGACACGAATAAACCCATTAGACAACGGTGGGGAAATCTATCTGAACACAAACTTATCGGCATAACTGATCTCAGGACCTATATGGTGCTCTGCAAATTTCCACAGCCGTAACAATATGTATATATATGTATGTATGTATGTATATATATATATATATATATATATATATATATATATATATATATATATGTATGTATGTATGTATATGTATATATATATATATATATATATATATATATATATATATATATATATATATATATATATATGTGTACACACACATATGAGCAAATACAACCCGTCGCTTCACTGATGGGGTGTGAAGGGGATGGGGGGGGGTGAAGAAAGAGAAAGGGAGAGAGAGGGATCGGGGAGGCAAAGAGAATGGAGGGAAGGGAGGGATGGAGAGAGGAGGGAGGGGAAGTGAGGAGTGAGTGAAAAAGGGGAAGCTAGGAATGGAAGAAGAGCAAGGAAGGGGGGAGAGGTGAGGAGAGCTATGCTTCACCAAATGTTGCTGTACCGTGGGAGGGAGGGATGCAAGGAGGGGTGAGAGAGAGAGAGAGAGAGAGAGAGAGAGAGAGAGAGAGAGAGAGAGAGAGAGAGAGAGAGAGAGAGAGAGAGAGAGAGAGAGAGAGAGAGAGACAGAGAGAGAGAGAGACAGAGAGATATGAAAAAAAAATAGAGAAAGGTGAGGGGTGGAGGTGGTGTTGGAAAAAAAAATAATGTTATGCTTCATGACCAAACACACACAAAAACAAACTCATGTCAGAACAACTGTACACAGAATGACACAACAGAGTTTATAATGTAATCTGCTGGCACATCTGCAAAAACTTTGACATCCCAGTTCCAGAAAATTTGTGGGAACATGAACCAAAAGTATTACTGAAAACATTGAAGTACCTTCCGCTCACGTTTGACCTAATGATCCCATCGAGCGTAAACATCGAAAACAAAGCATTGCAACCAGATATCATACTTAGGTTCAAAAAGAGAGAAGAAAGCATTGCTGAATGAGGTATTAATACCAGTGAGTTTGGACTAAATGATGCAGAAATCAAGAAAATGACCAAACACCAAGACCTCATCAATGAATTGAGAAGATCCTGGAAGCTGAAGAATGCCAAAGTTGTACCAGTGATAGCTGGAGCTACAGGAATGATAACAAATAACCTCACAGAGATATTAAACATAGAGGAAACACCCCTGGGTGCTCACCTGTTAGTAGCTGGATAGGATAACCAGGCAACCGCTGGTAGGCATGGATGACCCACAAAATATATAATGGAGAAGAAAGTAAATCCCTCTGGATTTTTTTTTTTTGAATGCCATGAACAAACCTTGGTACATCACAGGTGATAAAGGTTGTGGTCAAGCTTCATCCAAATTGTGTGTATGGTTTCAGATAAGAAAGCAAATACATATTTGGGGGGCAACCCCCCCCCAAAGAACCCCTCAGACCCCAATGTTTTTTTTAATGTTGTGAACAAACTTTGGTACATCATGGGTGATGAAGATGGTGGTCAAGTTTCATCGGTATTGCGTGTATAGTTTCTGAGAAGAAAGCAAATGCATATTTTGGGGGTAACCCCCCTCTCCGGATAAACCCTCCAAGACCCCAATTTTTTTAATGTCGTGAATAAACTTTAGTACATCACGGGTGGTGACGATGATGGTCAAGTTTTATCAGAACTGTATATGTAGTTTTGGAGAAGAAAGCAAAACATATTTTGGGGGCAACCCCCCTTAAATCCCCTGAGAGCCAGATTTTTCTAGATTTAATGAACAAACTTTGGTATGTCATGGGTGATGAAGGTTGTCGTGAAGTTTCATCAGAATTGTTTGTATCGTTTGAGAAGAAAGCAAATACCTCTTTGGGGAGGAAACCCCCCCTCCCCCATAGACTCCCTTTGTCAACCCCTTCAGACCCCCTTGTTTTTTTAATGCCATCATGGGTGATGAAGGTTGTGGAGAAATTTCATTGAAATCGAATGTGTAGTTTCTGAGAAGAAATTACAAGTATTTATGGATGGACGGACGGATGACGCGCCATCCCATAAGCTCCCCGGAACTACTTTACAGGTCAGTCAGGCAGGAAAGCATGCGCCGAAGCAGCGCGTCGCTGCGTCCACTTTCCATCGGTACTCCAAGGGCATCCATCTGGCCATCCCCCAGGCAGATGGCTGGCCCATCCCTATCTCCTTGAGATGCTGATCAACCTGCTGCAACCACAAGCCACATGGTCAGCCCATTGGCCTCCTCTACTCACGAGGCTCCCTCGCTGAGAGAATCTGGTGAGCAAGATCAGTGTCAGGAAAATGAGCCACATGTCCATACAGCCGCAGCTGACGCTCACGGACTATGCAGGTAACAAATCTCATTTGAGTCTCTCTCAGCAACCGCTTGTTGTACACACAGTCTGACCTGCTATAGCCAAGGATTCTCTGAAGAGACCAAAGGAATTAAGTTTCTGTCTGACCCTGGTCAGAGTCCAAGTCGCACATCCATAGAGCAAGACTAGAAGCACCAAGGACCTGAAGACTCGGACTTTCGTCCTCCCGTACAAGTACCGGCAGCACCACACCCCACGATCCAGTGAATCCATGACTCCCCAGGCCGGACCCAGATGTCTGATGACCTCTGACTCACAGCCAGCAGAGACATGAATATCACTGCCAAGGTAAGCGAATCTCTCCACGACCTCAACATCCTCACCACAAATGGGCACAGACAGGATAGCAGCATCCAAGATGTCATTGAAAGCCTGGATCTTAGTTTTTACACAGGAAACCCATAATACCAGTGGATCCATCTCCTCATTCAGCACTTTGAGGGCCCCCAAAAGGATATCTAGAGTCTTCGCAAAGATGACTGCATCGTCTGCGAAAGCAAAGTCAGAGATCTTGACATTCCCAATCGATGCACCGCAGCTTGATCTCTCCGACATCCTCCCCAGAATCCAGTCCATACAAGTGCAGAAAAGTGTGTGGGCCAGTACACACCCCTGACGAACTCCATTAACAACTGGAAATAAGTCTGAGATGGTACCACCACATCTCACAGCACTCTCAGTACCAGAGTATAGTTCAGACATCAGATCAAGCAGTTTTGGTAGCACTCAAGGAAGGCCAAGAATTCACCAGAGGGCATCCTGATTCACTGAATCAAACGCTTTACAGAGATCAACATAGGCTGTGAGCAGCTCCTGCCGAAACTCTCGTCTGCGTTCGGTGAGGACCCGAAGAGCAAGGATACAGTCAATCATTGACCTCTTTGGTGTAAAGCCTGACTGCTCTGGATGCTGGTGCTCAAGCAGATGGTGGTGAACCCTATCAAGAATTATCCGAGCAAAGACCTTGCCCGGCACTGAGAGCAGCATCACCCCTCGGTCGTTGTTGCAGTCTTGGCGATTACCCTTCCCTTTCCAGAGAGGGACAACAAGGCCCTTTTACAGTCAGTCAGGATGATGGCTTCGTTCCAGGCAGAGCACAGAACAGCATGCAATGACATGAGTGCAGCATTTCCACCAGCCTTGAGAAGCTCAGCATGGATGCCACAGATCCCTGGAGCTTTACCCCATTTCAACCGGGTCACCGCAGCCTGTGTTTCTGCAAACGAAGGTGGACCGCAGTTGATTGGAGTGTCAGCAATATGGATTGTAACACCCCTGACATCCCACTTGACATCTGGTCGATCAGCCTGGTACAACTGCTCAAAGTACCCGGCCCAGTGAGCCTTCACTTCGGACTCCTCGGTCAAGAGCCCACCACCCTCTGCTCTAACTGCAGTACACCGAGGGATGGGCTTGGATGAGCGGAATGCGCGAATTCCCCTGTAAGCAGGACGAGAATCACTTGACTACAGATGATGCTCTACCCCTCACAGATTCCTCACACATAGGCCTTCTTGACAACCCTTAGCACACATACAGTTTTATGCCTCAGCTCCCTGAACAGCTCAGCTCTGCCATTCAGCCTGTCCCTGCTAGTCTGGGCAATAGTATCCAATGTCCCTTGAGAGAGAAAATTTTTCTTCGCCCTCCAGTGAGTTCCAAGACATCGACCGGCGACATTAAGGACGGTGGTCTTGAAGGTACTCCACAACTCTTCAAGATCCCCCAAAGCACCCAGATCCCCCAAATCTCCACTCACCCTGTTCATAAACTCTTCAGCCACCCTCTCATTCTTGAGCCTGCTCGCATACAGCCTTGGCTGGGATGGTACCATTCTCCTGGATTTAAGGTGCAACTTCAGAGTTACTACAACAAGCCGCTGGTTGGTATTGAGGAAATGAGCACTCCGGTAGAACTGCAGAGACCAGGGAAATGACACCCAAGAAGTGATGAATCCTTTGTCTTATAATATGCTCGTTGACTGATGTTACCTCAATTATCATTGAAGTCAGCTTATTGGACACAGCTACAGCAACTCCCTGTTCATGGTAACCATCAGAGCGACCAGACCAATATTAGGTGTAACCACCCGCCATGATCTCGCCGCAATCCGGTCTCCGAACCTCAGAGAGAGCTGCAATACCGATGTCCCAACGCTAGAGCTCAGATGATAACAGAGACAGGTGATCATCCTCTCTTCTTGATCGGACATTCTCGGCACCCTCCCAAAGGGATCGCCTCGGGTTAACCCAAGGAGACCGCCGTCTGGTGGACGACACCTCAGCACTACCCCGACACACACCGCCGCAATCTGACCCGGGAAGGTGACACCGTGGTTTCCCTCTGATCATCAAAGATTGGGTGTCCCAAAGGTTTTGACCCAATCCCATCATCTGGTGAGCTGCCCTGCGAAGGGAAGCTGCTCAGGAGGTCCCAGGAGGTCAGATTTTTGTGATGCTTTTGGAATGTTTTGCGGAAAGAAGGGTTTTACAGTGGCCGGAGTGCAAATCCTTCCACCAACATCCTCATAAAAAGTAACCCAACTGCACGCGGACGTCAGCAGACACAGTTTGGCACTAGATATGGATGATCATTGGCTCACAAGGAGCTCCTCTGCCCTTTGATAGGTGTGGTTCTTCATCCTGCTGGGTGTCCATGTACACCCTCCTTACCAGGAAACTTGGTGGGGGAGACGGTTTAGTCGCCACCAACCCTTCCATGAAACAGGTTAGTGCAGGTATACTCGGTCACTGTAGCAAGTCACAGATCTAATCTGACCTGACCTGATACTTTACAGGTGAGCTAAAAACCATCCCTGGAATTTTAATAACGAACGAACTCCAGTTGGAAGCTGTGCAGGCTCAGCGACGATCGTGAAGAGAGTCCTCGGCACAAAACTTTGAGAACTGAAAATTTCACATCTTGGACCATGGATCGTGACCCCTTAGTGAAATGAAGGTGGATGCTTGGAGCCTTTCCTGGGAGGACTCCATTCCACATTCTGAAACTCGCATATGTAGATACAAATCAATGACACACACACACACACACACACACACACACACACACACACACACACACACACACACACACACACACACACACACACACACACACACATTGTGAAGCCTGACAAGAGTCTGTTTCACCTCCTGATAAACCCGACCTTCATGTGGAGATAGCAGGCAACAACAGCAAATCCCACATATGTGTACACACACACACACACACACACACACACACACACACACACACACACACACACACACACACACACACACCTGATCAGTTTGTTTCACCTCAAGACACTCCACCCACCACACATGGAGATCACACTCACACACACCCACTCTTAGCCGCGACATCGGCAATTTTTCGGGAATCAGCAGGTTGGAGTCAGTGTGATTAGCAACTACAGTCCGTACTCTATACAACCCAGAAACATTGAGTAGGTTTCACCAAAAACAACGTTGCATTTATATATCGACGTTTCAGGGAGATGTTCACAAACATTAATCTTTATCAACAGCTGCGTGTGACGGGTGGAAAAGAATTTGCTCGGTAGTTTCGAAAACACGTTCATACAGCAAACATCTCAGAAATCTGGCGTTATCAAATATATTTTGCTTTGAAACTCACAAAGAGAAACTTATAACCTTTGTAAAGCAAATCCGATTCCAAATGCTTTAGAAACAGGTGCGAGATCAAAGGAAAACCTGAAAGAACCTCCATAAGACACGGGATGAAACTTTGCCACCACGGCACCCGTAACAGGCATGGCATGTCCACACACCCGCGGAGAGTCCATATAGATCCAAATCTACCCATATGTACCACATCTGTGTGTGCTATAAACGTACCTCTACCTTGTAGTAACTGTTGACTGCACATCCATATCAGGACACGAACTGTACTGTACAGCTCGGTAAGTGGCTGAAGCACTCAAGCACTCCAACAGAATGCCGAGCTTGGCAAGCGATTACCAATTACCATCGATACAACTCTGCACCCGGAAACGCCCGTGAAATGTTCAAATTGGCTAAATCAACACTTTTTAGGAGTCGGAACTGCTGATTCTTTCGAATCTGGAGCTTACATTTTGTAATTGTGGTTAGTTTAAGAGATTCTCTTGGTTATTCATATGCGCAAATTAAAGAAAGCCACGAACGCTGGCGTCTCCAAGCGTTTATAAGAATTTCAATATACCCAGCGATTCGTAGCTAGGCATTTGATAATATGAGTGAGGAAAGTGAAAAAGAAATCATTGCGACCTGTTCCAAGTCAAAACATGGTTGTGCAGGCCAAAAAACATGGCGGCTTGAGACCCCAGTAAGGTTACCCAGGAAACGGGTGAAGACCCCAGACAGCGAGGTGGCCGAGGATCCCCTGATAAAGGATATAATTAAATAAGGCTGATAATTATCTGCAAAAGGAGTGTTTTAATTAACCCAAACACCCAATTTTCATTCTTGCACTTCCTTGGAGATTTCTTAATTTGCATGCAAACTTTCAGGCTGCAAAGTTTCATAGTTTTTGAGTTATGGAGGAGACACACACACAGACACACACACACACACACACACTGCCTTTTATCTACCTATAATTGTGTGTGTGTGTGTGTGTGTGTGTGTGTGTGTGTGTGTGTGTGTGTGTGTGTGTGTGTGTGTGTGTGTGTGTGTCTGTGACTGCTGTTTCTCGACAACCACTGGACCGATCTAATTGAAACTTGCCAGGTATATTGCTTGGGACCTGAGTTTGTGCCTTTTCAAGGTTTGATATTAATCGGACAAGTGGTTCCCAAGTTATGGCCATTTATTTACCAAACCAATGACAGGACACGTTGCTGCGTAGGCGTGGCCGATGGGGAAAGGGCGCCTTAGTTACCAATGACAGGACACATTGCTTGGTGTTTTGCACCCACAGTATCTATCTTCTATTTATCTATAATTCCAGCAATCTCTGTTTGTTTGCCTTTCAAAAGGTTTGAAATTAATCGGACAATTGGTTCCCAAGTTATGGCCAAGTTAGAGCGCGTTCCCCATTACGGGTTACAACGTACGGACTTCCGGATAGTGATGACTTACTGTATTCTAATAATTTCTCGA
>NC_140977.1:58663783-58781283 GCF_056783735.1 Eptatretus burgeri
TGTGTGTGTGTGTGTGTGTGTGTGTGTGTGTGTGTGTGTGTGTGTGTGTGTGTGTGTGTGTGTGTGTGTGTGTGTGTGTGTGTGTGTGTGTGTGTGTGTGTGTGTGTGTGTGTGTGTGTGTGTGTGTGTGTGTGTGTTCGTTCGATATAACTTTGACTTTTCTTTTTGGTTAAACGAAAAGATGGAAGACGCAATATGTCAAGATAACATGTGTTTGAGTGGGTGGGCCAAGATATGTGTGGAAGGAAGAATGGACGTGAATGATAATGCACAGTCAGGACACCATCCATTTCCAAAACGGAAGAAAATGTCGAAAGAGTCTGGCATGCTATCTTGCTCTTCAAAGTGTCTGCTTATGGCATCCAAGGCCAACTCTGCACGTGACTTACTGACTTCCTCGACTCTCGTTGCCAATGTGTGGCTCTCAACAGAATCCTTTCATCTCATCTCCCTGTCAAGCCTGGAGTGCCCCAAGGCATTGTTGTGGGCCAAATCCTATTCATGATCTTCATCAATGATCTCTCTGACTCTTTGGAAAATCCTCTTTATCTATTTGCTGATGACTCCACTCTCTGCCATGACATCCTTCATCATACAGACAGGCAGGCGGCCTCTTCCCTCTCTTCAGAGCGTCGAAAAATTCACAAGCTGGTGAAACACTGAGAGGAGGAGGAGGAGGAGGAGGAGATTGGGACCATACTCTGTGCAGAGCGTTGGTGCTGCTTAAGCAATCTCCTTGGCGATTGGACACAATTCTGGATGGGTCGCCACTCCGATACAGTATACCAGCATTCTGGCACTCATTTTACTGACCTCGGAAGGATGACAGGCCGAGTTAACCCCACCTGGTATTAATTCAACAACTGAGCGGGATCCAAAACCCACCACCCTAACCATTAAGCCAACACCAGGTATTCAAACACTTAGAATATGTCTTTCAATCCTGACAAATGTCACACTCTCACTATCTCTCTCTGAAAAGGATTGTCTGGCAACCACCCATCTACTGTTTTTACGATCCTCTTGAGCATATTCAGTCATTCAAACTCCTGGATCTCACTATCAGCCATTATCTTTCTTGGGCAAACCACATTTCAACATTGGCCTCCAAAGCCAGCCACCAACTGGGCATCCTCCCTCTGACAAAGTCCTTCCTTGACACACCAGAACTCCTGTCCACCTACGAGGCCTTAATCCATAGTTTGATGGAGTATGGCTATCCCCTCTGGGCTTGTTCCCCTGCCTCACATCTTGCTCAGCTTGACGCTGCAGAAACCAAGGCCTTCAAAATTGTTGGAATTTCCACGATGAAGCTGAGTCTATGGATTCATACGCACCTTACCATTACAGACAGGTTGACGGTCTCCCTGTCTTCTTCCACATCATTTCTGTTTTTGCACCCTCTGCTCTTTCTGTGCTTTGTCCATGCCCTCCCCCCCCCCCCCGCTCCCCACCAATGTTTCTGCAGGGCTCACATGGTCCACCATCAACCCCCTTCTGGTGAAACGACCTAAATCCAGGATCACTGCTCACCTCCACTCATTCGTTCCTCGTTTTTTCCCACCTGTGGAACAAACTTCCACATTCTCTTCAATCTCATTCTTCCCTCCAGATCTTCAAGACAGCTGTTCACCCCTATCTCAGATTGTCGCCAATCCAAAACCATGATCTACCCTCATTGACCCCACCGAAATCCTTCCTAGTTCTCCAGTTTTCCCTCCTTGGAGTTTCCTTCTCCATACATGTGTGTTTTGCATCCTGTTTTTGTCCGTTATGTCCTGATCCATTCAGTGTGCTCACGCTTCCATGAGCCTCGACTATGTATATTGGCAGCCATATTGGATTGAAGGGAAAAAAATTTTTAACTCGTACAAAAGCCCATCAAAAATGATGGGTTGGAATTACTTTATTCGAAATATTCAGAAACTGGAAGATATGATGTTTTGTAGCAAGAAGCGTTATTTTAAAACACAATATGTACAAATGTGACCCGATTTTCTTTATCTTCTGGGACGTTTCATTTTGAGGGAACAACCTCGTGAACGTGCCAAAGCCTGAAGCCTCGGCCTAGCGTCAGGTGTGCTTACCTCTTCTTTATTTATTAGACATCCTGTGGATGTACATGAACCCTCGTTTTATTTTGCGTGCGTTGCACATCACGTTCAGTGAATTTCACCTCTATACGACCTGTATTTATTGTTTGTTTTTTTTAAAACACTTCTGCACACCGTCTTTGAGGCCCTGTAGCAAGTCACCGTCTCCATTTTCAATAGAAGAGACGTAATTATTATTTGATGAAAAATGGTTTTCGAGTATTTTTATCCTGAAAAGTAGACGCTTAACTTGAGACGCTTATGTGAACTTGTGTCATTGATGTGAAACTTAAAAAAAAAAAATTGCTGCAGATTGGGTGAAAATGATGATGTCACGAGTCACGTGGTTTGGCAGCCATTTTGGATAGAAAAACGAACCTTATCCGATCAATACAAAACTTCACATACCTGTTCCACACCCGAATAGGAGGCGGAGTGTAAATTTATGATGTCATAGGTCATATGGTTAGGCTGCCATACGAGTTTGAAAACAGTTCCTTTAAAAACCTTCTCTGAAACATCACAACATATGCAGCAATGGTAGTGGATCATAACTGCAAAGTCTCGCTTCGATAGCTTCATTGGTTGCCGAGAATTTTTTTTTTTAATATCTTCTTAAAACTAATGTGGCTGCCACACCACGTGACCATTGAAGTCATCATTATTAAAATATATGCACCAAAAGTAGTGTGTAAAGTGTATATGTGTAAAGTCTCGCATCGATAGGTTACACGGTTTCAGAGAGATATTTTAAAAATATTTTACTTGGAACCAATGTGGCTGCCACATGCCACTGATGATGTCATGGTCATCAAAATGGATGCATCAAGGATTATATTCTTGAAGTATCGCATGTATAGATGAAGCGATGTCAGAGAGAATTTTTGTAATGTGATCCACGAGGCATGGATAATATTGGTTGAAAATCTGAAAAACATCTGTCATAAGGTCTCGCAGCCAGAATGTATATAAAAAAAACAACAACCTTATCCGATCAATGCGAAACTTTAAAGATGTGATCTACCACCCATTCTGAGTTCAATTTAATAAAGATGACGTGATAGGTCATGTGTCCGATCAAAGCGCAGTTGTATCAAAGCGGGGCGGCTTGGTACCCGGCCATAACTGCTCACAGTTATAAAGTGTGTATGTGGTTGGTATTGTTATTACTTTGCATCATACTTTGAACCTGGGATTTCCCAGCACAACCTCACATCGTACACAAACTCACCTTATTTTTGAACAGGTACACCATGCCAATAAGTAGAATCGAAGTGACCATGCCCATCAGGAATGCTGGAACTTGTGTCAGCCATTCTTTGAAGCTGATTTCACTCTTTGTCCAGGGACATTTTAATAAAGTTGTCACATTATATTCAGAAACGTTTGGCTGACCTTTGGGAAGGGGAACAACAATGGGCATTCAGTGATATCGTGCAACTTCATCATGGCACAACTTTAAAAAAAACAAAAATACATATATATGTATATATATATATATATATATATATATATATATATATATATATATATATATATATATATATATATATATATATACACACATACAATTAACATACAGTATCAGTGAAAAGTTTAGACACCTACTCATTCAAGGGTTTTTCTTTATTTTTACTATTTTCTACATTGTAGAATAATAGTGAAGACATCAAAACTATGAAGCAAGAAAAAGAGCAATCAGAGATTGCAAGTCCTCTCCCCCTCCAAGCTCTCCCACCCCTCCTCGCTGCCCCTTGCTCCCCCCCTCTCACCTCCACCCCTCCTCTCCACCCCTCCTCTCCTTCCCCTCCATCCTCTCTCACTCCCTCCCTTACCTTCATTCTCTCTCTCTCTCTCTCTCTCTCTCTCTCTCTCTCTCTCTCTCTCTCTCTCTCTCTCTCTCTCTCTCTCTCTCTCTCTCTCTCTCTCTCTCTCTCTCTCTCTCTCTCCCCCCTCCATCTCCCCCCTCCCTCCTCTTAATATTCCCCATCAGCGAGATTGTTACCATCCTGATGATGTCCCTGGGCCTGCACACTTTTCTCATGCCTACTTCCATCTCCCCTACCAACTAATTAAACGAACTGGTTTGCTTGATGGATGTATTTAATGTGGTTTTGATGTCACGCAGGCATGATGGACCGAATGGCCTCTTCCCATGTCCAATGGCCTTGTTATTGATTTTGAAGAATGTCAGAAATTGAGGAATAAGCACCTGGAATGAAGGACCGGGAAGAAGTTAAGTCGAGGTGTGTTGTCATGAACACCTGAGTCCCAAGTTAACTTGGCCGACTCCTCCGGTGCATTTCTTTCATGTATTTCTTTCGAACCGTTTGAAAAACAACCATACACTTCATTTAAAGTACAGCAGAAAACGAGTCTGTTTGAGGACTAGCATGGCCCTGTTTGTTTCTGTGGACATGTCGAACTATGGATGGAATATACGATATGTTAATCGTAGTATGATTAGCATACCCCTCGCCCCTGCGCATCCTGGACCCCTCGCCCCAGCGCATCCTGGACCCCTCGCCCCTGCGCATCCTGGACCCCTCGCCCCTGCGCATCCTGGACCTCTCGCAAGTGTGTCTCAGACCCTCTGCCCCTGTGCATCCCAAACCACTCCCCTGTGCATGTCCACGACCCCTCACCCCTGCGCGTTCTGGACCCCTCGCAAGTGTGTGTCCCGGACCCCTTGCTCGTCCGATCAACATTATGTTGGATCCATGCATCATACACCACTCAGTCGTGCAACTTTTCAACATGAGGCACTGTAGCAAGTTTCCAAAGCATCACTCAAACAGTTATGAATCCAGTCTCTGCATCCAGCCCATTTACTTGTGGTGGTGTTGATTTGGTGTTTTCGGTTGAGGGAGAAGTTTCCGCAGGAACAGTCTAACCCGTGAAACTTTGTCAAGTTCCACAGTTGTTTCATGTGGGAAAATAATTCCATGATATTCATGTTTGTTTTGTTGGCTTCAGCCTCCTTCTTTTGTAAATGGCTCTAGAAGAAGAAGAAAAAAAAAATCAATCAAATCAAGGAAACAACCAAATTGTCGGTTAAACTCGCAATTCCATGTTTTACATTTCATTGGGGGACAAGACAGAGCCAAAGTTTCACCAAAGTTCACTTTACTATTGTGTTTGTTCACAGATAACCAGTCTTTATGCAATGCCTTCACCAACGTGGACAGAAATTTATGTTGCAGGTTTGTCTACATATTACATACGAATGTTGGGGTGCGAAGGGAATTTGGGGTTGAGAAAGATATTTTAGTGATACTGTTGTATATTTCAAGTGATTGAATGGTTTGGGTAGTGATGCGTTAATACCAAAAATGCAGGCCATTGTAATCCTCATAAAAATCGCTGCCCTTCCTGGACCCCCCATCCGTGCTCGTCCCAGACCTCCCCTCACCCATGTGTATTCTGGTCCCCTCACCAGTGTGTATCGCGGACCCCTCGCCCATGCACGTCTCGGACCCCTCACCTGTGCAAGTCCTGGACTCCCCCTCCCCCCGCCCCCCACACACTCCCTATCCGTGTGCGTCCTGGATCCCCCCCCCCCCGCACACATATCGGACCCATCGCGTGTGTGTCCAGGACTCCCTGCCCATGTGCGTCCTGACCACCCTCACCCCCAATCCCTATGCATGGTCCAAGGAATTGTCATAAAATAAGACAAAACAGGTCCGACTTAATTCCACTTACCCGTACTTGTCTGATGTTGGTTTGGTTAATATCTTTCTGAGTATTCTCCGCAATTTTTGTGAGATTCTTCTTCAGCATCCCTTCGCCAAATTTTCGGGAATATTTTTGCAACGCCTCAGCATACAACCACAACTGCAGCATGACCGTGCACATCTGCACACACAAATGCCAGTCATATAAATGCAATATTCCTGGGATCGTCAATATGAGATGCAGAGGGATTCTGTACGCGGACCTCAAACAATGATAACGTCAAACATGATGCAGCACCAGGGCAGGCCTGTCCCTCTCTAATGACAGGTGTGATCCCCAATATCATTTGATCTTTTTTTATGAAATCATTATTATTTGATACAACCTTTTTTTGGTGGGGGGAGGGGGGGAGTAACTCATCCTAGAGCACACCGTCCTGTGAAGAGGACACAAAGCTGGACATCTTGTGTGCAGTTACTGTGTTTCTATCCTGAAGATCCAAAGATGTATTTCAAAAGAGTAAAGGCCTTTTGGTCATAGCCATGACCCTGCCAATAGGGCAAGTAAATAGAATGGTAAATTTGAAAAATAACAGAGGGTGCCAAGTTGAACAATGTGTAAGTGAGGTACCGTTACTGAAATGGTGATGTTATTGACTTGTAGATGTCATCATAGTTAATATAACAGGTGTGATAGGACCAAGTTGTGCTTATATTTTCTTGTAATTTCATGGTTTGAAGTTTGAAGCAAACAAGACGCAATAATCCCATTTGTCCCACAATATCACCATCGTCATCAAAAAAAAAGACTGAGGTCCAGGGACAACAAAATGGATGTGGTTATCAGACACCTCGTACTTTGATAGAAACTTCAGCAGTGTTGAAGGACTCACTGAAGAGGTTCTACAGAATGGTCCACATCTTGTTACTCCGTTTTACTCTCGACTGGACATAATGTTGCGTTGAAAAGGAGGGAGGATCCATAGATAGATTGTGGTTAGACTTAAAGCATGGACCGTGTGATCACGTAGGTTAGATTCCACTTGTCAGAGCATGTTTGTCACAAGTAAGTCCTATTGTAAAACGTGCGCTGAGGAAGCAACGGGTGTAAACCAGACAGCACTATGGAGTAAGGTTGTATTATGTCTGACCTTCTGATTTGGCGAGGCCAGTTAAGGACTTGTGGGTGCAGAAATCGGAGAAGGTGTGACGTGCATTTAAAGTAGACACCATGTCGAATAAAAACAAAAACAAATGCATCTCTCAGAATGTTTCGACTTCCTCTTTCACACGTGTGGTTATCGGGATTGTATCATAATTCTTCTGCTTCTTCTTCTTCTTAAAAAGACTTCAATTTGACCTTTCCTTCATCCCATGTCTAAAACGTCCAACTGTTGCAACATTTCTTTTCTCTATTGTCTTAATTCTTCTTCATTGCATCCCTCAGGTAATGTCTTTAATCATATCTCTGACTCAAAAAAAAACATTTTAAATCCCACTTTGCAATGCCTGTTCGCTCTTCTGCAATCCCCCACACTCTTTCAACAACTCTCTTTACCTCCCCCCTTCCTCCCTTGACCTACCCCTCCCATCCCCTGCACTCAAAGCCTCCTCCCCTCACTCTTCCTCAACAGTGTGAACCTCAAATATCCGTGGCCTTTGCTCAAACCTCAAAGATCTTTCCATACAGGTTGCCACTGACAAACCAGACATAATCTGCTTAACAGAAACTTTCCTCCACCAAGACGTCTCTGACTCCCTAGGATCTCTCCCCGGTTACTCCCTCCTCCGGTATGACAGACCTGAGCCTCGCCCTGGTGGAGGAGTTGCTCTCTTCATCAAAGACTCTATTCCTCACTCTCCATGCACTGCCCTCACTCCCCCACACACCCAGGAATACCTCTGGCTACGGCTTCCCCTCCACTCCCACTTCATGTTCATTGTTCATATATATATATATATAGATAAATAATCTCAAAAGGTCATGGATGGATTCGGCCAAAACTTGGTGGACAGGTTGGGGTTGGGTATGATTGGATTTGGTGAAGACCCGGATTCTGCCTATCACTGGGATACAAAACGTTCAGCCTGGTGGAGGGACTGTATGTGCTCTACCGAATACCATTCTAGTTATAAGAAGCATCTTCCTGCCTTTTCGCCTCCCATGCTTTGCATCACCTGGTTTGATGTTCATTTGGATGATCCTTGGGGAATCTCAATATAATATTATTTGAACACGCTACTTTTAACACCATTTGGTCATTCGTGGGGGTCTTGTACCCCAGACCCAGTCGGTCCATGTTGACGGAGGCCGTTTAATGAAACGAACTTGCTAGCTGGGGATAGCAATCCAGCGGACCATTCGGCAGACAGGTAAATGAGACTTGGGGTTTTAAACTTGGAATTCACGTCTAATGAAACGGGGTGGCAGCCACATGAGTTAAACCACCATGATGTGTTCCCATCTGTAAACTTTATGGCCCCCAAAATAATTAAATCTGCTTCGCTGTTATTCGTCCTCCATTTCTTCTTATATCTTATATCATGTGCGATGATTCTTGCTGTAATGTTGGATTCAAACTTACTGCTTGTTCATCCCTGACAGTTGTCACACTTGTCACAGTGAGGGTTGCATCGTTCTGGATGTTATTTCTCTGGAGGAGAGAATAAAAGTATTTTTTCAGCATTATGTTAAAGAAATGTGAAATTTGTTTTTTTGTTAAAGAAATTAAAAGCAGCATCCTTGTTTGAAAAATTTAACAAATTTCATCCGTTATCTTAGTTCATACCACTCTGGAGTTAGACAATACTCGTTCACTTTATTACTTTGTGACTTGTCATTCTGAACTCGATTTACTCTTTCCCTTTTCAACTTGTTCGCTTGATCTCACGACCGTCAACATTGTGCAATCGGCTGCACAGTTCTCTGGTTGTACTGTCACCACGGTCAGCCTGTGGCAGTCGTCACCACGGTCCGCGCGTCACCAAGGTCCGCCCGTCTACAAGGTCCACCCGTTACCATGGTCCACCCGTCACCAAGGTCCACCAGTCACCACAGTCCGCCCGTCACCAAGGTCCTCCCGTTAGAATGGTCCGCCCGTCACCACGGACCGCCCGTCTACAAGGTCCACCCGTTACCATGGTCCACCGGTCACCAAGGTCCACCAGTCACCACGGTCCGCCCGTCACCAAGGTCCTCCCGTTACCATGGTCCGCGCGTCACCAAGGTCCGCCCGTCTACAAGGTCCACCCGTTACCATGGTCCACCCGTCACCAAGGTCCACCAGTCACCACAGTCCGCCCGTCACCAAGGTCCTCCCGTTACCATGGTCCGCCCGTCACCACGGTCAGCCTGTGGCAGCTGTCACCACGGTCCGCGCGTCACCAAGGTCCTCCCGTTACCATGGTCCACCCGTCACCGCGGACCGCCCGTCTACAAGGTCCACCCGTTACCATGGTCCACCCGTCACCAAGGTCCACCAGTCACCACAGTCCGCCCGTCACCAAGGTCCTCCCGTTACCATGGTCCGCCCGTCACCACGGTCAGCCTGTGGCAGCTGTCACCACGGTCCGCGCGTCACCAAGGTCCTCCCGTTACCATGGTCCACCCGTCACCGCGGACCGCCCGTCTACAAGGTCCACCCCTTACCATGGTCCACCCGTCACCATGGTCCACCCATCACCACGGTCCACCAGTCACCATGGTCCACCCGTCACCACGGTCCACCAGTCACCATGGTCCACCCGTCACCACGGTCCACCCGTCACCACGGTCCACCAGTCACCATGGTCCACCCGTCACCACGGTCCACCCGTCACCAAGGTCCACCAGTCACCACGGTCCGCCCATCACTACGGTCCACCCGTCACCAAGGTCCACCCGTCACCAAGGTCCACCAGTCACCACGGTCCACCTGTCACCAAGGTCCACCAGTCACCAAGGTCCACCAGTCACCACGGTCCGCCCATCACCACGGTCCGCCCGTCACCAAGGTCCACCCGTCACCAAGGTCCACCCGTCACCACGGTCCACCCGTCACCAAGGTCCACCAGTCACCAAGGTCCACCAGTCACCACGGTCCGCCCATCGACAAGGTCCACTCGTCACCACAGTTGGCACAACAGTCAAAAACGAAGTTTGGGTTTCCACAAATCTTCTTCTTCTTTCGGCTGCTCCCTTTCGGGGTCGCCACAGCGGATCATCCGTATGATCCGCATCGTGATTTGGCACATGTTTTACGCCGGATGCCCTTCCTGACACAACCCTGGTCGCCTGGGTTTCCACAAATGTGTGACATAAATATCAATATAATGTGAAGTACAGTAAGGGGTGTCATGCAGTGTGAGGTGTGGATTTGGTGTGAGATGCAGAGCGGTGTGGGTTCAGTGATCCAAGTTACAGTGCATCGTGAGAGGTACGGTTCGGTGAGGTGTGAGTTTGACAAAGGTGTGATGTAAATATCAATACAATGTAAAGTTTGGTGTGGGTTCAGTATGAGGCACAGTGTGGTGTGGGTTCAGTGTGAGGCACAGTGTGGTGTGGTGTGGGTTCAGTGTGAGGCACAGTGTGGTGTGGGTTCAGTGTGATGCACAGTGTGGTGTGGGTTCAGTGTGAGGCACAGTGTGGTGTGGTGTGGGTTCAGTGTGAGGCACAGTGTGGTGTGGGTTCAGTATGAGGCACAGTGTGGTGTGGGTTCAGTGTGAGGCACAGTGTGGTGTGGGTTCAGTGTGAGGCACAGTGTGGTGTGGGTTCAGTGTGATGCACAGTGTGGTGTGGTGTGGATTCAGTGTGAGGAACAGTGTGGTGTGGTGTGGGTTCAGTGTGAGGCACAGTGTGGTGTGGGTTCAGTGTGAGGCACAGTGTGGAGTGGTGTGGGTTCAGTGTGAGGCACAGTGTGGTGTGGGTTCAGTGTGAGGCACAGTGTGGTGTGGTGTGGGTTCAGTGTGAGGCACAGTGTGGTGTGGTGTGGGTTCAGTGTGAGGCACAGTGTGGTGTGTATTCAGTGAGACTAGCGATACCCATGCACATGCACGGGATAGCAGTATAACATAGCTGGAAGCAGACGACAGACCATACACGGGGATTGATAAAAATACGCATTGTGCAAAATGCAAGTGGTACTATGGAACGCCAAGACTTCCCAAACATTGTCGGCATCTCCGCTAAGTGCCACGGGAATTTTATAGGGATCATGTGACGACGAGCCGAGTTTTTAGTGTGCAAGCTTGGGTTGGGGTTATAATATAGATATGAAACTCACGGTGTCTTTCACCAGGTGAGTGAGGACGGTCGTCATCGAGAAGTTATCACAGGATTTTGTGAGGACAACCATGGTCTGTGCAAACAGAATCGATGTCAGAACCAAGCAAATCACCTGTGAGGATACAAAGTCACAAGAGTGAACAGGTTTTTATATTCATTGAACTCGTTTGTAGTTTGTGCAATTAATTTGGAATCTGCTGCATAAATCTCTTACAGAAAGGGAAAAATAGTTTGGTTTTTTTTTTTTAAAATCATTCAGTCTGTTATTGAATCATTCAGTCTGTTATTGAATCATTCGTTCTTGATTTTTAACCATTGCCTCCATCAACGAAGGTGGAGGTTATGTTTTCAGCTCTGTCTGTGTGTCTGTGTGTCTGTCTGTCTGTCTGTCTGTCTCTGAGCAGGATGTCAAAAAGTTGATGGATTCAGACAAAATTTGGTGGGCAGGTTGGGTGTGTGACAAGGACGAATTGCTTGAGAATTTGGTGAAAATCTCAATCCACATCCGGATCCCAGAATTTTTTTTCTCATTTCCAAGTGATTCTTCACCTTTGAGTGTTTTCAAAAACACACGGACAACTTTGGTTGTTAATATATTTACAACCACAAATGATACGACGACAACCTTTGGTTTATACGATGCAGAAACTCATGAAGTTTTGTGCACACCATCATTACATTTCAATATGAGCTCCGTTTGTCGTGTGCAGGACATCAAGGTGGACCACGAGTTCTTGCCATGTTCGACTCGGCATGTTTGAATCCTCCAGCACGCATACAGCTGTGATCTGAGAATGAAAATCCTGCAGGTTTGTCACCTGTCAAAAATCAAGGGGCATTATGTCCGGTGACCGGTGGGGGGGGGCAGGCAGTTGGTCTGTCTCGGTCAATCCAGCAACCTGGAAAATTTTCATTCAGAACATCTCGAATGACTCAGGTCCAATGACGGGGAGCGCCGTGATCTTCCTTTCTTAGGGATCGGACATTCCAGGCACCCACCCGAAGGGACCTCCTCAGGTTAACCCGAGGAGACCGCAGTGTGGTGGACGACACCTCAGCTCCACCCCGACACACACGACCGCAATCTGACCCGGGAATGTCACCCCGTGGTTTCCCTCCTATCATCAAAGATTGGGGGTCCCAAAGGCTTTGCCCCCAATTGATTGATTTGGGTGTTGGTGGTTAATAATATTTGATTATAAAATCCTCAATTTTCATCTCATTAACTTGAAATTTGAAGAGGATTTGCAGAGGTCGTATTGGGTGTTGGCTTCATGGTTGGGGTGGTGGGCTCGCGATCCAAGGATCGTGAGTTCAAATCCCCCTCGGCTGTTTAATTAACCCCAGGTGGGGTTGACTCTGCCTGCCATCCTTCCGAGATCGACAAAACGAGCGCCAGATTGCTGGTATCCTGTGTCGGAGTGGCGACCCGTCCAGGATTGTGCCCAATAGCCAAGGAGACTGCTTTGGCAGCACCAATGCTCTGCACACAGTATGGTCTCAATGGATTTGCAGATCAGGTCACTCAATTAATCAACCAATTATTTTTGAGGTCAACATAGGCCAAAAGTTCAACATTGGCCAAAGGTCAACAACTCAGGTGGTACTTCTAAAATCCTCAATTTTCATCCGATTGACTTGAAAAGTTGAAGAGTAGTTGCATATTTGGTCATTAAATTCAACGAACCAATTGTTTTTGAGGTCAAATTTGTCTTATGGATTTTGCAAGTACGACATCTGCACGACGTCTACTTGTAACCTGCAAAATCGAAGATTTTTCATAGATATTGGTCAATCGATTTTGTTATTCTTTCTGTCTGTCTGTTTGTTTGTCGCCTACAGGTCACAATTTAAAACCGATCTTCACGAAACTTCACCACGTGGTAGAGTTTGCCATAAGGAAGAAGCCTATTACCTTTTGAGGTCAAAAGGTCAACATTGGCCCAAGGTCAACAACTAAGGTGGTATTTCTAAAATCCTCAATTTTCATCCGATTGACTTGAAATTTGAAGAGGATTCACATTTCAGGTCACTGAATTCAACTAGCCAATTGTTCAGGTCAACATCGGCCAAATTTCTAGATTGTTCATCAGATTGACTTGAAATTTGAAAAGGAGTTGCATATTTGTTAATTGAATTCAACCACCAATTATTGAGGACAAATTTGTTTTGTGGATTTTGCAAGTATCATGCTCTGCACGACGTCTTTTTCTAGTTATTCTGTCTGTCAATCACCGACAGGTCACAACTCCTCATGAAACTTCACCAAGTTGTAGAGGTTGTCTCAACTGAGAAGCCGATTGATTTTGAGGTCATATTTATAAAATCGTCATTTTTAATCCGATTGACTTTAAATTTGAAGAGGATTTGCATATTGCGTCACTAATTTGGGAAACCAACTATTTTTGAAATCAAAAGGTGCTCAACTCAAGGTCAAACTTCTAAAATCAGCATTTTCAATCGGAATAATCAATTTTCATCCGATTCAAGTGAGCTTTAAGATTCTCAATTTTAATCTTAATGAAATGGATAATTTGATGTATCCATGGCAACCTTTGGAGAGGGGGGGTGAATTTTGCAATTATCCTGCTCCGCACGATGTCTTTTTCTTGCTTGTTTGTTTGTTTGTGTGCAGTATATCTCAAAAAATTGTGGATGGATTTGAATGAAATTTGTTGGACAGGTTGGGAGTTTGACTGGGAAGAATTGATTATATACATACATATATATATATATATATATATATATATATATATATATATATATATATATATATATATATATCACGATAACTCAAAATGTTTTGGACGGATTCGCATGAAACTTGGTGCACAGGTTGGGTGTGTGACAAACACGAATTGATTCGATTTTGGTGAAGATCCGAATCCATATTCAGATACGATAATTATTTAATTTTTTTAGTGATTCTTCACCATTGAGGGACAGGGCCAAAATCGTTACGTGACATGATATTTCAAAATTTATTGAGCTTGATATGTTCCACTGGATCAGGCATTGCGTGGCAGAGGTATTCGCTGTACCCAGTGCCCTTCGAGTTTACAGCTGTGTTCCCAAATCAATCAGCCAGTTGAGGCGGTAGTAATAGTAATGCTACAAGAAAATGAGTATAATTGGAGTTGTTAAAGTTGAGATGGTCGTATCAGTCATAGTTGTACAGGAAGTTGGGTAAACTTTATACTTGGGACTTTTATATCGGAGTAAGTCGTCGTCGAAGCTTTAAATCATTATTATCATCATTTAATGTCTGAGATAGGAGGATGATATCCTGTGGTGAATCCCCTGGTACCCTTCCCTATTGGGTGGTTTGCCTTGATTCATCCACCAGGAAGAGACACGCATGCTGGCAGGCTGCAGGGTTCCAGAACTCAAGTACTGTTTCAAAAAGTTTGAAACAACTTTGACTTCCTGCCATTTCTTTGATTTTTGACCGATACCGTTTTCCTTTTCAGGGTTTGGTGGTGTTATTGTGGTATTTGCTCCCTCGGATTTCTAGCTCGGTATCTCAACTATGCCATTGACAGTGAAGCAGAAGACAAAAGTGGTGGCTCTGTGGTGTGAGACTACATCATATGTCGACACCTGCCGGAGGTTCTGCTGG
Source organism: Eptatretus burgeri (assembly GCF_056783735.1). Lineage (NCBI taxonomy): Eukaryota > Metazoa > Chordata > Myxini > Myxiniformes > Myxinidae > Eptatretus > Eptatretus burgeri. The sequence goes on from NC_140977.1 coordinate 58,678,436, forward strand.
GAATACAACCTCAGAACACGTGATGGACCCACAGATTGTGCCATTCAATGCATTGTGAAACATTTTGAGCACAAGGATACAGTGTCCAACCCAGAACAAGGGAAACAGTGGCAGGCCAGCATCGGAAACCAAGAGCCAAACCAACATCGACGCCGTGCGCGATTCTGCAGTGGACAGTCCAAAAAAGTCCCACTGCCGGTGCTCCCGGGAGCTCAGCTTCAAACCAACATCAGTCTGGTGTATCCTCACTGAGGAACTGAAACTTTTCCCATACATCATCTCTATTAGGCATAAAATGAGTCAAGATGACATGAGAAGGAGACTTGATGTGTGCAATTGGCTCAGTGACAGGATGGAGCGGTACCTAAACCGGATCAACCTGATCTGGTTCAGTGACAAAGCCCATTTCCACTTGAACGGTGCCATCAACAACCACAACAACATTTTCTGGGGGCAGAACCACCTGAGGGGATCACTGAGGGATACCTGAAAGAGCCTAAGGTCACATGCTTCTGAACCTTCAATGCCAGATGGGGAACGCTAGGGTCTTACTCGTTTGAGAATGACAACAGCAGAACAGTGATGATAAATCAATAGTGAGCGTTACTGGACCGTGCTCCAGAAGTTCCACAATTATCTAGTCCAAAAGGTCACCCCAAACCAGCTCAGCATGACCTGGTTTATGCAGGATGGTGCACCCTCACATACAGCTGGTGACACCATCACTTTCCTGCGGCTTCAGAAACCACCTCGTTGCCCTGGGTAGCACTCAAGACTGGGCACCCCATAGCCCAGGCTTGAACCCTCTGGATTACTGGTTCTGGGGGGCTGCCAAGGGCTCTGTCTACACCAACTGCCATGCCACACTGGATCAGTGCCACATGAGACGTACAGGAATGTTGGACAGAACTTTGGAGTCAGGATCAATGCCTGTCTGAACCGCGGAGGGGCACACATCGAGAACGTCAATCACAAGGATTTTGCGTAAATGCCAATCTCAGATCTTGGGCTCTCGCTAACTCCAGCAGGCAGTCACTTATTGTGATCGCAATCAGTAATTGAGAACACCATGTCATAAGCTTTCAGCAAACTTTTGGTTCACGTTCCTGAGGTTTCTGTTTCTTTGTAAATAAACATTTAAAGTTGCATCACTGTTTTTTGTTTTTTTTAACACCCTGTACGTTTCTCCCCTTTGACTCTCAGTTCATTTCTCAAAGCTCAATGTAAGTTCCTTTCCTTCCTGAACAAGAACATCGATTCCTTTTTGAGAAGTCACACCGTACACAGGATCAGGCACATCTGGTCATGTTTGAAAGCTTCCTTTTAAGAGAAGTTCTTAAACAACACTTTAATATTACACCAAACAGGGCTATTAGATGGAATCCAGATCTGCAGCTGATGCTGGCGAGGCGAACCGCTCTGGCTTGACGCCGGCCACTCAGAGCCAAATGGGTTCATGTGTCATCATCAGTGGATGTGTGCTCAATCCCACGCTCCAAGAGGAACTCACCACATTGACTCATTTCTCTCCAAGCCATATTTAGTGGTTTACACTCAATTACAGGTTTCTGTGTTTGTCTTCCCAGTATTTAACTTTCCGTCTCATTCTTAATGGATTGCTCTCCAATCTATACCTGGTGTTGGCTTAATGGTTAGGGTGGTGGGCTTTGGATCCTCGGGTCCTGAGTTTCAATCCCACTCGGCTGTTGAATTAATACCAGGTGAGGTTGACTCCACCTGTCATCCTTCCGAAGTTGGCAAAATGAGTGCCAGCTTGCTGGTATCCTGTGTCGGAGTGGCGACCCGTCCATGGTTGTGCCCAATAGCCAAGAAGACTGCTTAGGCAGCACCAACGCTCTGCACAGAGTGTGATCCCAATCTCCTCCTCCTCCTCCTCTTCCTCTCTAATCTGCGAGAGCAATACACGTCTGACTTATATTACACAGCAGAGCTGAAGGCGAAGATAGAGGGGAGACAGACAAACAATGGATGTGGGGAGGAATGGGGGTGGCAGGATTGGACGCGTGGGATGGGCAAGATGGATGCAGAAGGAAACTCTCAGGATGGAAAACTGGAACTTCAGAAGAAGGAGGGATTGGGGTGGAGTGGGAGGTTGGGGGAGGGGTGTGGTTAACGAGTATAGAAAAGATCATGGTTTTGCATTGGGGATGATCTGAGATGGTGGTGAACAGCTGTCATGAAGATCTGGAGGAAAGAATGAGATCGAGGAGAAGGTGGAAGTTTGTTCTGCAGGTGGGAAAAAGAGGAACAAATAAGTGGAGGTGAGCAGTGATCCTGGATTTATATAATTTACCAGAAGAGGGCTGATGGTGGATCGTGTGAGCCCTGCAGAAACCTGGGAGGAAAGGGAGGTGGGGGGAGGGGAGGGGGAAAAGCACAGAAAGAGCAGAGGGTGCAAGACTGGAAATGAGGTGGAAGAAGAGAGGGAGACCGCCGACCTGTCTGCGATGGTGAAGTGATAAACTCATCGACTCAGCCTCATCGCTGGAGATTCCAATAATCATGGAATTGCCTGATCCATGGAATTACTCCAAACGTGGTATTGCCCAAACCATGGAATTGCCATAACCATGGAATTGCCATAACCATGGAATTGCCTGATCCATGGAATTACTCCAAACGTGGTATTGCCCTAACCATGGAATTGCCATAACCATGGAATTGCCATAACCATGGAATTGCTATAACCATGGAATTGCCTGAACCATGAGATTACTCAAAACGTGCTATTGCCCGAAGCATGGAATTGCCATAACCATGGAATTGCCTGAACCATGGAATTGCCATAACCATGAAATTGCCATAACCATGAAATTACCCTAAACATGGAATTGCCATAACCATGGAATTGTCCTTGACGTGGAATTTCCCAAACCATGTATTTACCCTCACCATGGAATTACCCGAAATGTGGAATTCCCCTCACTGTGGAACTGCGCTCACCATGGAATTCCCCTCACTGTGGAACTGCGCTCACCATGGAATTACCCTAACTGTGATGTCAATGTGTGATTGGAATAATTTCAATTCATTTCAGTTAGTTGGTATAATTTCAGAAAGGCTTTCCACTCATCTCACAACCACGTAACCTGTGCTGTGCTTAGTTATGTGAGTGGAGGTCACTTGGTGGTTATGGTACCTTGAGTTTCACGCAGGGTGGTTATGGTACTTTGAGTTTCACGCAGGGTGGTTATGGTACCTTGAGTTTCACGCAGGGTGGTTATGGTACCTTGAGTTTCACGCAGGGTGGTTATGGTACCTTGAGTTTCACGCAGGGTGGTTATGGTACCTTGAGTTTCACGCAGGGTGGTTATGGTACCTTGAGTTTCACGCAGGGTGGTTATGGTACCTTGAGTTTCACGCAGGGTGGTTATGGTACCTTGAGTTTTACGCAGGGTGGTTATGGTACTTTGAGTTTTGCTCGATTGTACCTTCCATGATAAAGACGAAGTCACACAAACGTCCCTAGAAGTAGTAATGTAAACATAAGCAAATTCGAGTGTAAATTCCGCATGAACCGCATTGCACACATAACACCAAGTTATGTTGTTATTCCTACTAGGGTGAAAGGCGCACCCTTAACCTCAAGGTTGTGACTGAGCTGTTTGTGGTGGTTTATTTGAATCGCAAGGCTCTCATTGGGATGATGTGAACGATTGGATGGATTATAACAGGATTTGAACGTTTTCATCACACCTTAATATCGAGTGTGCAGAGCCTGGTGCTCCGCACACCGCACTCTCCTTGTCCTTCTCTGATACTGGGGGTTACCTTCGGTATATCTATTTACAAGTTATCAAATACACACATTCATCCTTTCACTGATCATTCATTCTTCTCTTGTAAAACTGAAACAACATTCGGGATACTCCATCATTGTATACCAATACTACCTGTCCACCTGACCTCTCCGACCAAGCTTACCGATGTTTCCATAGTCGAGTCTCCGCTACAGAGGACGTCCTGCCGTGGAGCCCAGTGTGAGGTTCTGGACCAGGACGAGACACCCGAGTGGCGATGGTGATGTTGCTCGTCGTGGGAGGACAGGTGACGGCCGTGGCGTCTCTTGCATAGGTGAACAAGGCTGCCGCCTTTGCAGTCGAGACGGACCAGAGTCCAACCCGGTCGGGGCAGGTGTGAAAAGTGTGTCCAGGTGTTGAGGAAACAGGTATCAAAGATGAGGTTCGGACGGGAGGTCCCAGGCTGCTCACATTGTACGAAGTCTTTGGTCTGTGAAGATGTTGAGAAAGAGCAATTGGACTTTCCTCTTCCCTTTGGCCTGTGAATCCGGTCGGTATCACATGAGGGAACTGAGAAACAAGTAACCGGGGCAAAAATGAAGTGAAACCCAACTTGCTCCTCCTACTCCCAACATTCCATTTCAATCAATCCCTGGGGTTTGAGGGTTTACAAACTTTGTCTTTTAAGATGAGTCTCTCCTCTCTCTCTCTCTCTCTCTCTCTCTCTCTCTCTCTCTCTCTCTCTCTCTCTCTCTCTCTCTCTCTCTCTCTCTCTCTCTCTCTCTCTCTCTCTCTCTCTCTCTCTCTCTCTCTCTCTCTCTCTCTCTCTCTCTCTCTCTCTCTCTCTCTCTCTCTCTCTCTCTCTCTCTCTCTCTCTCTCTCTCTCTCTCTCTCTCTCTCTCTCTCTCTCTCTCTCTCTCTCTCTCTCTCTCTCTCTCTCTCTCTCTCTCTCTCTCTCTCTCTCTCTCTCTCTCTCTCTCTCTCTCTCTCTCTCTCTCTCTCTCTCTCTCTCTCTCTCTCTCTCTCTCAGATTCAGATTCAGATTCAGATTCAGATTCAGATTCAGATTCAGATTCAGATTCAGATTCAGATTCAGACCAAACCACTCCACCACCACTCTCCTCACAAATCCTCACATCAAACTCTCGCACCCCCATCACAGATTCAGACCAAACCACTCCACCACCACTCTCCTCACAAACCACACATCCCACACTCACACACCCAACATGGATTCAGACCAAACCATTGCACCACCACTCTCCTCACAAACCCTCACATCCCACTCTCACACACTCAACACGGATTCAGACCAAACCACTCCATCACCATTCTCCTCACAAACCCACACATCCCACTCTCACACACCCAACACGGATTCAGACCAAACCACTCCATCACCACTCTCCTCACAAATCCTCACATCCCACTCTCACACACTCAACACGGATTCAGACCAAACCACTCCACCACCACTCTCCTCACAAACCCTCACATCCCACTCTCACACACTCAACACGGATTCAGACCAAACCACTCCACCACCACTCTCCTCACAAATCCTCACATCCCACTCTCACACACTCAACACGGATTCAGACCAAACCACTGCACCACCACTCTCCTCGCAAACCCTCACATCCCACTCTCACACACTCAACACGGATTCAGACCAAACCACTCCATCACCACTCTCCTCGCAAACCCTCACTTCCCACTCTCACACACTCAACACGGATTCAGACCAAACCACTCCACCACCACTCTCCTCGCAAACCCACACATCCCACTTTCACACACCCAACACGGAATCAGACCAAATCATTCCATCACCACTCTCCTCACAAGCCCACACATCCCACTTTCACACACCCAACACGGAATCAGACCAAACCACTCCATCACCACTCTCCTCACAAATCCTCACATCCCACTCTCACACACTCAACACGGATTCAGACCAAACCACTCCACCACCACTCTCCTCACAAACCCCTCCATCCATCTCCTCCACAAACCCCACAAACCCCTCCATCTCCATTTTATCTCGGGATAAAAACACCCCTAGATCCGGGGGTTTTAAACACAGACCCCTGTTACGGAGCGGACGCTTGAGCTGTTACACCACCGAGTGTGATTGTCTTCATTTCATTCTATATTTCTCTTTGTAAACAGGAAAGAGGAATGTTGATAATATTGTGTTGAAATGAACATCCCAGGCCAAGGAAGAACTCTCCTACCTTATCAACAGGTGTCTCCTCTGGGAATGTGATGTTCCTTAGTCCCGACTGACAAGATGAGGGAGTACAGCTTCTATCTTGGCAGAGGTTCCTACAAACCCAATGATATCCAAGTGTAGGAGGAGAATTTTGGAATTGTCAACGAGAAAGAGTATTCAATCAGGGATGGCCCCTTCTGAAATGTTTCAGATGTTGTAGAAATTTGGAGATGTCCATCTGAGGTCAAAAGGTCTGTCCTCGCATTCCGACTACAAAAATTGTGTGGAATTGAAAAATGGATTTGTTTGTGGTCCAGGTGCAGGTGGTTCTGAGTAAAAAGTTTTTTTTGTTGTTGTTGTTTTGTGTTTTGTTTTTTTTTTAACATCAAAATGGGAAACAAAATTTTTGAAAATTTACGTTTACAATATACTCAAAATATAAAAAATATTTACAATAAACCAATCAATAAATAATAAATCCAAATGACCATCAGAGTGCTTTTGTTTGAAGATAGTGATTCAGTTTAAAGTTTTTATTGACAAGGTAAAAATGACAAACAAAAAAAGTCCACCATATCACTCTTTAATTATTTAAATAATCTTCCGAGTAACCTTGATGATTGTTTGACTGTGTTTATGTAAACATTAATATTGTTTAATTACGAGGGAAAAATATTTATATAGAATTATTTACCACTACGTGTGTTGTTATGTTATTAACAAAACTACCAGAATACCTGACCTATGGGCAATCTTGTTCCAAGCCTGCAACACTTTCTTCTGATGCATACCTTTATTTGCGCGGCGGAGAGCAACTGACAGCTCTGTATATGCAAAATAAAATAATAATAACCCATGAAATTATGTGCATGAAGTAAAACAATACCTACTGCTTATGATTCAAAACATCTCACTGTACTGGAAAACGTGGGGACAGGAATACTGAACTGTAAATGGTGAAGACTTGTAATACCCTCCCACACCTGGAGGCGGTGCTGCGTGATGCACATTTACATAGAAAATGTTTGTCCATCCCCTCCCTCCCCCCCCCCCACCCCAAGACCACCAGTAAAGATAAAAACAGCCCTAGACACTAATTGAGGTCATGCTGATCCTATGTAGCAAGTCTGGATGTAATCGGAAAACAACTGTAGGAGTAGCACTACAAACAAACAAACACACAAACACTGATCCGTGAGTTATAGTGAGGATAAGCGAAGAGGGAGTATAGCTTTTATGATGTCCATCGGATGTCCATCGGACGATGTCCATTGGAGATCGGGGGAGTGCTCGTCACACTCCACATTTTTTTCGATTTACTCGCCGATTGCATCACGTTCCTTCTGGTTGAATGGTTTGCATTAGCGGGAACATTCGTCCGGGTGGCAGACAGATGGTTGTTCTTTGTGGATTATGCGGTTCTGCCGTGTGAGACATAATCCGCGGAGATGCTCACTATAACAGTCAGTAGGTGTGTCTGATATTTAAACGACGAATGTGGTCATCATCGGTTAGATATTTATTTAGTCCATTTGCTGAGGGGGTTTTCGTGTGCATGAAATGTAGCCTAAGTTACCCTTCATTTTTTTGAAAACGTGGGGACAGGAATGCAGGTGGTTCCAAGCATAGGGTCAAAAGTGCACTTGTTCAGGAATCAGAATCAGAAAGAACCATCCACGGCAGACAATGTACATACAACATTCATCGCTGATATGATGGACAATGTGCGCAAGATGAACGCCAAGGAGGCCAACACCTTTGGCAAATTCTGTGTGAATACACTGAACTATATTCACAATGCTGCAAAGGGTGCCAATCGAATGGACCTAGTGTTTGATTCCTACGTGGAAATGTCAATCAGAGATTCTGAAAGGAAACGACGCCAAACGATTGCTCCTATCGAGATAAACATGATCATCGTTCAAAGAAGACGATGATTTACTTGTACCAGAAATAGGACATGTCCAATCCCAGAGGAGTATGTGATGCAATGCAATTGCATGAAGTGTGCAACCAACAGATGTGGATGTAGAAGCAATGGACTACCATGCTGCAGATTCTGCAAATGCCAAAGCAAACAGGAGCAGGATACGACATCAAATTGTAAGAATCGAGCTGGGTGTGCCTGAGTGTTGGGACATTGCACATACTTTACTACATGTACGACCTACCTCCAGGCATCAGCTGACTGTTCGTGCACAAATATCAACATGACGCAAGGTTTCGTCGTTCAAACAAACGGGTGTGAAACAAAGTTCTGTATATGCTCCCTTTCTCTGATATGCAGTTATGGGTCTAATGTGCATATACACATGTGAAATGAATATCACTTTTAGCTCACCTGTTTCAAGAACAGAGAGCTATAGCGATACCCCAGCGTGAGCGTGAGCGTGAAAATGTTAAAGTTTTTGGTGCAAGTTATTTCCTTTCTAATGTTTTTATCTACCACACTATTTTTTACTGATTACAATATACAAATACATATATTGCTTTAAAATTATTTGGATCAGACTTCACTGCAATGCTTTATAAAAAAAAATATTATTAGACGAGTCTTTGAGCGTGAGCGTGAAAATGTTAAAGTTTTTGGTGTAAGTTATTTCCTTTCTAATGTTTCTAATGTTTTTCTAATGCTTTCTAATGCCCCCCCCCCAACCCAATTCCTCACCACACCCATTGCTTGTCCGATAGTCTCCCTTGTCTTAGCTCTCAACTCTGCTGTTGATGTTCCCCCCTTCTCTCTACCGTTCCTTTTGTCCTGTTATGTCCTGATCTGTTTCGTGTACTAGCTAGTTCTAGGTCTATTTTTGTTTGAAATGGACTCTTTTGTTTGAAATGGTCTCTCTTGTTTGAAATGGACTCTTTTTGTTTGAAATGGTCTCTTTTTGTTTGAAATGGTTTCTTTTTGTTTGAAATGGTCTATCTTGTTTGAAATGGACTCTTTTTGTTTGAAATGGTCTCTTTTCTTTGAAATGGTCTCTTTTTGTTTGAAATGGTCTCTTTTGTTTGAAATGGTCTCTTTTGTTTGAAATGATCTATTTTGTTTGAAATGGTCTCTTTTGTTTGAAATGGACCCTTTTTGTTTGAAATGGTCTCTCTTGTTTGAAATGGTCTCTCTTGTTTGAAATTGACTCTTTTTGTTTGAAATGGTCTCTTTTGTTTGAAATGATCTCTTTTTGTTTGAAATGATCTATTTTGTTTGAAATGATCTATTTTGTTTGAAATGGTCTATTTTGTTTGAAGTGGTCTCTTTTTGTTTGAAATGGTCTCTTTTTGTTTGAAATGGTCTCTTTTGTTTGAAGTGGTCTCTTTTTGTTTGAAATGGTCTCTTTTTGTTTGAAATGGTCTCTTTTGTTTGAAATGTGCTCTTTTGTTTGAAATTGTTTCTTTTGTTTGAAATGATCTATTTTGTTTGAAATGGACTCTTTTTGTTTGAAATGGTCTCTTGTTTGAAATGGTCTCTTTTTGTTTGAAATGGTCTCTTTTTGTTTGAAATGGTCTCTTTTGTTTGTAATGGTTTATTTTTGTTTGAAATGGTCTCTCTTGTTTGAAATGGACTCTTTTTGTTTGAAATGGTCTCTTTTTGTTTGAAATGGTCTCTCTTGTTTGAAATGGACTCTTTTTGTTTGAAATGGTCTCTTTTTGTTTGAAATGGTCTCTCTTGTTTGAAATGGTCTCTTTTGTTTGTAATGGTTTCTTTTTGTTTGAAATGGTCTCTCTTGTTTGAAATGGACTCTTTTTGTTTGAAATGGTCTCTTTTGTTTGAAATGGTCTTTTTTGTTTGACATGGTTTCTTTTGTTTGAAATGGTCTCTTTTGTTTGAAATGGACTCTTTTGTTTGAAATGATCTATTTTGTTTGAATTGGTCTATTTTGTTTGAAATGATATCATTTTGTATGAAAAGGTCTCTTTTGTTTGAAATGGTCTCTTTTTGTTTGAAATGGTCTCTCTTGTTTGAAATGGTCGCTTTTTGTTTGAAATGGTCTCTCTTGTTTGAAATGGTCTCTCTTGATTGAAATGGTCTCTCTTGTTTGAAATGGACTCTTTTTGTTTGAAATGGTCTCTCTTGTTTGAAATGGACTCTTTTTGTTTGAAATGGTCTCTCTTGTTTGAAATAGACTCTTTTTGTTTGAAATGGTCTCTTTTTGTTTGAAATGGTCTCTCTTGTTTGAAATGGTCTCTTTTTGTTTGAAATGGACTCTTTTTGTTTGAAATGGTCTCTTTTGTTTGAAATGATGTCTTTTTGTTTGAAATGATCTATTTTGTTTGAAATGATCTATTTTGTTTGAAATGGTCTATTTTGTTTGAAGTGGTCTCTTTTTGTTTGAAATGGTCTCTTTTTGTTTGAAATGGTCTCTTTTGTTTGAAATGTGCTCTTTTGTTTGAAATTGTTTCTTTTGTTTGAAATGATCTATTTTGTTTGAAATGGACTCTTTTTGTTTGAAATGGTCTCTTGTTTGAAATGGTCTCTTTTTGTTTGAAATGGTCTCTTTTGTTTGAAATGGTTTCTTTTTGTTTGAAATGGTCTCTTTTGTTTGAAATGGACTCTTTTTGTTTGAAATGATCTATTTTGTTTGAAATGATCTATTTTGTTTGAATTGGTCTATTTTGTTTGAAATGATATCTTTTTGTATGAAAAGGTCTCTTTTGTTTGAAATGGTCTCTTTTTGTTTGAAATGGTCTCTCTTGTTTGAAATGGTCTCTCTTGTTTGAAATGGTCTCTTTTGTTAGAAATGGTCTCTCGTTTGAAATGGACTCTTTTTGTTTGAAATGGTCCTTTTTGATCTTGCTCGTTTGTGATAAGTTTGGATGCATTTTGTTGAAGGTGTTCTCGAAATTGCTTTTACATGGGACGTCACATTTTTCTCATTCTTTCACCTCGTTTGCGTCTCTGTAACACTATATCTTGTTTTTGTTCACTTTTATTATCGATACATTGAATAGCCGAACAATGTGTGCTCGCTCCATGTTTCCGATATTCCATTTTATACTGACCGCTTGCATCTGTAGGTCAAGGATGTATTTTCTTTGTCATCCGAGTCTACTCAAAGTCTGTGTAGGTGACTGTCGGGACCTTCCTTTTATTAAGGAAACTTAACGCGTACTGACTGAAAAAAATTCCTGTAACTTTTTGACAATTATGACAGAAATGGTTATTTTAAGCCTGGAGAAAACCCCCCAAATTTTCTGTTCAGTAATTATTTTTGCTTCAAAACAACCGTTCTTGCAATGTGGCTTGTAAACGAGTTATTCAAAGCATGAGATTTTATCAACCGAAAGGAGGTAACATTTCACTACAGTGTGAACCTGACTGCCCTGTAATGTGTGCTCAGCTCTTTCAACTGATACATACAAAAACAAACAAACTGATTGGATGGAGCAATGCACCCTTTGGGCACTCTACGTCATACAATAAAGTGCAAAGATCCCCCGAAGCACCGAATGTGTACGTGGTTCCCCAACAGCAAGCTCATGAAACCTGATTGGCCAGACATTCTGGTAAATCTTACCTTGAAAAGTCAACCTAGAAATGTTGTTTATATATAAAATAGGACAAACAAAATTTGGCCTTTTCTGAGTCACATGTAACTGTTTGTGTGCGACAAGCTTTATGTTGTGACGTTTGGATTTCTCGTAGCGAGCTGTGTTCTACGGCTACAAGTGCAGACTTTGACAATGCTGCTGGACGTGATTGAGTATGATTGAGTACACTACAGGAGCCCATTTTATTGTTACTTGCAAAATCGAAGATTTTTCCAACGACGTTTGTTCGTCGATTTTGTTATTCTGTCTGTTTGTCTGTCTGTTTATTGCTTACAGGTTACAATTTTAAACCGATCTTCACGAAACACCACCATATGGTAGAGTTTGTCATCAGGAAGAAGCCTATTGTTTTTGAGGTCAAAAGGTCAACATTGGCCAAAGGTCAACAACTTCGGTGAGATTTCTGAAATCCTCAATTTTCAGCTGATTGACTTGAAATTTGAAGAGGAATTATATTTCAGGACACTGAATTCAATTAACCAATTATTTTTTTTAGATCAACATCGACCAAAAGGTCAACACAGAGCGAATTTCTAAAATTGTCAATTTTCATCCATTTGACTTGAAATTTGAAGAGGATTTACATTTCAGGTCACTGAATTCAACTAGCCAATTATTATAGAGGTCACCATGGACCAAAAGGTCAACATAGGTCAAAGTTCGACAACTTAGGTGAGATTATTTTTGAGGATTTATATTTCAGGTCAACAACACAAAACTGAACGAAGTTGATGAACCCTCAACAAGCCAATTATTTTTTAGATCAAATTTGTTTTCTGGATTTTGCAAATATCGTCCACCGCACGACGTCGTATTCTTGTTAATATTTATATATTTGTATGCAGCCTGTGGCTGATTGGCTGCATCATTTTCTGGAGGCGCACTGTGCCACTGATGCAGTGTCCCTGTCACCATTCACCTGGTATTCATTTTCCCAATCATGGAAGAATGACAGGCTGAGTAAACCCACCTGATGTTAATTCAACGGTTAAAAATAGGGACTTGAACTTAAGCCAGCTGCCTTAACTGTTAAGCCACCACCAGGCTTACCCCCTTTCATTGATTTGGGTGAACTCGAGTTCAGGCTGAGTGAGCTCAGTTTGTGTGAACATCAATCAGTGGGTGAAGTTAGGATGATTTTATTTGGGGCAAAAATCCATCATTGAGTTTGGTGCAGTCAGATATTCAGTTTGGGCAAACATCGAGGGGTCAATCTAGTTTGGGTAAACAGAGGGGTCAATCTAGTTTGGGTAAACATAGAGGGGTCAATCTAGTTTGGGCAAACATCGAGGGGTCAATCTAGTTTGGGTAAACATAGAGGGGTCAATCTAGTTTGGGTGAACATAGAGGGGTCAATCCAGTTCGGGTGAACATCGTGGGGTCAATCCAGTTTGGGTAAACATGGAGGGGTCAATCCAGTTTGGGTAAACATGCAGGGGTCAATCCAGTTTGGGTGAACATCGAGGGGTCAATCCAGTTTGGGTGAACATCGAGGGATCAATCCAGTTCGGGTGAATATCGAGGGATCAATCCAGTTTGGGTGAACATCGAGGGATCAATCCAGTTCGGGTGAACATCTAGGAGTCAATCCATGTTCAGGTGTATATCGATGGGTCAATCCAGTTTGGGTGAACATCGAGGGGTCAATCCAGTTTAGGTGTATATCGATGGGTCAATCCAGTTTGGGTGAACATCGAGGGGTCAATCCAGTTCAGGTGTATATCGATGGGTCAATCCAGTTTGTGTGAACGTGGAGGAATCAATCCAGTTTTGGTGTATATCGATGGCTCAATCCAGTTTGGGTGAACATGGAGGGGTCAATCCAGTTTGGGTAAACATGGAGGGGTCAATCCAGTTTGGGTAAACATGCAGGGGTCAATCCACTTTGGGTGAACATGGAGGGATCAATCCAGTTTGGGTAAACATGGAGGGGTCAATCCAGTTTGGGTGAACATGGAGGGGTCAATCCAGTTTGGGTAAACATGGAGGGGTCAATCCAGTTTGGGTAAACATGCAGGGGTCAATCCACTTTGGGTGAACATGGAGGGATCAATCCAGTTCGGGTGAACATCGAGGGGTCAATCCAGTTCGGGTGAACATCGAGGGATCAATCCAGTTTGGGTGAATATCGAGGGGACAATCCAGTTTGGGTGAACATCGAGGGGTCAATCCAGTTTGGGTGAACATCGAGGGATCAATCCAGTTCGGGTGAACATCGAGGGGTCAATCCAGTTCGTGTGAACATCGAGGGATCAATCCAGTTTGGGTGAACATCGAGGGATCAATCCAGTTCGGGTGAACATGGAGGGGTCAATCCAGTTCGGGTGAACATCGAGGGGTCAATCCCGTTTGGGTGAACATCGAGGGATCAATCCCGTTTGGGTGAACATCGAGGGATCAATTGAGTTCGGGTGTATATCGATGGGTCAATCCAGTTTAGGTGAACGTGGAGGAGTCAATCCAGTTTGGGTGAATAATGGAGGAGTCAATCCAGTCTGGGTGAACGTGGAGGAGTCAATCCAGTTTAGGTGAACATCGATGGGTCAATCCAGTTCGGGTGGAGATCGATGGGTCAATCCAGTTTGGGTGAACGTGGAGGAATCAATCCAGTTTTGGTGTATATCGATGGGTCAATCCAGTTTAGGTGAACGTGGAGGAGTCAATCCAGTTTGGGTGAACGTGGAGGAGTCAATCCAGTTCGGGTGGAGATCGATGGGTCAATCCAGTTTGGGTGAACGTGGAGGAATCAATCCAGTTTTGGTGTATATCGATGGGTCAATCCAGTTTAGGTGAACGTGGAGGAGTCAATCCAGTCTGGGTGAACGTGGAGGAGTCAATCCAGTCTGGGTGAACGTGGAGGAGTCAATCCAGTTTAGGTGAACATCGATGGGTCAATCCAGTTCGGGTGGAGATCGATGGGTCAATCCAGTTTGGGTGAACGTGGAGGAATCAATCCAGTTTTGGTGTATATCGATGGGTCAATCCAGTTTAGGTGAACGTGGAGGAGTCAATCCAGTTTGGGTGAACGTGGAGGAGTCAATCCAGTTCGGGTGGAGATCGATGGGTCAATCCAGTTTGGGTGAACGTGGAGGAATCAATCCAGTTTTGGTGTATATCGATGGGTCAATCCAGTTTAGGTGAACGTGGAGGAGTCAATCCAGTCTGGGTGAACGTGGAGGAGTCAATCCAGTCTGGGTGAACGTGGAGGAGTCAATCCAGTTTAGGTGAACATGGAGGAGTCAATCCAGTTTGGGTGAACATGGAGGAGTCAATCCAGTTTAGGTGAACGTGGAGGAGTCAATCCAGTCTGGGTGAACGTGGAGGAGTCCATCCAGTTTGGGTGAACGTGGAGGAGTCAATCCAGTTTTGGTGAACGTAGAGTAGTCAATCCAGTTTAGGTGAACATGGAGGAGTCAATCCAGTTTGGGTGAACATGGAGGAGTCAATCCAGTTTGGGTGAACGTGGAGGAGTCAATCCAGTTTGGGTGAACATCGAGGGGTCAATCCAGTTCAGGTGAATATCGAGGGGTCAATCCAGTTTAGGTGAAAGTGGAGGAGTCAATCCAGTTTGGGGGAACATCGAGGGGTCAATCCAGTTCAGGTGAACATGGAGGGGTCAATCCAGTTCAAGTGAACATCGAGGGGTCAATCCAGTTCAGGTGAACATTGAGGGGTCTATTCAATTTGGACAAAGTTCAGGTGATGAGAACCTCCTCTATGGCAGCTATGTCCTTCTTCAGATGTGGTGAACAAAACTGATGAACCCTCAATAAATTCCTATACAATGTTAAAACTACCTCTTTTGATTTTTAAATGACCCCCCTCAAATACACCGTCATCACACGTGACATACCAAAGTCTGTTCATTGTCCCTAGGGGTATTGTCCCTATTTTGGGGGGGGGGGTTATGATTGAGTACACAACTCGTTATTTACCTTTCTACCTGAGGGAAATGACAGAGCCGGCTGCCATCGACACATCCTTTCACATCTGAACGTTTCTGTGCTGGAAAATGGGTCGACCAACAGCAGGATCACGATGGATTTTCAGCCGCAGCGGAGGATCAAGTAATCGAACAAACGACCAACCAGGACTGCAAAACTGCACGTGGTTTTGTTGTTATTAACCTCCGCCATCTTCGAAGATGGATGAAGGTTACTGTTTTCACCCCTTTCTGTTTGTTTGTTTGTTTGTTTGTTTGTTTGTGAATAGTATTACGGAAAAACTCCTCGACGGATTTCGACGAAACTTGGTGGGGGGGGGTTAGGTATGGTCCAAGGATCATGCCATTGAATTTTGGACTGGTACAAAATCCCTGCCCCCCCCCCCCAAAAAAATATTGTTAGAGAAAAAAATTTTTTTTTTGCATTTCCACATGTTTTAAGTGATTTCCAACCCCCCTCCCCCAAATTTATATAACCCCCCCCCCCAAAATAAAGAACTTTTTTTTTTGCATTTCTACATGTTTTAAGTGATTTCCACCCCCCCCAAAAAGAAATTGTTACCCCCCAAAAAATTTAGAGGAATTTTTTTTGCATTTCTACATGTTTTAAGTGATTTCCAACCCCCCCAAAAAAAATTGTTTGAGAATTTTTTTTTTTTGCATTTCTACATATTTTAAGTGATTTCCAACCCCCCCAAAAATTGTTTTAGAAAAAAAATTTTTTTGCATTTTTACGTTTTAAGTGATTTCCAACCTCCCCCCCAAAAAAAATAAATTGTTAGAGAAAAAAAAATTTTGCAACTTTTTTTCAACAAAATTTCTAATTTTTTTTGCATTTTTAAATGTTTTAAGTGATTTCCAAAAATCTCCCCCCCCCCACAAAAAAAATGTTGGAGAAAAGAACTATAACTCTGTCAGCACTGTTGACATCATATTTAATGAATAAGATATAAGGTTCATTTGAGTGACCCAGCAGTATTGGCGGCGGAGGTTTTGCACTCTCCCGAGTGCTCCCCCTCTAGTTACTCTTTGTCGTGACGCAGTCCATCGATGGTCACTCTCCCAAAGTCACCAATGTGAGAATTTCGCCAGGTTTCATGATGAGACGCATTTGAGGAACGATTTAGACATCGCATGAAGAAGGAGCGATGAAATCCAAGTCACCAGAGTCATTGAGATCATCGAAGATAATGCTGGACCCTTTCGATACGTATCATGAAGAACTCCTGAACTCGTTCACTGCTTCAGAACAATGCGAGAATGACGTAGTGGAAGCACCTGAAATTGGTGGTGGCTGCACAAAAATTCGCGGATGACCCTTCTGCACAAGCAGATGGTTCTGGCGACGGTTATGTCCTATCCCAAGATGGTGCACTAATCATCGACGGTATGGTCCTGTTGATGCAATTTCTCCGAAATTAGCATCATGGGTTTGAGGGTGATAAAAACAATTATACAATGTTGTGAATTAAAACTTGATATCGAAATAAATGTATTAAGTCTGAAATGGAAAATGTACTCAAGTATGGTGTGATTGTGTGTGCTTGAACGTGTATCCATTATTTTTTTATTTTAATTAACATAATCATATCTTTCCAAAATCGACAACCGACTGCTCGCCACAGTCGGAAGCACGCAGACACCAAACTCATCGAGGACCCGGTCCATCTCTGAAAAAGGAGTACAGAAAAGGTAAATCAAACCAAAGCAACATCAAGATCAAACAAATGGAAACCCAACTGCCCTGGTTTCCCAAAGGCCGAGCCCGCCGAAGCCCACGCGAGAGTGAAGTGCCACCAGAAAGCCAACGGCTCCCGGGGCTACCCCGGAGGCATGAGTGAACCAATGAGAATCATGGTCTGACTAGGCCTGAAAGCCCACCTGCCGGAGCACCCACAGCCTTTCCAAGTCAGGGCAACAAGCTTGGTTGGGACTGCATCTGCACATGAGTGCCACCCGCACATTCACGAGGAACTCCCTCGAGTGGGACTCCCCCCTCCTCATTTTGGCAATGCCTGGCTGACTTCGCCACTCCAAGGAGGGCTTTACGACACACCTGCCCCATCATTATTGTCAGCGACCTGCCCCGCCGCCCACAAGCTGTCACCAAGCCTGTACCTCAGGGGTCAGGACAGGGACCTCATATCTGCCAAGGATCCATACATTCCCCAGAAAGGAATCATCTGGCTCACGCTCACCACGGGACAGTCAAGATTGATGGCATTAACTATCCTTCAGGCCTGCTTCCATTTGCGGCAAGGCACTGGATGTGGACAGAGCTTACAGAACACCAATATGTCATGTCTATTCATCACCAGACAAGCACGTAGCTTTCGAGGAGGCTGGCCATGAGCGACCAGACCCCTCGGTGACAGGGCAGTCCCACAGGACATGCTGGACAGTTTTGACCCCTGTGCATCAGGGTCGGGGACACTGGACAGACAGGTTCAGGTTCCTCAGGAACGGAAACACCTGGAACGCAAGACACTCGTGGGAAGCCTCCCATGCTACATGTATGTCTGTGTGGTCATTTATAAGACAGGGAGCCAAAAAGTTTTGCCAAAATTTTTCAGGCGTACATTCTGCGTGAGGGCGTATGTAAAGGACGTGATCCTCCCGCAGCACCTCCCTGAGACGCAGGTGTTCCAGGACCTGCAACAAGAGCAAACTCCTCAAACATCCAAAAATGCTGTGAGCTCCACCCAGAAAAGGCTGAGATAGCGGGAAAGATTGCCCTTCCAATTGCCAAATGAGCGGCCCGAAGAAGGAAAACAAAAACATGTGCGCCACTCCAGGGAGGGCTTCCGGGCAAAGTTTACCGATCATTAGGCAAACCGGGTCTTCTGACACAATTAAATCCATAAGGGTATGGTACATAAACACGCAGCATGCATATGAACACAGGACTGGAGACCCCTTTCCCTCCCAAGGAAGGGCTCATTCTAACTACGATCCTCCTATGCTTGCTCAGCTCCCCCAGAATACGCTGAAGAACAGCTCCTCCAGAGCCTGTCCCACCACAGGCAGAAGTGGGGAGAATGGATCCAAATACAGAAGTTCTTCTTCTTGTATATGGCAGCTCGGCTGCCGGGTAGCTATCATTTTGTTGGGACGCGACTTTGCCACTGATGGGATACCCCAATACCAGAACACTGGTCCACATTTTGCTGACTTCAGAAGGATGGCAAGCTGAGTCAACCCTATCTGGTGTTAATTCAGTGGCCAACAGGGCTCAAACAAAGGATCCCAAGATTCCAAGCCAGCCAACCTAACCACGAAGCCAACGCCAGGCATATTCAGAAGTTTACCAACCAAAACGGTCAGGCCAGGTGTGGGAGCATGCGCCAGAGCAGCGCGTCGCTGCATCCACTCGCCGCCAGTACTCCAGGAGCCTCCGTCTGGTCATCCCCAAGGCAGATGTCAGGCCCATCCCCACCCATCTCCTTTAGATTCTGATCAATCTGCTGCAACCACGAAGCACATGGTCGGCACATTGGCCTCCTCCACTCACTAAGCTCCCTCGATGAGAGAATCTGGTGAGAAGGATCAGCGTCAGTATAACGAACCACATGTCCATACAGCCGCAGCTGATGCTCACGGACTATGGAGGTAACAAATCTCATTTGAGTCTCTCTCAGCAACCGCTCAATGGACACAAAGTCCGACCAGCGATCGCAAAGGATTCTCCGAAGAGACCTGGTACCAAAGGAATTCTCCGTCTCAGATCCCTGGTCAGAATCCAAGTCTTACATCCAAAGAGCAAGACTGGAAGCACCAATAACCTGAAGACTCGGACTTTCATCCTCCCGCACAGGAACTGGAAGCGCCACATCCCATTATCCAGTGAATCCATGACTCCGCAGGCCCGACCCAGCCGTCTGTTGACCTCTGACTCACAGTCAGCAGAGACATGAATATCACTGCCAAGGTAAGTGAATCTCCACGTGACCTCAACATCCTCATCACAAACAGGCACAGACAGGACAGCAGCATCCAAGATGTCATTGAAATCCTGGATCTTGGTGTTGACCCAGGAAACCCGTAATGCCGGCAGCACCGACTCCTCATTCAGCACCTCGAGGGTCCCAAAAAGGATATCTATAGTCCCTGCTAAGATGACTGCATCATCTGCGAAATCAAGGTCAGAGATGTTGACATTCCCAATCGATGCACCGCAGCTTGATCTCTCTGACATCCTCCCCAGAATCCAGTCCACACACGTGCAGAAATGTGTGGGGGCCAATATACATCCATGGCGAACTCCCGTTACAACTGGAAATAAGTCAGAGATGGTACCACCACATCTCACAGCACTCTCAGTACCAGAGTATAGATCAGATATCAGATTGATCAATTTTGGTGGCACCCAACGAATACCAAGAATCCTCCAGAGGACATCCCGATTCACTGAATTGAACGCTTTACAGAGATCAAGATAGGCTGCAAGCAGCCCCTGCCGAAACTCTCGTCTGCGTTCTGTGAGGACCCAAAGAGCAAGGATGCGGTCAATCGTTGACCTCTTTGTAGTAAAGCCTGAGTGAGCCAATGACTGCTGTGGACGCTGGTGCTCAAGCAGATGGTGGCGAACCCTACCAATGGTGCCGGCACTGAGCAGCGTCACCCCTCGGTAGTTGTTGCAGTCTTGGTGATCACCCTTCCCTTTCCAGAGAGGGACAACAAGGCCCCTCTTACAGTCAGTCAGGATGATGGCTTCGTTCCAGGCAGAGCACAGAACAGCATGCAACGACACGAGTTCAGCATTCCACCATCCTTGAGAAGTTCAGCATGGATGCCATAGATCCCAAGAGCTTTACCCCATTTCAACCGGTTCACCGCAGCCTGTGTTTCCACAAACGAAGGTGGACCACAGTCGATCCTGGGGAGAAGGTGGTCAGCAATTGGTATTGTAACACCCCTGACATCCAAATCGACATCTGGTGGATCAGCCTGGTACAACCGCTCAAAGTAACAGGCCCAGCGGGTCTTCACTTCGGACTCCTCTGTCAAGAGCCTACCACTCTCTGCTCAAACTGCAGTACATCGAGGGATGGGCTTGGATGAATGCAATGCGTGAATTCCTCTATAAGCAGAACGAGAATCACTTGACCACAGGTGATACTCTACCCCCTCATAGATCCCTCACACATAGGCCTCCTTGTCCACTCTTAGCGCACGTACAGTTTTACGCCTCATCTCCCTGAACAGCTCAGCTCTGCCATTCAGCCTGGCCCTGCGACTCCAGTCAATGGTATACAGTGTCCCTTGAGAGGCAAAATTCTTCTTCACCCTCAGGTGAGTTCCAAGACATATACCGGCAACATCAAGGACGGTGGTGTTGAAGGCAGTACACAACTCTTCAGGATACCCCAAAGCATGCAGACCCCCAAATCTCCACTCAGCCTATTCACAAACTCCTCAGCTACTCTCTCATCCTTGAGCTTGCCAACATCCAGCCTAGACTGGGATGGTACCATTCTCCCAGATGTACGGTGTAACTTCAGAGTTGCTACAACAAGCCTGTGGTCAGTATTGAGGAACTGAGCACTCCGGTAGACCCTGCAGTTCTGGATCATCCTCCAGCGACCATCAACGAGGACATGGTCAATCTCCTTTGCTGCACCACTGGCATTGGAATACCAAGTCCAGCGATGAACCGGCCACCATAAATCCATGACTTCTTGCAAAGTCAAGGAACTTCGTGCAATTCTGGTTCACAGTTCCTAACCCATGGGGACCAACACACACCTCATAACCATCCCTATCAGTTCCAGTCGATGCATTGAAATCCCCCAAGACAAGAAGTGTATCTCGTCTGGGGCACTGATCAACCACAGACTCGAGTGTGGCGTAGAATGCATCCTTCACGGTGAGATCACTCGCCTCAGTGGGAGCATAAACAGAGACCAGGGAAATGTCACCTAAGGAGTGACGAATCCTTCGTCTCATAATACGCTCATTGACCGGTGTTACCTCAATTATCATTGGAGTCAGCTTATTGGACACAGCAACAGCAACTCCTTGGGAATGATAACCATCAGAGCGACCACACCAATAGTAGGTGTAACCACCCACCATTATCTCGCCGCAATCCGGTCTCCGAACCTCAGAGAGAGCTGCAATACCGATGTCCAAACGCTTGAGCTTAGATGATAACAGAGACAGGTGATCATCCTCCCTTAGGGATAGGGTGTTCCAGGCACCCACCCGAAGGGACCGCCTCAGGTTAACCCAAGGAGACCGCCGTCTGGTGGACAACACCTCAGCACCACTCCGACACACACCACCGCAATCTGACCCTGGAAGGTTACCCCGTGGTTTCCCTCCTATCGTCAAAGATTGGGGGTTCCGAAGGTTTTGCCCCAATCCCGTCATCCGGTGAGCTGCCCTGCGAAGGGAAGTTGCGCAGGAGGTACTCCCACGGAGTGGGTTTTCAGATTGTTTTTTAATCTTTGGAATGTTTTGCAGAATGAAGGGTTTTACGGTGGCCGGAATGCAAATCCTGCCACCAACCTCCTAAGAAAAAGTAATTCAACTGCAGGAGGACGTCCGCAGACACAGTTGGCCACTAGATATGGATGGCCGTTGGCTCACAAGGAGCTCCCCTGCCCTTTGAGCTCCTCCCCAAAACGGTTTTGATGACTAAATTGCACCCCTCCATGGTAAGGAGGCAGAATCGCCAATATGTGATCCTCTTCTTGACATCCTACCAGTGGTGAGGCCAGTTCTTATCAGCCTTGCCTCCAGAGTCGAAATTGACTCCGAGGATCTTCAGAGCCTCTGTCTGCTCCACATACTGGCAAGGAGAGGTGGAGCCTTCCCTGTGATCGTTAAAGTGCATGACCAGGGCACATAGAATGTGGAAGCCAAGGAAAGGTGGCTAACTTCCACACCACCTGCAGATATTCTTCACCAAGAATGTGATCAAGGTGGCGATAAAACTCTGCGGGGAGGCAGTCATCGCCCCCGGAAATTTATTCACAGCCAAACCCTCAACCAATGATGCAATCAGAAGCAACAGGCTGCACATGAAGAAGACCCAACCTGAACTCCAGTTCACCCAAATCAATGAAAGGGGGGAAAGCCTGGTGGGGGCTTGACCGTTGAGGTGGCCGGCTTCAGATCTTCTGGGGTCTGGAGTTCAAGTCCCTGATTTTTACTCATTTAATTAACATGAGGTGGGTTTACTGAGCCTGTCATTCTCCTGTGGATGGGAAAATGAATACCAGCTTCATGGTAACATGGGCACTGCATCAGCGGCACGGGGTGCCCTCACAAAGTGATGCAGCACACAAATAAATAAATAAATAAAATAACGATGACGGAGCAAAAACGGATCCAGTGGAAACTTAAGGATTATGTCACGTGATGTAAAATGTGCAGTGAAGTAAAGGAATACTCCACTGGAAATGTATCGTTATTGGTTCACGAAAAAATATTTTCACGAAAAAAATAAGTGACCACTATATTCGTTATTGTTGTGTGTCTGTCTGTCTGTCTGTCTATGTCTGTCTGTCAATGTCTGTCTCTGTCTGTCTGTCTGTCTGTCTGTCCGGAGCATAGCTCCGTGGGTTTTGATCTGATCCTGATAAAATTTTGGTGGGAGGTTTATATCATGATCTAGTTGTGTTTTCCTGAAAATGGGTGTGGTGCGCACATTATGGGTGGAGCCACGCCCAAAAAACGTGTTTTTAGGGGGTAGCCGATTTCAATTTGCATCTTCTCCGAGGGGGTTTGTCGAATATGGCAGGGGTTTCGGTATTTGGTTTGCCCAATGGCACCTGCACGGCCCCACCGAGCTCGATTTTTGATTTTCCTCCCAAGGTCAAGGTCACAAGGTCACGAACTTAGAAAATTGCGAATTTTGACATAAAAATAATACAACCGCCCAAACTTTGACCGCCCAACCGCCCAAACTAGGATGACAATATTTTTTATGCATAATCTTGAGGTCTTGAAACAATTTTGCTCTATCTCGAACACCTTGCCCGTAGTGCCCCCTTCAAGTTTGTTTTTACACTGATTTCATCAAAGTATGGATAATCCGAGGAGTGCGAAATGCCATATAGCCTATATGACGTTATATTGTTCCTGGAATGTTCTCGAGGAAGTTTTGCACCAAAGGTCATAATCCTTGACCTTTGACCTTTAAAGTTCGCAAAGGTTAAATTTTCAAAGTTGTGGGAATCGAACCGGGTTTTCGACCTTCGAGCTAACTCCAATAAGCTATAGCACATATCCTGTTTCCTTATTTTAATGTCCACAACATTGTTTTGTGACCTTAAAAGTTTATGCAAAGGTCAAATTTTGAAAGTTGTTGAACGAAACCGGGTTTTCGACATTTTGCAGCTAATAACCTGTCACTCGTACCACATCATGTTGATCATTTTTATAACTTGGTCAAACATTATCACATTGTCTCATCCTTCACTTCTGAAACAATCTACATCGTCAAATACCGCTCGTGAACCATCGTCGTCTTCAGACGTGTCCTTCCTATAATTCACGGGCCGGTTTGTTTGTTTGTTTGTTTGTTACTTACGAAATCTAAAGATTTCGTAAGTATATTGATTACTTCCGTTTCTGTTTGTTTGTTTGTCTGTTTGTAGGCACGATAACTCGAGAACGGAAGGAGCTACCAATGTCAAATTACACCACTTGATTCAGGAGGGTGATGGCTAGTGCTGATTAGATTTTGGTCAAAATCGGTCAAAGGTCAAGGTCACAGTGAGGTCAAACATCCAAAAAATGATAACTCGAGAACGGAAAAATCCACCAATGTCAAATTACATCACGTGATTCAGGAGGGTGATGGCTAGTGCTGATTAGATTTTGGTCAAAATCGGTCAAAGGTCAAGGTCACAGTGAGGTCAAACATAATTTTGTAAATTCACGTGGAGAAATGGAGTATTTTTGCTTGGCTCGACGTTACGAGTTCATTTTAACTTCGATTTTAATTTTGTCTTCGGTTTTTGCGATCGTTTAGGATGCTTAAAACTCGGTTGTCAAAATTCTGGTAAAAAATCGGATGTTTTGGAGACGTTTTAAGATTGTATAAAAAATATTTCACTCGACGCGTCACGGGTCTCATGTGGTGCAGCGCGCTCGAGCAGAGGCGTCGTTGATCACATAAAGGTTTTACGTGTGTGCGCTGACGGTGTTTTCGATAAAGATGGTGTTTAAAAGTCATTTTTTTTATCCCAATAAAGGTTATCGTCGCATGCCTGACTCGCTAAGCCGTCGGATTATGTAAAGATTGCTGGTGGATGGCCGAATATTACGGTTTTGTGACTTTGATAAAATAATATAAAATAATTGCGTGGAGAAATGGAGATTTTTGCTTCGGTCGACGTTACGATTTTTGATGGTTTGGTACAGAATCATCGTATAAACTTCTGGTTTGTGTCGCTACCTTCTCTAGAGACAGCTTTTATTAGGCAAGGTCAGAGGTCAAGTTGACGATTTCGTAAGTACCAGTCTATGACTGCTTGTTTGTCTGTTTGTTTGTTTGCCTGTCTGTCTGTTAGCAACTTTACGGCAAAACGGCTTTAGTAAACACTATCAAATTTAATCCACAGGTGGGTAATGAACCTCGGACGACCTCATTAACTTATGGGTCTAATTAGATCAAAGGTCAAGGTTAAGGTCATGAAAAGATCAAAACGGTTTAATTGACTTCAAACTAAGACTAAAATATTCCTTATTCAATTCCTTCTAATGAACATTCAGGTTTAGGATGTATCAAATTTTAATTTGGTCCACAAAATAAATTTATGCCTTAAATGGGCGGGATTTGTTGTGCCTGGCACCACTTGTTTGTTTCTTTGTTTGTGTGTTTGTTTGTGTGTTTGTTTGTGTTTGTTTGTGTGTTGTTTATTTGTTTCTTTGTTTGTGTGTTTGTTTATTTGTTTTGTTGTGTGTGTGTTTGTTTGTGTGTTTGTTTATTTGTTTTGTTGTGTGTGTGTTTATTATCTTGCCAAAACGAAGTTTTTGCAAGATATGTAAGTCAGCTTGTATGTTTTTTTTTTTTTGTCTGTAATCACATATAAAAATTCTGCAGAGCACAGTTATCATTGGAAATTTTTGTAACTTTGCATATCAGAGGCCTATAGAGGTCCCATTCAGCGCATAAAATTTTGAAGGTCAAGGTCAAAGGTCAAGGTCACTTTGTCGCAAATCAGGGGAGTCGACGAAACCCTTCTTTTTTGAGTAATTTTTATCGGATCGTCTTCAAACTTCATGGGAATATAGTTCATGGTCTGGCGCTCAGCTGATTAATTTTTGGTGGCAATTGGCCTTGACCTTCATGGCTAGCGCCTCAGGTCAAACATATTTGACCACAAGGTTAAATTTTCAAGTTTTAGGAACCATATCCTGTAGTACCTCAAATTGAACACCTCGATGAGTGCTTTCTAGATATGTCAAGATTGAGACATCATGACGTCATTTGGTGACGTTATGAGGAAAACATATTTTTCATGGTTACTCTGTAGAACGATTCTCATCGGAATCTCTCGTCGGCAGATATTCCTCAAGGAGTCGCTCCTGGTGGATAGCAGCTCTGTTCACCTCAGTGTGACCTTAAAGAAGTCACACGTGGTCACCTTTTGGCAAGATAATTTGTTTCTTTGTTTGTTTGTGTTTGTTTATTTGTTTCTTTGTTTGTTTCTTTGTTTGTTTGTGTTTGTTTATTTGTTTCTTTGTTTCAGTTTGTTTATTTGTTTGTGTGTTTGTTGTTTGTGTTTGTTTATTTCTTTATTTGTTTGTGTTTGTTTGTGTGTGTGTTTATTTGTGTTTTTTTATTTGTTTCTTTGTTTGTTTCTTTGTTTGTTTGTGTTTGTTTATTTGTTTTTTTGTTTGTGTTTGTTTGTGTGTGTTTATTTGTTTGTGTGTTTGTTTGTTTGTTTGTGTTTGTTTATTTCTTTCTTTGTTTGTGTTTGTTTGTGTGTGCTTATTTGTGTTTGTTTATTTGTTTAATTGTTTGTTTCTTTGTTTGTTTGTGTTTGTTTATTTGTTCCTTTGTTTGTTTGTGTTTGTTTCTTTCTTTCTTTGTTTGTTTCTTTGTTTGTTTGGGTTTGTTTATTTGTTTCTTTGTTTGTTTATTTGTTTGTTTGTGTTTGTTTATTTGTTTCTTTGTGTGTTTGTTTATTTGTTTCTTTGTGTGTTTGTTTGTGTGTGTTTATTTGTTTGTTTGTTTGTTTGTGTTTGTGTGTGTATTTGTTTGTGTGTTTTTTGTGTATCTGTTTGTTTGTGTGTTTGTTTATTTGTTTGTGTGTTTGTTTGTTTGTGTATTTGTTTGTTTATTTGTTTGTGTGTTTGTTTGTGTGTGTTTGTTTGTCTTTGTTTGTGTGTTTATTTATTTGTTGCTTTGTTTGTTTGTTTGCTTGTTTGTTTGGGTGTTTGTTTATTTGTTTGTGTGTTTGTTTGTGTGTGTTTATTTATTTGTTTGTTTGTGTTTGTTTGTGTGTGTTTGTGTATGTGTTTGTTTGTGTCTTTGTTTATTTGTTTCTTTGTTTGTGTGTTTGTTTGTTTGTGTGTTTGTTTATTTGTTTGTGTGTATGTGTTTGTTTATTTGTTTCTTTGTTTGTGTGTTTGTTTGTTTGTGTGTTTGTTTATTTGTTTGTGTGTATGTGTTTGTTTATTTGTTTCTTTGTTTGTGTGTTTGTTTGTTTGTGTGTTTGTTTGTGTGTTTGTTTGTGTGTGTGTGTGTTTGTTTGTGTGTGTTTGTGTGTTTGTTTGTGTGTTTGTTTATTTGTTTCTTTGTTTGTGTGTGTGTTTGTTTGTTTGTTTGTTTGTGTGTTTGTTTGTGTGTGTGTGTGTTTGTTTGTGTGTTTGTGTTTGTTTGTGTGTTTGTTTATTTGTTTCTTTGTTTGTGTGTTTGTTTGTTTGTTTGTGTTTGTTTATTTCTTTCTTTGTTTGTGTTTGTTTGTGTGTGCTTATTTGTGTTTGTTTATTTGTTTATTTGTTTGTTTCTTTGTTTGTTTGTGTTTGTTTATTTGTTCCTTTGTTTGTTTGTGTTTGTTTCTTTCTTTCTTTGTTTGTTTCTTTGTTTGTTTGGGTTTGTTTATTTGTTTCTTTGTGTGTTTATTTGTTTGTTTGTGTTTGTTTATTTGTTTCTTTGTTTGTGTTTGTTTCTTTTGTGTGTTTGTTTATTTGTTTGTGTGTTTGTTTGTGTGTGTTTATTTGTTTGTTTGTTTGTTTGTGTTTGTATGTGTATTTGTTTGTGTGTTTGTTTGTGTATCTGTTTGTTTGTGTGTTTGTTTATTTGTTTGTGTGTTTGTTTGTTTGTGTGTTTGTTTGTTTATTTGTTTTTTGTGTTTGTTTGTGTGTGTTTGTTTGTGTTTGTTTGTGTGTTTATTTATTTGTTTCTTTGTTTGTGTGTTTGCTTGTTTGTTTGTGTGTTTGTTTATTTGTTTGTGTGTTTGTTTGTGTGTGTGTTTATTTATTTGTTTGTTTGTGTTTGTTTGTGTGTGTTTGTGTATGTGTTTGTTTGTGTCTTTGTTTATTTGTTTCTTTGTTTGTGTGCTTGTTTGTTTGTGTGTTTGTTTATTTGTTTGTGTGTATGTGTTTGTTTATTTGTTTCTTTGTTTGTGTGTTTGTTTGTTTGTGTGTTTGTTTATTTGTTTGTGTGTATGTGTTTGTTTATTTGTTTCTTTGTTTGTGTGTTTGTTTGTTTGTTTGTTTGTGTGTTTGTTTGTGTGTTTGTTTGTGTGTGTGTGTGTTTGTTTGTGTGTGTTTGTGTGTTTGTTTGTGTGTTTGTTTATTTGTTTCTTTGTTTGTGTGTGTGTTTGTTTGTTTGTTTGTTTGTTTGTGTGTTTGTTTGTGTGTGTGTGTGTGTTTGTTTGTGTGTTTGTGTGTTTGTTTATTTGTTTGTTTGTTTATTTGTTTGTGTGTTTGTTTGTATGTTTGTTCATTTGTTTGTCACGCTACTCCTCCTCCAGTTCTGGCCTGATTACATCCAAACTTGTTACATCAGTGTATCGGGGTGTTTTTACCTTTACCGTTGATCTGGGAGAGGGGGAGGTAAGGGGTGGGGGGGGTTGGTAAGGGGGACGAGGATAATTCTCGAGTAAATGTGTGTGGTGTGTCGCCGCCTCCACGTGGGGAGGGTATTACAAGTGCCACCATGTGCAGGACAGTATTCCTGTCCCCATGTTTTTTAGTGCATTGAGGTGGTTTGAATTATTATAAACAGTCGGTATGTTTTTGCTTCATGAACGTAACCCGGGTTGTTGTTGTTCTTTTTTCCCCCAATACAGAACTGGCCGTTGTCTATACACCGCCCAAATAAAGGTGTACATCAGATATTGCTAGTCTGGTATAACTTGCAGAATCTTCAGGTTTGTCACAGCCAATATGGTAAAATACAATGTACCCGTTTTTACAAGTAGTGACTAGATATTGTGGCGACCCTGTACATCGATCCCGGGCCTAGCTCGACTTTGTGGGTCATCGTGTAAATTCCACCTGCTCGCCGCAAGCCTCACGGCGGTCATTGCGCATGCGCATGGATTCGTCATGGCGGCTCCGACTTCGCGGGAACTTTTGGACTCGTTAAACTACGGGCCCGTCATGGAGGACGATTCCTTCGCGCAGGTTCGTGCGGTGTATGAAATTGTGCTGTACCATCGGTTCTTTCCTGTTTCCAGTAACCTGTTTCCGCAAGTTATTTTGCATTGGACTGATGTTATAACCTGGCAGTGTGAGCTGTCATCTGGATGCGCGCACTTCACAAGGATAGGGATCAGGAAGATGAGGAATTTGAACCCAGATGGAGGTCGTTCGGCCAATCACGCTGTTCCTTGATTATCAGATCATATATAATTTGTCTCATCACATCCACTTTACCTCAAGAATTCGATCCAGTTTTACTTCACAATAGGGGGGGGGGAGGAGAAGAAGAAGAAGAATTCGATCCAGTTTTACTTCACAATAGGGGGGGAGGGAGGAGAAGAAGAAGAAGAAGAAGAAGAAGAATTCGATCCAGTTTTACTTCACAATAGGGGGGAGGAGAAGAAGAAGAAGAATTCGATCCAGTTTTACTTCACAATAGGGGGGGGAGGAGAAGAAGAAGAAGAAGAAGAAGAATTCGATCCAGTTTTACTTCACAATAGGGGGGGAGGAGAAGAAGAAGAAGAATTCGATCCAGTTTTACTTCACAATAGAGAGGGAGGGGGGAAGAAGAAGAAGAAGATTTCGGGGGATGATGAGAGGAAGGTGAAGAGAGGAGGAGAGGAAGGGTTGTAAGGAGAAGTGGTGGAGGAGGAGGAGAGGCACACAGGGATATCAATGGGTGATATTATTTATTTGTTTGTGGGCTGCACTTTCACCCCGACACAAGACCCTCACAGATGACACAATCATGATGCAACCGCTCCCGAACTCCTCCGTCTTGCCAATATCCCTCTACCCAGGGCCGGATTTTCCAATAGGCAACATAGGCCATTGGCCTAGGGCCCACCAGGAACTGGGGGCCTACCAAGGACTTGTGGGTTCTCTGATCGGTCAAGGAGTAGGCTAGTAGGCCCTATAGTAAAGGAGTAGGCTAGTCGGCCCTATAGTAAAGGAGTAGGCTAGTAGGCCCTATAGTAAAGGAGTAGGCTAGTCGGCCCTATAGTAAAGGAATAGGCTAGTCGGCCCTATAGTAAAGGAGTAGGCTAGTAGGTCCGGTAGTAAAGGAATAGGCTTGTAGACCCTGTAGTAAAGGAGTAGGCTAGTAGACCCTACAGTAAAGGAGTAGGCTAGTAGGTCCGGTAGTAAAGGAATAGGCTTGTAGACCCTGTAGTAAAGGAGTAGGCTAGTCGGCCCTGTAGTAAAGGAGTAGGCTAGTCGGCCCTATAGTAAAGGAGTCGGCCAGTATGCCCTTCAGTAAAGGAATAGGCTAGTAGGCCCTATAGTAAAGGAGTAGGCTAGTAGACCCTGTAGTAAAGGAGTAGGCTAGTAGACCCTGTAGTAAAGGAGTAGGCTAGTAGACCCTACAGTAAAGGAGTAGGCTAGTAGGTCCTGTAGTAAAGGAGTAGGCTAGTAGACCCTGTAGTAAAGGAGTAGGCTAGTAGACCCTGTAGTAAAGGAGTAGGCTAGTAGACCCTGTAGTAAAGGAGTAGGCCAGTAGACCCTGTAGTAAAGGAGTAGGCAAGTAGGCCCTACAGTAAAGGAGTAGGCTTGTAGGCCCTAGAGTAAAGGAGTAGGCTAGTATGCCCTATAGTAAAGGAGCAGGCTAGTAGGCCCTACAGTAAAGGAGTAGGCTAGTAGACCCTGTAGTAAAGGAGTAGGCTAGTCGGCCCTATAGTAAAGGAATAGGCTAGTAGGCCCTAGAGTAAAGGAATAGGCTAGTAGGCCCTATAGTAAAGGAGTAGGCTAGTAGGTCCTGTAGTAAAGGAATAGGCTAGTAGGCCCTATAGTAAAGGAGTAGGCTAGTAGGTCCTGTAGTAAAGGAGTAGGCTAGTAGACCCTGTAGTAAAGGAGTAGGCTAGTATGCCCTATAGTAAAGGAGCAGGCTAGTAGGCCCTACAGTAAAGGAGTAGGCTAGTAGGCCCTACAGTAAAGGAGTAGGCTAGTAGGCCCTACAGTAAAGGAGTAGGCTAGTATGCCCTACAGTAAAGGAGTAGGCTAGTAGGCCCTACAGTAAAGGAGTAGGCTAGTAGGCCCTACAGTAAAGGAGTAGGCTCGTATGCCCTACAGTAAAGGAGTGGGCTAGTAGGCCCTACAGTAAAGGAGTAGGCTAGTAGGCCCTACAGTAAAGGAGTAGGCTAGTAGGCCCTACAGTAAAGGAGTAGGCTCGTATGCCCTACAGTAAAGGAGTAGGCTAGTATGCCCTACAGTAAAGGAGTAGGCTAGTATGCCCTACAGTAAAGGAGTAGGCTAGTAGGCCCTACAGTAAAGGAGTAGGCTAGTAGGCCCTACAGTAAAGGAGTAGGCTTGTAGGCCCTACAGTAAAGGAGTAGGCGAGTAGGCCCTACAGTAAAGGAGTAGGCTAGTGTGCCCTACAGTAAAGGAGTAGGCCAGTAGGCCCTACAGTAAAGGAGTAGGCTAGTAGGCCCTACAGTAAAGGAGTAGGCTAGTAGGCCCTACAGTAAAGGAGTAGGCTCGTATGCCCTACAGTAAAGGAGTAGGCTCGTATGCCCAACAGTAAAGTAGTAGGCTAGTAGGCCCTACAGTAAAGGAGTAGGCTAGTATGCCCTACAGTAAAGGAGTAGGCTAGTAGGCCCTACAGTAAAGGAGTAGGCTAGTATGCCCTACAGTAAAGGAGTGGGCGAGTAGGCCCTACAGTAAAGGAGTAGGCTAGTAGGCCCTACAGTAAAGGAGTAGGCTTGTAGGCCCTACAGTAAAGGAGTCGGCTAGTATGCCCTTCAGTAAAGGAGTGGGCTAGTATGCCCCACAGTAAAGGAGTAGGCTAGTAGGCCCTACAGTAAAGGAGTAGGCTAGTAGGCCCTACAGTAAAGGAGTAGGCTAGTAGGCCCTACAGTAAAGGAGTAGGCTAGTGTGCTCTACAGTAAAGGAGTAGGCCAGTAGGCCCTACAGTAAAGGAGTAGGCTAGTAGGCCCTACAGTAAAGGAGTAGGCTAGTCGGCCCTATAGTAAAGGAGTAGGCTAGTAGGCCCTACAGTAAAGGAGTAGGCTAGTAGGCCCTACAGTAAAGGAGTAGGCTAGTATGCCCTACAGTAAAGGAGTGGGCGAGTAGGCCCGACAGTAAAGGAGTAGGCTAGTAGGCCCTACAGTAAAGGAGTAGGCTAGTAGGCCCTACAGTAAAGGAGTAGGCTAGTAGGCCCTATAGTAAAGGAGTCGGCTTGTAGGCCCTACAGTAAAGGAGTAGGCTAGTATGCCCTACAGTAAAGGAGTGGGCGAGTAGGCCCTACAGTAAAGGAGTAGGCTAGTAGGCCCTACAGTAAAGGAGTAGGCTAGTAGGCCCTACAGTAAAGGAGTAGGCTAGTAGGCCCTACAGTAAAGGAGTAGGCTCGTATGCCCTACAGTAAAGGAGTAGGCTCGTATGCCCTACAGTAAAGGAGTAGGCTAGTAGGCCCTACAGTAAAGGAGTAGGCTAGTATGCCCTACAGTAAAGGAGTAGGCTAGTCGGCCCTACAGTAAAGGAGTAGGCTTGTAGGCCCTACAGTAAAGGAGTAGGCTTGTAGGCCCTACAGTAAAGGAGTAGGCTTGTAGGCCCTACAGTAAAGGAGTAGGCTAGTATGCCCTACAGTAAAGGAGTGGGCGAGTAGGCCCGACAGTAAAGGAGTAGGCTAGTAGGCCCTACAGTAAAGGAGTAGGCTAGTAGGCCCTATAGTAAAGGAGTAGGCTTGTAGGCCCGACAGTAAAGGAGTGGGCTAGTAGGCCCTACAGTAAAGGAGGAGGCTAGTAGGCCCTACAGTAAAGGAGTAGGCTAGTAGGCCCTACAGTAAAGGAGTGGGCTAGTATGCCCTACAGTAAAGGAGTAGGCTAGTAGGCCCTATAGTAAAGGAGTAGGCTTGTAGGCCCTACAGTAAAGGAGTTGGCTAGTAGGCCCTACAGTAAAGGAGTAGGCTAGTAGGCCCTACAGTAAAGGAGTAGGCTAGTAGGCCCTATAGTAAAGGAGTAGGCTTGTAGGCCCTACAGTAAAGGAGTGGGCTAGTAGGCCCTACAGTAAAGGAGTAGGCTTGTAGGCCCTACAGTAAAGGAGTCGGCTAGTATGCCCTTCAGTAAAGGAGTCGGCTAGTATGCCCATCAGTAAAGGAGTGGGCTAGTATGCCCCACAGTAAAGGAGTGGGCTAGTAGGCCCCACAGTAAAGGAGTAGGCTAGTAGGCCCTACAGTAAAGGAGTAGGCTAGTAGGCCCTACAGTAAAGGAGTAGGCTAGTGTGCCCTACAGTAAAGGAGTAGGCTAGTAGGCCCTACAGTAAAGGAGTAGGCTCGTATGCCCTACAGTAAAGGAGTGGGCGAGTAGGCCCGACAGTAAAGGAGTAGGCTAGTAGGCCCTACAGTAAAGGAGTAGGCTAGTAGGCCCTACAGTAAAGGAGTAGGCTAGTAGGCCCTATAGTAAAGGAGTCGGCTTGTAGGCCCTACAGTAAAGGAGTAGGCTAGTATGCCCTACAGTAAAGGAGTGGGCGAGTAGGCCCTACAGTAAAGGAGTAGGCTAGTAGGCCCTACAGTAAAGGAGTAGGCTAGTAGGCCCTACAGTAAAGGAGTAGGCTAGTAGGCCCTACAGTAAAGGAGTAGGCTCGTATGCCCTACAGTAAAGGAGTAGGCTCGTATGCCCTACAGTAAAGGAGTAGGCTAGTAGGCCCTACAGTAAAGGAGTAGGCTAGTATGCCCTACAGTAAATGAGTAGGCTAGTCGGCCCTATAGTAAAGGAGTAGGCTAGTAGGCCCTATAGTAAAGGAGTTGGCTAGTAGGCCCTACAGTAAAGGAGTAGGCTAGTAGGCCCTACAGTAAAGGAGTAGGCTAGTATGCCCTACAGTAAAGGAGTAGGCTAGTAGGCCCTACAGTAAAGGAGTAGGCTTGTAGGCCCTACAGTAAAGGAGTAGGCTTGTAGGCCCTACAGTAAAGGAGTAGGCTAGTATGCCCTACAGTAAAGGAGTGGGCGAGTAGGCCCGACAGTAAAGGAGTAGGCTAGTAGGCCCTACAGTAAAGGAGTAGGCTAGTAGGCCCTATAGTAAAGGAGTAGGCTTGTAGGCCCGACAGTAAAGGAGTGGGCTAGTAGGCCCTACAGTAAAGGAGGAGGCTAGTAGGCCCTACAGTAAAGGAGTAGGCTAGTAGGCCCTACAGTAAAGGAGTGGGCTAGTATGCCCTACAGTAAAGGAGTAGGCTAGTAGGCCCTATAGTAAAGGAGTAGGCTTGTAGGCCCTACAGTAAAGGAGTTGGCTAGTAGGCCCTACAGTAAAGGAGTAGGCTAGTAGGCCCTACAGTAAAGGAGTAGGCTAGTAGGCCCTATAGTAAAGGAGTAGGCTTGTAGGCCCTACAGTAAAGGAGTAGGCTTGTAGGCCCTACAGTAAAGGAGTGGGCTAGTAGGCCCTACAGTAAAGGAGTAGGCTTGTAGGCCCTACAGTAAAGGAGTCGGCTAGTATGCCCTTCAGTAAAGGAGTGGGCTAGTATGCCCCACAGTAAAGGAGTAGGCTAGTAGGCCCCACAGTAAAGGAGTAGGCTAGTAGGCCCTACAGTAAAGGAGTAGGCTAGTAGGCCCTACAGTAAAGGAGTAGGCTAGTGTGCCCTACAGTAAAGGAGTAGGCTAGTAGACCCTACAGTAAAGGAGTAGGCTAGTAGGCCCTACAGTAAAGGAGTAGGCTAGTAGGCCCTACAGTAAAGGAGTAGGCTAGTAGGCCCTATAGTAAAGGAGTAGGCTTGTAGGCCCTACAGTAAAGGAGTAGGCTAGTATGCCCTACAGTAAAGGAGTAGGCTAGTATGCCCTACAGTAAAGGAGTGGGCTAGTAGGCCCTACAGTAAAGGAGGAGGCTATTATGCCCTATAGTAAAGGAGTAGGCTTGTAGGCCCTACAGTAAAGGAGTAGGTTAGTATGCCCTACAGTAAAGGAGTGGGCTAGTAGGCCCTACAGTAAAGGAGTAGGCTATTATGCCCTATAGTAAAGGAGTAGGCTAGTCGGCCCTATAGTAAAGGAGTAGGCTAGTAGGCCCGACAGTAAAGGAGTAGGCTAGTAGGCCCTACAGTAAAGGAGTAGGCTAGTATGCCCTACAGTAAAGGAGTAGGCTAGTAGGCCCTACAGTAAAGGAGTAGGCTAGTAGGCCCTATAGTAAAGGAGTAGGCTTGTAGGCCCTACAGTAAAGGAGTAGGCTAGTATGCCCTACAGTAAAGGAGTGGGCGAGTAGGCCCTACAGTAAAGGAGTAGGCTAGTAGGCCCTACAGTAAAGGAGTAGGCTAGTAGGCCCTACAGTAAAGGAGTAGGCTAGTAGGCCCTACAGTAAAGGAGTGGGCTCGTATGCCCTACAGTAAAGGAGTAGGCTAGTAGGCCCTATAGTAAAGGAGTAGGCTAGTCGGCCCTATAGTAAAGGAGTAGGCTAGTAGGCCCTATCGTAAAGGAGTATGCTAGTAGGCCCTATAGTAAAGGAGTGGGCTAGTAGGCCCTATAGTAAAGGAGTAGGCTAGTAGGCCCTATAGTAAAGGAGTAGGCTAGTAGGCCCTACAGTAAAGGAGTAGGCTAGTATGCCCTACAGTAAAGGAGTGGGCTAGTAGGCCCTACAGTAAAGGAGTAGGCTAGTAGGCCCTACAGTAAAGGAGTAGGCTAGTATGCCCTACAGTAAAGGAGTAGGCTAGTAGGCCCTACAGTAAAGGAGTAGGCTAGTATGCCCTACAGTAAAGGAGTAGGCTAGTAGGCCCTACAGTAAAGGAGTAGGCTAGTAGGCCCTACAGTAAAGGAGTAGGCTTGTAGGCCCTACAGTAAAGGAGTAGGCTAGTGTGCCCTACAGTAAAGGAGTAGGCTAGTAGGCCCTACAGTAAAGGAGTAGGCTAGTAGGCCCTACAGTAAAGGAGTAGGCTAGTAGGCCCTACAGTAAAGGAGTAGGCTAGTAGGCCCTACAGTAAAGGAGTAGGCTAGTAGGCCCTACAGTAAAGGAGTAGGCTAGTCGGCCCTACAGTAAAGGAGTAGGCTAGTAGGCCCTACAGTAAAGGAGTAGGCTAGTAGGCCCTATAGTAAAGGAGTAGGCTTGTAGGCCCTACAGTAAAGGAGTGGGCTAGTAGGCCCTACAGTAAAGGAGGAGGCTAGTAGGCCCTACAGTAAAGGGGTAGGCTAGTATGCCCTATAGTAAAGGAGTAGGCTAGTCGGCCCTATAGTAAAGGAGTAGGCTAGTAGGCCCTATAGTAAAGGAGTAGGCCAGTAGGCCCTACAGTAAAGGAGTAGGCTTGTATGCCCTACAGTAAAGGAGTAGGCTAGTAGGCCCTACAGTAAATGAGTAGGCTAGTAGGCCCTATAGTAAAGCAGTAGGCTTGTAGGCCCTACAGTAAAGGAGTAGGCTAGTATGCCCTACAGTAAAGGAGTGGGCTAGTAGGCCCTACAGTAAAGGAGTAGGCCAGTAGGCCCTACAGTAAAGGAGTAGGCTAGTAGGCCCTAGAGTAAAGGAGTAGGCTCGTATGCCCTACAGTAAAGGAGTAGGCTCGTATGCCCTACAGTAAAGGAGTAGGCTAGTAGGCCCTACAGTAAAGGAGTAGGCTAGTATGCCCTACAGTAAAGGAGTAGGCTAGTAGGCCCTACAGTAAAGGAGTAGGCTAGTGTGCCCTACAGTAAAGGAGTAGGCCAGTAGGCCCTACAGTAAAGGAGTAGGCTAGTAGGCCCTACAGTAAAGGAGTAGGCTAGTATGCCCTATAGTAAAGGAGTAGGCTAGTCGGCCCTATAGTAAAGGAGTAGGCTAGTAGGCCCTATAGTAAAGGAGTAGGCCAGTAGGCCCTACAGTAAAGGAGTAGGCTAGTATGCCCTACAGTAAAGGAGTAGGCTAGTAGGCCCTACAGTAAATGAGTAGGCTAGTAGGCCCTATAGTAAAGCAGTAGGCTTGTAGGCCCTACAGTAAAGGAGTAGGCTAGTATGCCCTACAGTAAAGGAGTGGGCTAGTAGGCCCTACAGTAAAGGAGTAGGCTAGTAGGCCCTACAGTAAAGGAGTAGGCTAGTAGGCCCTAGAGTAAAGGAGCAGGCTCGTATGCCCTACAGTAAAGGAGTAGGCTCGTATGCCCTACAGTAAAGGAGTAGGCTAGTAGGCCCTACAGTAAAGGAGTAGGCTAGTAGGCCCTACAGTAAAGGAGTAGGCTCGTAGACCCTACAGTAAAGGAGTAGGCTAGTAGGCCCTACAGTAAAGGAGTAGGCTAGTAGGCCCTACAGTAAAGGAGTAGGCTAGTAGGCCCTACAGTAAAGGAGTGGGCTAGTAGGCCCTACAGTAAAGGAGGAGGCTAGTAGGCCCTACAGTGAAGGAGTAGGCTAGTAGGCCCTATAGTAAAGGAGTAGGCTGGTAGGCCCTACAGTAAAGGAGTAGGCTAGTATGCCCTACAGTAAAGGAGTAGGCTAGTAGGCCCTATAGTAAAGGAGTAGGCTTGTAGGCCCTACAGTAAAGGAGTAGGCTAGTATGCCCTACAGTAAAGGAGTGGGCGAGTAGGCCCTATAGTAAAGGAGTAGGCTAGTATGCCCTACAGTAAAGGAGTAGGCTAGTAGGCCCTACAGTAAAGGAGTAGGCTAGTAGGCCCTATAGTAAAGGAGTAGGCTTGTAGGCCCTACAGTAAAGGAGTAGGCTAGTAGGCCCTACAGTAAAGGAGTAGGCTAGTAGGCCCTACAGTAAAGGAGTAGGCTAGTAGGCCCTATAGTAAAGGAGTAGGCTTGTAGGCCCTACAGTAAAGGAGTAGGCTAGTATGCCCTACAGTAAAGGAGTAGGCTAGTATGCCCTACAGTAAAGGAGTAGGCTAGTCGGCCCTACAGTAAAGGAGTAGGCTAGTAGGCCCTACAGTAAAGGAGTAGGCTCGTATGCCCTACAGTAAAGGAGTAGGCTAGTAGGCCCTATAGTAAAGGAGTAGGCTAGTCGGCCCTATAGTAAAGGAGTAGGCTAGTAGGCCCTATCGTAAAGGAGTAGGCTAGTAGGCCCTATAGTAAAGGAGTGTGCTAGTAGGCCCTATAGTAAAGGAGTAGGCTAGTAGGCCCTATAGTAAAGGAGTAGGCTAGTAGGCCCTACAGTAAAGGAGTAGGCTGGTATGCCCTACAGTAAAGGAGTGGGCTAGTAGGCCCTACAGTAAAGGAGTAGACTAGTAGGCCCTACAGTAAAGGAGTGGGCGAGTAGGCCCTACAGTAAAGGAGTAGGCCAGTAGGCCCTACAGTAAAGGAGTAGGCTAGTATGCCCTACAGTAAAGGAGTAGGCTAGTAGGCCCTACAGTAAAGGAGTAGGCTAGTAGGCCCTATAGTAAAGGAGTAGGCTTGTAGGCCCTACAGTAAAGGAGTAGGCTAGTAGGCCCTATAGTAAAGGAGTAGGCTAGTTGGCCCTATAGTAAAGGAGTAGGCTAGTAGGCCCTATCGTAAAGGAGTAGGCTAGTAGGCCCTATAGTAAAGGAGTGGGCTCGTAGGCCCTATAGTAAAGGAGTAGGCTAGTAGGCCCTATAGTAAAGGAGTAGGCTAGTAGGCCCTACAGTAAAGGAGTAGGCTGGTATGCCCTACAGTAAAGGAGTGGGCTAGTAGGCCCTACAGTAAAGGAGTAGGCTAGTAGGCCCTACAGTAAAGGAGTAGACTAGTAGGCCCTACAGTAAAGGAGTAGGCTAGTATGCCCTACAGTAAAGGAGTAGGCAAGTAGGCCCTATAGTAAAGGAGTAGGCTAGTCGGCCCTATAGTAAAGGAGTAGGCTAGTAGGCCCTATAGTAAAGGAGTAGGCTAGTAGGCCCTATAGTAAAGGAGTAGGCTCGTCGGCCCTATAGTAAAGGAATAGGCTAGTCGGCCCTATAGTAAAGGAATAGGCTAGTAGGCCCTATAGTAAAGGAGTAGGCTAGTAGGCCCTGTAGTAAAGGAGTAGGCTAGTAGACCCTGTAGTAAAGGAGTAGGCTAGTAGACCCTGTAGTAAAGGAGTAGGCAAGTAGGCCCTACAGTAAAGGAGTAGGCTTGTAGGCCCTACAGTAAAGGAGTCGGCTAGTATGCCCTTCAGTAAAGGAGTGGGCTAGTAGGCCCTACAGTAAAGGAGTAGGCTAGTAGGCCCTACAGTAAAGGAGTAGGCTAGTAGACCCTACAGTAAAGGAGTAGGCTAGTAGGCCCTACAGTAAAGGAGTAGGCTAGTAGGCCCTACAGTAAAGGAGTAGGCTAGTAGGCCTTACAGTAAAGGAGTAGGCTAGTATGCCCTATAGTAAAATGAATAAAATAAAATAAGGTCACAAAAAATATAACAGTACATTTTTAAATACCCCTTTCCCACCATACATACATCTATCTATCTGTAGATTATATACATTAAGTGTTGTATTTAGTGGACTTCATTGTTATATTACGTGTGTTTTTGTGTTCTTATTTTGTGATATTGGTATCTCTTATACTAGACTTGAACTAATTTATTATTACTTTATGCTTACAGATTATTCTTGGAATCTTGGGGATTCTCATGAGATAGATTAATTATATCATCCCAGAAGAAATATATGAGTGGCTCACGAAAGAGAAAGTTAAAAGAAACCAAAGCTGCACAACTCCAATCACTTCCAAAGCTGACAACCTTTTCAAAACCAAAACCAAAAGAAGATTCAGAGCCTAGTGACGGTAAACTCCCAGGCGATGACCACGACGAAGCAAGGTCAGCTGAGTCACAGTCACAGATATCGAGTGAATCAGCAATAGAAGTAGAAGTACCACCTGTGATTGAAGCTTCATCCGATTCATCTCAGTTGACCGATAAGAAACATTCTGTGGAACAAGATGTTAGTGCTGATTTGTGTGTATTGAGTGATTCAGCTGACTGGCAGATAACACTGAACAACAAAAATTTTTTACTGGAGATGTGTAAAGTGATTTAGACTAATTTGGGTACGCTGATTTCAAAAATCATAACCGTTTTGCTGTATCACGTCAGGATTTTCAGTAACAGAAATATTCCCATTGCCTAGAAGTCAGGATTTCAATGAAATTTACAAAAATTCATTTATTCATTTATTTCATCATGAATGCTTCAAAATTATAGAAATTACAGAAAAACTCCACTAGAATGGAATTAAAAATGCTTTAGGCATTTGGCTTTGCGTTTGTGCTGCTCTGTGTCAGTTTCACGATGCAGGAACCAGCAGAAATCGCCCATCATGTTCGGGTTGTGCCGCCCTTGGTAACGCGTCTCCATGAGTGAAATCTCTTGGTGGAATCGCTCGCCGTGCTCGTCCGAGACTGCTCCCAAGTTGTCAGGGAAGAAGTTCAGGTGCTGGTGTAGGAAATGGATTTTCAGGGACATCCTGGAGCCAAGTTTCCTGAAGGACTCCAGCAGCTGCTGCACTATTTCTTCATAGTTGTCCGCGCGCTCGTTCCCCAAGAAGTTGTCCGTCACAGCTTTGAAGCTCCTCCACGCTGTCAGCTCTTTGGGGTTTAGAGTTGTCGGAAAAGTTTCGTCCTTCATAATCTGTCGGATTTGCGGTCCAACAAAGACACCAGCCTTGATCTTGGCCTCCGACAAGGTGTTGCCAAACTTTTCCTTGAGGTATAAAAACCCACGCCCATTCAGATCCATTGCCCGTACAAAACTTTTCATCAAGCCGAGCTTTATGTGGATTGGTGGAAGGAAAACCTTGGCTGGGTCGACAAGGGCGACATGCTTCACGTTGTGTCGACCAGGTACATGCTCTTTTCGCTCTTCCCAATCTTTCTTCGTCCAGTGATTCTTGTCGTCTCTGCTATCCCAGAGACAAAGGAAGCACATGTATTTCGTGTAGCCTGACTGCAGCCCTAACAAAAGCGCCACCACTTTCAAGTCTCCGCAGATGTGCCAGTTGAAGTCATTGTACTTGATGGAATCAAGCAGCTGCCGCATAGTCTCATATGTCTCTGTCATGCCGAACGCGTGAGCCAGTGGGACTGATGGTTTCTCGTTGCCATTGTGGAGCAAAACAGCCTTCAAGCTGTTCTTCCCCGAGTCGATGAAGAGGCGCCAGTCTGCAGGATCGTGATCACACCCAAGTTCTTTCAACAGACCGTTGATGTCACTGCAGAATGTCATCGTGTCTTCCATCTCAAAGAACTCAGCCATGTCTCTGTGACGTGCTCTGAACAAGGATATCTTGGTGTTAGGTTCAAG
Organism: Eptatretus burgeri; assembly: GCF_056783735.1. Taxonomy (NCBI): domain Eukaryota; kingdom Metazoa; phylum Chordata; class Myxini; order Myxiniformes; family Myxinidae; genus Eptatretus; species Eptatretus burgeri. The sequence continues at coordinate 58,719,594 of NC_140977.1, forward strand.
TAGATTCCACTGCTGCAGCCTTGATCCAAGCAGCTCTGCCTTCGCCTTTGACAGCGAGAGATCTCTTACAAGATCATTTAAGTCTCCCTGGTTCAGAAGGTGTGATTCTTGAGTGTCGGGTTCAAAAGGTTCATCATCACCATCCTCTTCACCACTGCTTACAGCTATGTTCTGATCAGCTGGAGGTGTTGGAACGAGGTTCTCGTCATCATGAGGCACAGGTTTACGAGCAGAGACGCAGTCAGCGTACTTGATGTGACCTTTAGTCTTCTTGTTGAAGCCGGCGATGCTTGTGCAGCAGAAATAACAATCATCATGATGATTCTGCGGCTCACGCCATATCATGGGCACCGCAAATGGCATGCTCGCGCGCTTGCCCACCAACCACTGAGTCAAGGTTGTGTGACAGCTTGTGCAGCAGATGTGTGGTGCCCAGCTCTGTTCTTGGTCCCCCACCTTACACCCGAAGTAGTGAAAGTAGGCGGCCTTCATTTTCACTGCTGTAGATATACTTCGCTGTTGATCTTTTTTGGTATACCGACCACAGACATAACAGAAGTTGTCAGGATGATTGGTACAGGAACGCCTACTCATCTTTATCTGAAAGAAAGAAATATAACACAAGTTAACAACAATTGTACGAAATAGACATGTTAAAGACATATGTAAATTTCATTGAAATCCTGACTTCCAGGCAATGGGAATATTTCTGTTCCTGAAAATCCTGACGTGATACAGCAAAATCAGCGTACCCAAATTAGTCTTAATCACTTTACACATCTCCAGTAAAAAAAATTTTTTGAAATTTGTTGTTCAGTGTAATTGATGATAAATTGATTGAATATTTAGTAAATCATCCTCTTGACCAAAACTGTGAACAAGGTGACTTCTCAAAATCCGCAAGAAGTGTGGGTGAGGGTGAAAAGGAAAGAGTTCGATATGTGCCCATATCCTTGTATACACGTAAAATGGCAAATGATGAAAAAGTTAAAAGGGAATGGCTTGTGTAGTCTCCAAAAACTGGCGATGTATTTTTTGTTCCATGCAAGCCGTTCAGCAAGCAAGTCTCATTGTTTACAAGTGGGTTTAGTGACTGGAAAAACTGCCGGCGTAGAGTTGCTAAACATGAAAGAAGTAAAGAGTTACATAAAAACTCAGTTACTGCTTTGGGTGTGAGGGCAGTTGCAGCAAGTCGAATTGATTCCACTTAGGCTTTGCAAGTCGAAGTAGAGAGAAAATATTGGAGAGAAGTTCTGTTGCGCATAGTTGAAACACTAAAATTTTTGACATCAAGAGGTCTTCCTCTCAGAGGTCGTGATTAAAGAATTGGCTCCAGCAACAATGGTAATTACCTTGGAGTACTGGAACTCTTGGCAAAATTTGACCCTCTTCTTGCACAGCATCTGATTAAGTACGGTGCTGTAGGTAGTGGAAAGACTTCATATCTCTCAAAAACGATTTCTGATGACATGATCAATCTGATGGCTGAAGAAATTCACTCGGTTATCATAAGTGAATTGAAACAAGCCAAATATTATTCAGTTGGTGTTGATTCCACACCAGATGTTCGTCATACTGACCAACTTACATTCATAGTTCATTATGTAAAACCTGACGGTAAACCTGTTGAGCGATTTCTGAAGTTCATAGACATACATGACCATGGTGCAGAGAGAATAGCCTCAACTGTTGTACAATTAATCAAAGATGTTGGTCTTGATTTGCGTGACATGAGAGGCCAGAGTTATGACAATGCTGCCAATATGTCTGGCATTTACACTGGTCTCCAAGCCAGAATAAAGGCTATGAATCCCCTGGCATATTATGTCCCTTGTGCAGGTCATTCCTTGAACCTTGTAGGAACATCAGCTGCCAGCAGTTCCTTTGTATGTGTTTCATATTTCAGTTTTTACAAGCCTTATATAACTTCTTCTCAGCCTCCACATATAGATGGGATCACTTGAAAGCCGCACTACCAGCTGCAGGGATTGTACTGAAATCCCTATCAGATACTCGCTGGAGTGCAAGGGCTGATGCTGTGAGAGCAGTGTTTTTACATTACCATGAGATAAAGTCAGCACTGGAGAACATATGTTCTTACAGCAGACAAACTGTGGCTACAAAGCTTGAAGGTGAAGGTCTCAGAAAAACAAATGGAATCATTTGAAACAGCATTTCTTACTGTAATATGGTATAAGATTTTGACAAGGTTTAATGCAACCAGCTTATCACTTCAAAAAGTTGAGACTGACCTTCTGTCAGTTGTGAACCTGTATGAGAGTTTGATCTCCTTCATCTCTGAAATGAGACGGCGTCAGTTTGATGAAATAGAAGATCAGGCTAGGAATTTTGCTGAGCCTATCTACACAGATACAACAAAAAGAACAAAAAAGAGAAAAAAATTATTTGATGAATCAGTTGGGATAAAGCCTGGTGTTGGCTTAGTGGTTAGGGTGGTGGCTTGGGATCCCAGGGTCCTGAGTTCAAGCCCCGTTGGCTGCTGAATTACCAGGGGGTTGACTCAGCCTGTCATCCTTCCAAGGTCAGCGAAATGAGTACCAGTGTACTGGTCCCGGTGTATGCCCCGGTTAGAATAGGTGTACCATATCCCTGTGTGTCGTAAGAGGTGACCAGGGTTGGCGTCAGGAAGGGCATCCGGCCATAAAACATTGCCTCAAGAAAAAGCCCAACCCATGCACAGCAGTGAAAAATGGCTGTAAAAACGGTCACTTCTCCTACAATCCCTTGACACAAACAGTATCATTGACAAATTTGCCATAGAAAAAAGCAGGAAAATGTCATATTGGACTTCACATAGTTGTGCTTGCAAAATTTATTATGCTTCAGTTTCATTGTATTTTTCCATTATTCCTATGTGTAAGATGTACATGATATGGAACTTGATTTACTTTGATGTACTTGATATGGAACTAATTTGATTTAAAATTATTGATGTTACATTATGTTGTAATTCTTTTTTTTACATTACTATATATATATAATTTGGGAGGGGGGGGCACTGATAAGGTTTGGCCTAGGGCCCACAAGCAAGTAAATCCGGCCCTGCCTCTATCCCTCTATCCCCAGTGTTTCAGCTTCCACGACTTTTACAGCGAAACCATTCCACACAAAGCATCTCTGAGTGAAAGAACCTCAGCTTACTGACTGCCATCCCTTCATACACAATGTTTTTATTGTTTTTTTGAAGTCAATTTGTTTTTTTCAGGTTTGGCTGGATTCTCATGGACGCTACTTTGGTTCATACATCGGTGGATCCTGGGACAAAGTTGATGTGGGAGTGGAAACAGGCTACAGAATATGTGATCGCAACAGCGGTAACTCCCGCACATGTTGCTGCAGAACACATGTGATCAGGGACTTCCTCGCCGCCTCGTTCCTCGCCGACCCGACATTAGTGTCTACCCCCCACACCGTCCCTATCCTCGCCGTCCCGTTCCTCACCGACCCGACATTAGTGTCTACCCCCCACACTGTCCCTTTCCTCGCCGCCCCAGGTCTCACCGCCCAGAGATTTGCCACCGTGCCAGAAATTAACTTTATGATGGTAAAATAATCCAGAGTGTGCAAACGCCTTCCTTTTGTTTCTTCAATCTGAAAATGTTGCACTCTTCACCACTCCATAATATTGAAGTTACCCACATGACCCACATGAAGTTGCTCCGTTGCCCACGTGACGCACGTTGATCTATTTTGCACAGTTGTCCTATTTCTTGCCGAAGGTTGCTGTTCATCGTCCAATTGTAAATATCTTTAAGTTTGATTGTCCAGCATGGATGTGCTCTTGTACAATGTTAAATGGTGTTGAAAGGATCATGCTCGGGGACGTGATAAATTTTTTTTTATCTTCACCTCATGCCCATCCTCCCTTTCCCCCATGTATGTCTCGGTGCAGGTAAGTTCCTGGCGAGGGTGGCTTTCTCTGAACCCCGGTCACTGGAGGCAGCTTTGGATGTCGCTCATGAAGCGATCAAGACGTGGAATGGAGCCGGTGTCGTCTCTCGTGCGGATCACTTGCGAAGGTTTCACAATCTTTGTGTATTTATCTTATTCCCACAAACTCGTTATTTAAAATAAAACAAACAACCCTTTCATTGCCCAAGGGTACACTCTTGATTGGAGATGTATGTTTTTGTCTTTATCGTCGTATGTCTTTCATAGACGTACAAGGGAGATCAAATAAATTTTCCCCTTTCAAAACATTTCAAAGCCACAAATAATAAACTACTCGGAAATGAGTAAATGCTAGTTGTAAACTACATTAAATAGGACATCTGTGAGTTGGAAGGAAAAAGACTTTTTGATCATCTCAGTCTTTGTGGCTCTTTGGTGAAACACTTGTACATTGACAAGGGTGGTCGGACAGTTGGTTTGTCAATTTGACCTTGGTGAAATATTTTTATTTAGAGGGGGGGGCAATAATTTGGACAGTTTTTATTTAATTTATTCTTTACTTTTAATATTTACGTGTTAAAAGGTGTGTGTATAGTTCCGTAGCCTGTTGATAGAAGTACACTGGTTGTTGAAAGTGCTCAGCAACATGCTGCCATATTGTCTCCAAACTCAAGATTCTTGATCTTTACTGATTGCCAATCCAGATATGACCTTTAAAATACAGAGCCCATCCACTTGTCGCTGGTGGGAGAGTGACAGCTTGAGATTTGTTTGATGCGGAAGGCCTTGTTTTTGACCTCTTCAAGAGGAACGAGGTGAGAATCGGGAGCACCAGCACAGAGTGAGTAGCCATACTCTATGGGCCTGTGCATGACAGACTTGTGCGTCATGATGAGCTCGGGAATGCTTTTGCTCGACATAGAATACCTGGATGGCGACTGACCTTGGATGCAAGTTAGGCGATATCCTCCCACGAAAAGTTATGGCAGATATTGAGGTCAAGGAGTTCTAGGGACTGCACCTCTTCCGGTGGCTGCCCGGTTAAGTCAGGTCAGGTATGGGAGCATGTGCCAGAACAGCGCGTCGCTGCGTCCACTTTCCGCCGGTACTCCAGGGGCCTCCGTCTGGCCATCCCCCAGGCAGATGCCAGGCCCATCCCCATCTCCTTGAGATGATGGTCAACCTGCTGCAACCATGAGGCACGTGGTCGGCCCACTGGCCTCCTCCACTCATGAGACTCCCTCGCTGAGAGAATCTGGTGAGCAGGATCAGCGTCAGGAAAACGAGCCACATGTCCATACAGCCGCAGCTGACGCTCACGGACTATGCAGGTAACAAATCTCATCCGAGTCTCTCTCAGCAACCGCTCGTTGGACACAAAATCCGACCAGCGATAGCCAAGGATTCTCCGAAGAGACCTGGTACCAAAGGAATTAAGTCTCCGTCTCAGATCCTTGGTCAAAGTCCAAGTCTCGCACCCATAGAGCAAGACTGGAAGTACCAAGGACCTGAAGACTCGGACTTTCGTCCTCCCGCACAGGTACCGGCAGCGCCACACCCCATGATCCAGTGAATCCATGACACCCCAGGCCCGACCCAGACGTCTATTGACCTCCGGCTCACAACCTGCGGAGACATGAATATCACTGCCAAGGTAAGTGAATCTATCCACGACCTCAACATCCTCACCACAAACAGACACAGACAGGACAGCAGCATCCAAGATGTCACCGAAAGCCTGGATCTTTGTTTTGACCCAAAAAATCCGTAATCCCAACGGCTCCGACTCCTCATTCAGCACCTCGAGGGCCCCCAAGAGGATGTCTAAAGCCCGGTTAAGTGTACTGGATAATTTGATGGCTGATCCTTGTGGAGAGAGTGTGAGGTGTAACTTGCTGCCGTCAAATGTCATGATCCAAGTCACCGATCAGCGGCTTATCTCATCCAGATCCGATGAAAGGGATTTTGTGCCAACAGCTTTCATAAGAGTGATGTATCGTACCACACATTGTGGAGTAATCAGCTAAATGGTAAAGTTGGTTTTAAAGAGACTCGGACAGATCATTGATAGAGACGAAGATGCAAAGAGTCTGAGACATTTGAATTTGAAGGAAAGGGAAAGATTACAACCTCATCTTACTATAATTCACTATCCGTCTGTTTCAGGTACCGCAAAAACGGCTGAACCGATCGCAACTATTTTTTGCGTGTGTAATTCTGGGACCCCTTGGAGTAAAATAGGCATTAACCTGACCCCCTTGACGGCTCCTGCAAGGAGCGGGTGCTTCTAGTAAGCTATAATTGTGCAAAAGGAGTCTGATGAGCAGTCATTCTGAAGCAGTTTGAACACAAATGTTTGTTTGGTTTGAAACGATAAAAATGTTTCACATTATACACGTTAATTGTTTTATAATTTACACAACTGTAGAAACCACTGGCTGGTGAGTTTTGCCATCACAAAACTTTAGCACACTTGGTATGTTATTGTGTAGATGATTAATTCATGTTGTCTGTACCAAGTACCAATAAGTGAGGAATACAATGCAGATTGTGATTTTGAATTTTCAATTCGATGTAATTATACACTTCAGCTGCAGATCAGTCTTCCAATCCCGTGCTGTCTGTCTCTGTCTCTGTCTCTGTCTCTGTCTCTGTCTCTCTCTCTCTCTCTCTCTCTCTCTCTCTCTCTCTCTCTCTCTCTCTCTCTCTCTCTCTCTCTCTCTCTCTCTCTCTCTCTCTCTCTCTCTCTCTCTCTCTCTCTCTCTCTCTGTCCCCTGTCCCCCCAACCTCAAATTGGCGTTTCCTTCCTGAAGTCACCACCGAATATTTCCTCTTTCCATATGCACGACGAGATGTCAGTGGCTACGGGTTAATAATTCGTATGGTGGCGCTTCCAGGTTGGCGAAGGAGGTCGAGCGATCGGGCTCTCTGCTGGCTGTCCTCGACTCCTTGGAGAACGCGTATGCGGTGAAGTCCGTGCAGGGCGAAGTGCAAAACCTACGTGAGGTCCTCAGCAACCTCGCGATTCGTCTGCGTCTCACATCGTCTGAATTTAAAGACTGGCAAGGCCATGGTTAGTTACCTTTCCCTTTGATCATGCTTGAAGAACGTCATCACATGTTGGCATCTTCTTGTCTTCACTATGAAACTGATAGAAAAAACGACTCTAATGATACTCGTGTGGTGATCATTTTAAAAGCATTTGTAGTTGTTGTTGGTTTTTCCAGGTGTGGTTGTGGTGGTTGTGGGGAACTGTCCACTCGTGCATCTTTATAAACTTGTCTGCCCTGCGCTGGCCGCTGGTACGCTCACCGCTCGGTCGAACACCCCTTTTGTTTTTATAGATCGAAGCGGATACTAGGTGTTTCATCAATTCTTGGAATTGAATAAAGTGTGTGTTCCTCATAAACAATGATTGGAGTGACCCTCAATCAAAGAAGTCATTTGAGAAAGGTTGATGTTGATGGATGCCCATAAAGTAATTACAAGGGGAAAGGAAGGGGGTGGTTAAATGCCTATTTTATGCTGGCGCCTTGATGGGTGTGCATTTCGTTATGACCCATGGGTATTTTGTGGCACAACAGGTAATGCCGTGGTGCTGTGGGCCTTGCATGGTGCATGGTTGTTGACGGCCCTATTTGCTGAGCTATGTAGTGCAGCTGGCCTTCCTGCTGGTGTACTGTCTTTGCTGCCGGGAATGGATGGAGTAGGTGCAGACGTGTTCAGGAAACTACTTGCCCAGCCTGGTGTATCAGCTGTCTTCTGTGATGAATCTAACAAAGTATATCCATATATATATAAATATATATATATATTGACTTTTTCACTCCATTCCTGTATCTTTGGTGGGGAGGGGGGAGTGGGGATTGCAATCTGTAACCAAAGGCATTTGACCGTCTCTCCACACATTTTTTTTTTAGCAAGTTGTTTGATTGGAGTCATTTCACTTTGTAAGTGATTGGGTCGTCCTGGTTAATCACAGTAACTGCTCTGCTTAAAAGTATTAAACTTTGTTGGGTTGCTCATGTGATAGGGCGAAGAAAGTTGAGGGGGGCAGGGGGGGCCAAGTGAAGTTCCTGGTGATCCTATTGACAGGTCAGGCTCGATCAGATCTGTGACTTGCTTCAGGTACCATGTAAACCTGTACTAACCTGTTTCATGGTCGAATTGTCGGCGACTAAACCGTCTCCCTCACCAGGTTTCCTGGGGAAGAAGGTGTGTGGATATGGACACCGAGCAGGATTAAAAACAAAACCTGTCAAAGGATGGAGGAGCTCCTTGTGAGCCAACGGTCATCCATATGTGGTGCCGAACTGTGTCTGCGGACGTCCCCCTATAGTTGGGTTATCTCTTTCTAGGGGGTTGGTGGAAGGATTTGCACTCTGGCCACTATAAAACGCTTCATTCCGAAACACACAAATAAAACAAAAACCCACTCTGGGAGAGTACCTCCTGTGCAGCTGCTCTTCGCAGGGCAGATCACTGAATGATGGGATTGGGGCAAAACATTAGGGATCCCCATTCTTTGATTATTGGAGGAAAACCTCGGAAACCATTCTGGGTCGGGTTGGGGTGGTCCCTTCAGGTGGGTACCTGGAATGTTCGATCCCTAAGAGAGGATGATCACCTGTCTCTTGCTATGATCTGAGCTCTAGTGTTTGAAAATCACTATTGCAGCACTTTCTCAGGTTCGAAGACCAAATAGTGGTGAGATGATGGCGGGTTACCATGCTACTGGTCTGATCCCTATGATTGTTACCATGCCCAAGCAGTTTCTGTAGCTGTGTCCAACAAACTGATTCACATGATAATTGAGGTAACACCGGTCAACAAGCGTATTATGAGACAAAGGATTTGTCACTCCTTGGGTGTCATTTCTCTGGTCTCTGGATATATGCTCCAACTGAGGAGAGTGATTTCACTGAAAAGGAGACATTCCATGCCGTGTTCAAGTCTGTGGTTGATCAGTGCCCCAGGCAAGAAACTGTCCCAGTCTAGGGGGATTTCAATGCATCAACTGGTACTGATAGGGATGGTTATGAGACATGTGTTGGTCCCCATGGGTCTGGAACCGTGAACCAGAATAGTACTAAGTTCCTTGACTCTGCAAGATGTCATGGACTTAGGATGGCTGGTTCATGGTTTCAGCACCGACAGCCACATCACTATACCTGGTATTCCAACGCTGATGGTGTGGCAAAGGAGATTAACCATATGCTTGTTGATGGTCACTGGAGGATTCTCCAGAACTGCAGGATCTACCAAAGTGCTCAGTTTCTCAAAACTGACCACAGACTTTTAGCCACTTTGAAGGTGCAGTTCAAATCCAAGAGAATGGTACCATCTCAGCCGAGGCTGGATGTTGGCAAGCTCAAGGATGAGAGGGTAGCTGAGGAGTTTGTGAATAGGTGGAGTGGGGGTCTGGGTGTTTCAGGGGATCCTGAAGAGTTGTGCGTTGCCATCCTTGATGTTGCCGGTGGTTCTCTTGGAACCCACTGTCAAGCGAATTTTCACCGATGCAGATGAGGGTTTCGGCAGAGGCTGCTTGCAGCTTATGGTTTTTTCGGCAAAACGTTCAATTCATTGAATCGGGATGCCCTCTTGAGGATTCTGGGTCTTTGTGGGGTGCCACCAAACTGATCGATCTGATTGATGAACTACATACGAGGTCCTTCTAAAAAGTAACGGGACTGACTTCACAGAAATTTTATTCCAAAAAATATATTGAAATCACAGCTTGTCCCCTTCAAAATAGTTTCCTTCCAGTCTCACACACTTGTCCATCCTCTTCTTCCACGCTTCGATGCACCCCCCGGAAGGCTTCTTCTGGAATCCTCCGGAGCTTTGGCGTCACGGCCCTTTTGATGGCCTCCACATCAGGAAATCGGGTCCCCTTGATCACCCCCTTGAGCTTGGGGAATAGGGAAAAATCACAAGGGGCCAAGTCTGGCGAATACGGGGGTTGCTCCAGAGTTGGCACATTCCTCTCCGCCAGAAACTTTCGGATGCTCAGGGATCTGTGAGCAGGGGCGTAATCTTGGTGGAGTACCCAGGCGTTGTTCTCGCACAGATCCCTCCTCTTAACCTGCACTGATCTCATGAGGCGCCGGAGGATCTCTGTACACGTATTTATTCACTGTTTGACCCTGTGGTAGAAACTCGAAGTGGACGATGCCCTTGATGTCAAAAAATGCGATGAGCATCACCTTGACCTTCGACTTTGACATCCTTGCATTCTTTGGTCTTGGTGATGCCGGACTTTTCCACTGACAACTCTGCCGTTTGGTCTCGGGATCGTATTCGAATATCCACGATTCATCACCAGTATTGACTCTGCCGAGCAGGTCCGGATCGTCCTCAAGGCGCTCGATAATGCCTTGACAGACAGTGACTCTTTGCTGTTTCTGGTCCTCGGACAACAGCTTGGGGACCATTCTTTGCGCACACCTTGCCCATTTCGAGATTTCCAGTGATGATGCTCCAGACAGTGTCCTTGTTGATGGAAAGTAGCAGAGGATAAATGGGGTTTCTGGGACTCCCATTCAAATGAATGGGGGAAAAAAGGAAAAATTTTCTGACTCAAGCGCCAATAGCACAAAATAGGAGACTGATTTTCTCCTCCTCCCATATAAGCAAATGTAACATTGAGACTTGCTGATTAAAGCACTTCTTCCCTTTCATATTTTCATTCCACTCAAAGAGCGAACCAACGAATATTTGTCCATGTTCTACTTTGGGGAACTACTTCATTTTCTTATAACATTCATTTCCATCGAGTATATTCACAAAGATTACTTTGGAACTTTGTTCTTGGTTTAAGTATCTTTGTTGAGCAGAGATGAAATGATAAACTTATCTTAATGCTCTTACTTGACCACCTGAGCCACATATCATTTTGAGATTGTAGTAAATTGTTTTTCCTTTGTTCAAATGATAACCATCAAAGTTTTCCATCCATTCAAGGATTTTTGTTTTGTTTTTACATCCTCCAACTTATTTGTAATTAAAGTTATCTGCTTATTTGTTTTATCTACTTTTACCCCGGTTATTTCTTCAATAAGATTTATTTGATATTTCTCACATTCTTTATGTTTCCCATTTAAATACCAAGGCTGATTACATCTCCACTCTTTGGTTTTGTTATTGCTTGGTTCTATCATTTATTAATCAGTAAAAAGACGGCGGTAGCCTGTTCAAATTCCCAACCCAATATCTTAACACATACTTATAACCATAAGGGAGACTATTGATTCCATTCTCTAAAATATATCTTTTATCATCAAAAGCTCCTAATGCTTTCTTATTTATCTCTTCTGAATATAATTGATGTTCATAACTTCTTATTGTATTCATTATTTCTGTACTCTTCCTTCTTTAATGTTAAACAGTTATAATAATAATGTTTAAAATTTATTGTTTCCTTGATTATATTTTTTTTTATTCCCCTTAGCTTCTCATCACACCTTTTGGGTGGTCGCTATACTACCGTTATTCTCAGGTTTTCTGTCTGTCTGTATGTATGTAATGGACAGCTCTGGAGGCCAGAGGAGTCAACCTATTTTGATGAAACTTGACTGGTAGGGTCATACCAGGATCTAGTTGTATGCTTTTGAGCACCGTTGCTATGGACACCAGCGTTGCCCAGCAACGGGACTTTGATTTTTTTTCGGAAATCAAAAATCGGCTTCCGCGCTTTTATGCGCACTATAATCAACCACTTTGTCAAAATTGTTCAGCCCGATCCGTCAAAAACTGTATGACTACTGACTAGTATGCAATTATATAGCAACCACCCATGTTGCCTTCCGGCTTATCAATGTTATTATTATCAATATACGTAAAAGCATAAGACTGATCTCAATCCTATAAATTCACTCATAACCTTCCCACCCAATTCATCTTTAAACTTACCAATAACCTTTTTATTCTTTGATGAAAACAACACATCACCTGACTTATTACTTGTATCACATATATCAATATTATTAATAATATCCTCAGATACATCACTTGTCTTAATTTCTAATATAAAACTATCTGTATCCATATATAACAATGACATTATCCTTATACTTTGATTTTTGAATTATTATAGTAATAGTCGTACATTAACGGTAACCGGGCGTAGTGGCGTGCGCCTGTAATCCGGCTACTCGGAGGCTTGGGTTGGAGGATCGCTTGAGGACGGGAGCTCTGCGCTGGGCCGCGCTATGAGAGGGTGTATGGCAGCCCGGAATCATGGCGAAACCCAACCCTTATCCCTGTGTCGTAAGAGGCGACCAGGGTTGCGTCAGGAAGGGCATCCGGCGTAAAACCTGTGCCAAATCAGTATGCGGATCATAACAGATGATCCGCTGTGGCGACCCCTAACGGGAGCAGCCGAAAGACGAACAACAACAAGTCGTACATTAATGACTTTGACAAGTCAAGAATTGATATAAATAGGTTTATCCATTTTAATACTCTCTTTTTTTCAAATGAATAGCACAAAAGTTCTCTGAAAACACTTCCGCTTGCTCAAAACTTGGTCTATTTTTTAACTTTGAAGCCTGTTTCCAAGATGAAGCAAGTCTTATGTTTTGTCGATTCCTAACATTTTCCATAATCTTTCCAAATACAGCATTATTCATTAATTTATAAAAGTCCTTCTCAAAATCTGTTTTTGTTTCTGTTCTCCTTTTTGTATTAAAATCAATATACTTCTTTAACCAATGACTGTTTAAATTTCAAAATCCAATGAATTTTCCTCACTCTCAACCCAGCAGATAAATATTGTCTCAAGTTCCTTTGATGCAAAACATAACTTTCTTTTTCATTTAATGTAGTAAGTAGTTTTTCTGGAGATTTACCTTTTATATTAAATGACTGTTGGTAATCACTTAATCATTCTTTTCTTGGACTTTCTTTATCAGAGGCACAAGGTAGGTCTTTATGTTTGTTATTAAGTTCTTCTGGATATTTTAAATCAACCTCAAAATAATATCCAACTTCAGCTTCATCCAATTCTTTTTTGAGAGGAGACAACAATGTCTTGTAAAACTTTTTCATAATGTTTTTCTTTAACCCATTTAAGTTTTCCATAATGTAAAGATTGAGACATAGCCCACCCATACAAATTGTTAGCATCATAATATATCTGGTCAGAGTTGTCCTCATTGTTATTATAATCAGGAACATATTTGTTATTTGCTTTGGCATATCTCTTGGAACATACTTGAGATATTCCTCCTCTTTTAGTCTTCTCCATCATTAAAAGCATATCTATATCACTGATTAATTCCAAATTCTGTTTTGTCATTTTTAACAGAGTACTCCAAGCCAAACCTGGGGCCGTGTAATAGTGAGCGGGGTCTAATCCAAAAGAATTTTTATTATGACAGACTGTTCTAAAAGTTTCACACATCAGCCAATAACAATACATCAGTTTTAAGATAGAAATCATGATATTCTCCAAGATTCTTTATATTAAACTTCTCCCAAACCTTTTTATCTTGTGTATAATCTCTCTCGGAAATATGAGTTTTATTCAACTTGCCATAGAAACTTTCCCTTGAAGGAAGTTGTGTTTCTTTAAACTTCTCAAATGAATCCATGTAGTCATACGGATATATTCCCTTTTGTGATAAGAGATCAATCTCTTCTTGATTTAAGAAATGTGATTTAAGATTCGGTAAATTTTTAATATTTTATGCTAAGTTAGATAATGGACTTGTCATAAACTTGTATCTGTCAAGAAATCTGATATGGGTTATGGGGGATGTATGAATTGTTTTTGTGAATGAAATGTATTTTTGATCTGTGTTAGGAATATCAGAAATATCTCCAGATCTCTTTGAAAGTTCATTTATAAATAGATGTGTGTCATGGTGAGCGTTGTTGTGAAGAAAGACAGGAATAAAGTTTGGGGGCTTGTAATTAAGATTACAATGGGAATGAGCTGGACCTCTATATTTTCCAGTAAGATGACAATGATCCCTAACTTTGACCTCTCCCTCAATTTTCTCCTCACAAATATGACAGATACTGTTCTTTCTAAATTCCCTTTTCTCTCCCTTTGTTAATGACATTGGTTTATAGGTTTTAACCATTATTTCTCTTCATCTTATGCAGTCTTTTTCCAATCGTCTTACAAACTCCTCTGAGGCATCTTCTCCTCTCTAAAGTTCTAACTTGTTGTATTCATCACCAACAGATGATTTGATATAATAACAGAAACCACAAGGAGTATGTTTTGATATTTATTTGTGTATGATTTATTTGGATTTGGAGAAACAGTATCTATCTTTTCAAGGATACTTTCAAAATCAGCATATATCACAAACAGCTGTTTTATAGATTTGTTAAAATCTTTGAATGATATGTTTGAACCTGCTTTTGGTAAATTGATTACGGTTGATTTATGATGACTACAATATTTTGAATGTTCATTTAATCGTTCTTTTGTGTTGAAGGAGTTGAGACATCTCTTACAAGGATATGTTTTACATTTTTTCTTGTGTTGTTGTCATTTGGTTAATCTTGATAAATTTTTGTTGAAAGCGAAATGTGATTTTTCCTTTGAAGTAAAGTAGAGCAGGGCAATGTGTGTTTCATCATTTTTATAGTTTGAAATTTTTAATATCTGAACTTTGTTTGTGTCTGTTAATCCATATACATTAACAGATAGATTATTCATTTTCTCAAATTTAGGAATATCTCTCAATGACATTGCAAACTTTAAATCTTTAACATTTATTGTATTCTCGTATTTCTTATAATGTTCAACCCTTTCAGGTTTCCATTGTGGAGGATGTCAGTGAGCAAGAACAGACCATAGAAAACATTTATTATCTTTGTTTTGAATATTAATACCGCTTTCTTAAGTTTTATCTCTTTTGGTAAATCAATATAAGAAGAAGCTTGAAGAGGATCTGATTTTAAGATGTGTATATCTAAAAAGATTATTTTTGTAAAACCAAATCCACTACCTACTACAGTGTTATCAACATCTTGTTCTTGTCTCTGGAGTTCATCGTAAACATCACATCTTACAAAATCTTGAAATGATGAGATAAAGTGAGGGTTTGTCCTCATATAGGGAGTAGTTTCATCGCCTTCTCATACCATATTCAATTTTACTCCCATATAAAACTTAAAAGTTTTAATTTCACTTCATGTGTTTTTAATTATAGTTTCAATACTTTGTTTAACCACATCAACAGCTTCCATGATTGAAGATGGTCCAGGGTCTTCAAAGCGAAACAATCTTATTTTTATTTGTCCTTTAATGCCCCATCAGTGTTTTCAATGGAGAATTTAGTGGCACCTTCCCTTTCTTCATTGATCTTGTGTTTGCGTGATTGAAGGTGTTTATTATAAAAAAAAATTAAGAATATCACAATGTTTTGTTTCTTGGTCAAGTGGAGATATTTGTCTGAAAAGATTGAATGTTTGTTTGTTGGTTTGAAGGTGTTTTTTTTATAACATTTATATTCATGATTATAAACATCGCAGTACGTTGTATTCACCATATTTATATAATAAAACTTTGCTTAAAATAAAATTTTATTCATGAAAATTCCGTTTAATTTATAGGTGAATCTGTGCTTAAAACCATTTTATCCTCCAACTTTTTTCACTTAATAAATACAATGTATCAAGACACAAAAGACAAGTTTCAATAATCTCTTCATTTGTAAAAGATACTGAGAAATATGTCAAGGATGTAAAATTGAATAAAGATAAATATAACAACTAGAATGGGCACTCGGTAGAGCGCATACCTTCGCCTCCGCTACTTTTTTGTTATTGGCATGAGAGTGGGGGGAACAGAACAGTGAACATTTTGGTGTTGGTTTCATGCAAATCGGTTTTGATTTGACCGTGTTATGACAAAAACCGCATATTTTGAAAGGTTGTGACCCCACTGACCTTTGACCCCCAACCGCTAACAAGGGTAATGACGTAATTGTGTCATGTCGCCCATCACAAGATTGGGCAATGAATTCTGAACATTTTGGCATCGGTTGCATGCCAATTAGATCAAAATTGACTCCGCTATGGTAAAAATACGAATTTGACCTTTCCGTGACCTTGACCCTGACCTTTGACCCGATCGCTCCCAAAATCTAATCAAATGTGCCTTGGATAATAACCCATCATCCCACCAAATTTCAAGCGATTTGGTTTAATACTTTCTGAGCTATGCGAATAACAAACACACACACACACACACACACACACACACACACACACACACACACACACACACACACACACACACACACACACACACACACACACACACACATATTCACAAATAAATAAATAAATACACAGCGACCATTACATAACCTTTCGCAGAATGCGAAGGTAATTATGGTGAATAATACGAGTTCTTCAATTTACTTCAGTGGAAGGGCTTTTAGTATATCTGGAAGAACATCACTTAAAGTACCTCTAACAAAAGTTTCTCCTCTCCTTCTGGCAATATATTCAAAACTAGAAAAAGCAATGAAACAAGAAAAAGTATCAAAAAAGAAAAACCTCATGGATTAAGCTTTAGAAAGAAAAGACAAGACCATCTGTAATATGCAAGGAGAAATTTGTATTTGTTTCAACAACCCTAAACATTTAAATCCTGATGAAATAAAGGATGTTAATATATCAGGTGAAATGACATTTCATTCAATAGTAGTTAAGGACCATTTTAAAATTACCTTTAATATAAAAAAATGTAGTCGTTGAATCTTTGTTGAAAAAAAGTATATATATATCGATGGTAATGTTTTTTTTTTTGACTAATTAAATATGAGTCATTATTCAACTGAAGATTTTGAAGATTATGAGAGTGATGATAGTATCTCTGTTGAAACAGAAGACAGTTATGATACCGAGAGTTTTTGTTGAAACGATAGTTATGAAAGTAGTTTTATAGATGATTGTGAAAGTACCGAAGATCAATTTTATTTGAAGTAAAGTTTTACTTTATAAATATGAATAGTTTACTAGATTTTGAGCCTCTTGAATTTCCTGATTCTCCACATGACAAATTTGAGATTTGTCCTGCGTGTGAAAGACGGGGATTAAACACAGAGTCAAAAGCCTATAAACAATATATATTCTTTGATTATCTTCTAATTAACGGTAATAAAAAGTATATAAAGGAATATAATTCTTTGAGATTTACAACAAAAATGAATTACTTGATAAGATTGATTCGAGAAATGAATGTAAAGTATGAGGGTGATAATACCTTTTTCACCCACATACTATCACAACTCGGTTCTCAACAATGGTTATCTTTAATTCAGGACATTTTAGATAAGTATAATGATATGATTCACACCTCAACTAATACTAAACCATCAGAAACATTTACAAAATTAGAATATGAAAAAGAGATTAATGTCAGAAAGCCTAAGTTCAAAGTTGGTGATATAGTAAGAATATACAGGTGGAAATCTCATTTTGAAAAAGGTTATACTAAGCGATGGACAAATTAACTTTTTAAAATCGTTGATGTAATAGATGCAGTTCCTTGGACTTATAAGGTATATGATTTAGAAGGGGAAGAGATTTTAGGTTCATTTTATTCACAGGAATTACAAAAGACAAAGATAATAAATTGGATTTTTTTTCTAAAATTGACTCCACCCCTTTTTAACTCCACCCCTTTCTGACTCTGCCCCTTTTTACTCCACCCACACAAGCCCCACCCACATACATCATATCCACATGATTAGTGATTAGTTTATTAGTTCCCCACACACAACGCGTTTAATTAAAAAATTGCTCGACCCCTTCTTTGTTTCCACCCACACAAGCCACACTCACACAAGCCACACCCATACAAGCCACACCCACACAAACCCCACCCACAGAAGTCCATCCCCTTCCCCTTATGTGCCCCCACCTTTGACCCACCACACCCTTCATCCCACCCCCGCCCTGCCCCACACACACACAGGGAGGGGAGGGGGTGGGATGAAGGGGTGTGGTGGGTCATTGGGGGAGCTCACATACCCCCAACCCTAACCCCCCTCCCCCTCCTTTGCACTTCCTTTATTCTTTTATTATAATTGAGAATTAAATAATTGAAAGCAAAGCAAATATAATTAATCAAGATTGAAAATATTAAACATTTTTCTTTGGATACATATTCAGTTGTGAGAATGGACGATCTTTCCCAGCAGTCTGCTTCAGATGTCTTGTGATTTTGACACTCGGATACCATATTCTGTTTTGAAACACAAAGAACCATTAGAGCACATAAAGATGATTATATAATGATATGAATAAAATAATAAATTAAACATTTACCTCCAGAAGATCGAGTTTTGTGTCCATTTCATCCAGATGAGCATTTAAAATGGAACAAGTTGGAAATGAGTAATCACCCCGTGGAGTTTCAACATCTTCCCATTCAAGGTTGCTAAATTCATTCGTTTCACCACCCATGTATGATTCAGTTTTAATGCTGAAAATAAAAAGCAAGTCGTCAAAAATTACCACCAGGTTGTGGTATTGCTTTTAAATTAATTACCACCATGCCAAATAAAAGGTTGTGTATAAAAAGAATAGAAAGAGACAGAGAGACAGAGACAAACAGATAGAGAGACAGAAAGACAGAGACAGACAGAGAGAGACAGGGGAATAATTTCAAACCTTTCTTTGGACTTGTCCAATGCCGCCAAGGTGTGTGAAATGCCTTCCAACCACCAAGACAGGATGCTTTTTAATTCTCTTCGAGATGATTGAAGATCTACAAGCATTTCATTCATATTCTGCAATGCTTCATGATATTCATTGGTTTCATTTTCAACATCAGTTATCAACAACGTTGTTATTGGGGACAACCTGTTAGAAAAAAAAAAAAAAAATTATTAGTCGTATCATGATTTAATTAATAATCAATTGCTTCACCATCATTCTAAGAGGAAGCCAGACTTTACAATACACACACACAAACACACAAACTTACCAATATTGTGATGGGTTATCTTCTTCGTCAGATGAAAGATAGTTCATGTCTCAGTCATTTACCATTGGGTTAAGATGAGAAAAATGAAAAACCATCAAACAGAAAAGATTTTCAACTGAGAGAAATGTCTGGCTTATAAACCATGTTGGAGGAATTCAGTTGGATCTTTGCCTAGATTTGCCTCATTGTTCTCTTTCCTGTTTTTCAACAGCTCAGTAATTCTGGAAATTTTCCCAAGCTTCCTGTTTTCAGCTGCACTCAGACAGCTTACAGAATGTGCATAATGTATTCATGTTTGAGTTTAATTTTAACAATTTTATAGACTCTATATAAGTTTAATGTACATGAGTGGAACCAAAATATGCTCAAACAAGAGCATTGAGAGAAGTTTATCATTTCATTTCTGCTCAACAAAGAACCAAGTTCCAAAGTAATCTTTGTGAATATACTCGATGGAAATGAATGTTATAAGAAAATTAAGTTATTCCCCAAAGTAGAACATGGACAAATATTTGTTGGTTCGCTCTTTGAGTGGAATGAAAATATGAAAGGGAAGAAGTGCTTTAATCAGTAAGTCTCAATTTTACATTTGCTTGTATGGGAGGGGGAGAGAATCAGTCTCCTATTTTGGGATTTTGGGGCTTGGGTCAGAAAGTTTTTTCCTTTTCCCCCATTCATTTGAATGGGAGTCCCAGAAACCCCATTTATCCTCTACTAATCATCCGCACCGTGAGTCGACGATCTACGCGCACCATCCGCTTCACACGCTCGATGTTGTCCGCCGTTCTGCTCGTTGAAAGTCTTCCAGACCGTGGATCGTCTTCAACCTCCTCCCATCCTTCTTTGAACGTCTTGTGCAATTCAAATGCACGTGTACGTGACATCGTTTCTTTCCCCGTAGACTTGCAGCATTGCGAAGGATTCGGAAGGTGTTTTGCCAAGCTTGGCAAGAAACTTCAAATTGGCTCTCTGCTCGCGACTCATAGCGTGACGACTCAGACTTGACAACGTGTAAAGCTCGACCTGAAAAAATCGCACAATGAGCGCAATCAGCCATCACCAATCATATATATTGCTGGAATGTTGTGAAAGACTGTGACGCAAAGACTTCATTCAAGTTGTGTAAGTGGAGCACACGGCAGGCTCAATCCCGTTACTTTTTAGACGGACCTCGTATACCCTGGTGCTGAGAGTGCTGTGAAGCGAGTTGGTCCCATCTCTGACTTGTTTCCAGTTGTTACTGGAGTTCGTCAGGGGTGTGTAGTGTGTACTGACCCCACACTTTTCATTGCTTGTATGGACTTGATTCTGGGGACGATGTCAGAGAGATCAAGCTGCGGTACATTGTTTCGGAATGTCATGATCTCTGACCTTGATTGCACGATGATGCAGTCCTCTTTGCGGAGACTGGATATCCTTATGGAGGTCCTCAAGTCGCTGAATGAGGAGTCTGACCTACTGAGATTTTGGGTCGCCTGGGGTCAAAACTGACATTGAGGCTTTCATTGACCTCTTGATGCTGCTATATTGTCTGAACCTGGCTGTGCTGAAGATATTGAAGTCACAGAGAGAGTCACTTACCTTGGCAGTAATTCTCTGCATATTGTGAGCCAGAGGTCGATAGCCAGAGGTCACTAAGATCCCTGGGTCAGGCCCAGGGGAGTCATGGATTCACCAGATCATGGGGTGTGGCACTGTCGTTACATTAGTCAGGAGGCCCAATGCAGAATAGTGTACGACCCTGCTGATTCCGTGTTAGAATAGTGCAACAGGTGTAAATTGACTGTCCAGACACACAGAAACGTGAATCAACTTGTTGCCAACTCTGGATATGGATAGTATGGCCGCCATGACAGTTTACAAAATGGTCGCCATTAAATACACTTTTCGTCATATTTCAGCCGCAAATTGACATAAAATTACAAAATTAGGGTCGATTTCCATGTTTTTGAGCATACCTGAGCTGATGGGAGTATAGAAAAAAACATTGCTCCATCCATTTTCTAAAAATAATATGACTTGTTTTTCACTATATTATTTTTAAAGAAATGTTCAGGCTCGAATTAGAATGCCTGATTATACAAACCACAATCAATGAATTTTACAACTTTGCTATAAAATGAACCTAAACTACATAACTGTGTGTTTTTCTGTTACCCAGGACTAACTGAAAAATGAAAGCCGCAAGATTTCTCACAGGGGGTTCAAGGGATCGAGAAGAAGAATAGCATGTAGACTGGAATAAATGCTTTATTTGCCAGGACAGTTCAAAAACTAGCAAGTCAACGCCACTTCGAAAGACTACAATCGTTGGTGTTAAAACTGTAGCTGAATGTTGCAAAGAAAGAGAGAAATATAATGACGCTAAATATGTTGACTCATTCTCAAGAATCAGAAAATATTCTGTACCGGAGCACGTCGAAAAGATTCAATGGCACAAATTCTGCTATAGTGACTTTACTCACGCACAAAAAATAGACAGACTGAAGTCAAGGATTCAGCCACAATCTGTGACTTACGCAGAAGAGATACCCACAACATCAGGTTCCTCAAAGAAATACCATGTCCCAAAGTCACTAAGATCCGCGCACAGCGCTATGGATTGGTCAAAATGCGCTTTCTGCCAGACTGACATTCCTGGAAAAGCTGGTGTCCTGACAAATGTTGAATTTGATCACACATCATCCAGGATGCTTAGTTTGGCCCAATTTGACCCCACCATGCGTCACAGGTTTGCAGGTGTTTCAGACTTGATGGCAGCTGAAGGTAAATATCACCTCAAGTGTTATGTTTCTTTTCGCAGAAAGTATAAAAAGGAGAGTGGAGAGAAAAACCAGTCTCCTGAAAGCATCTGTTTCAGAAATGTGATGAACCAGCTTGAGAAAGAGCTGCAGAAGGGACATGTGTTTACCCTGAAAAACATCTGGGAACACTACAACATGCTGTTATTGAATGATTTTGGAATTGAGGCTGGAGCCTACAAAAGCTACAATTTCAAGCAGAAAGTGGAGGTTCACTTTGGTAGTGACAAGGTGACATTCGTGCAGCCATTGGATGTCACAAAACCCCTCATAGTTGCGTCCTCAACTGTGACAAAGTTTGCCATGAGAACCGCCGTGAATGATTTATCTGAAGAAGGTGAAAGTTCTGAAGAAGATGAATTGGCCCAGTGCAGTCTGCCTCATCATGAGAACGAAATCCTTAGCTGGATCTTCAGAGTGGGTATAAAGATTTACAGTGACGTAAAACACTCTCCAGGGCATAGCATTATCGGTGGACTGAACACAGAAAATGCAGAGCGAATTGTACCTGAAACCCTGTACATGCTTGTAAAGCTTCTTTGTGGTGGTGACAGCATTGACAAGATGGACAATGAAGAAGCGGATGAGACAGATATCAAGAACAAAGTTCTGAGCATCTGCCAAGACATTATTCATGTGGCTTCAGGAGGCAAAAAACTGACCCCCAAACACCTGGGCCTTGGCCTTGCTCTTCACCAGGCTACACGCTCAAAAGAGCTTGTCAATCTTTTTCATGCAGCTGCACACACAGTTGGGTACGATACAGTGAGGCGCATTGACACAGAAATTGCCAATGATGTTATACAATGCTTCCGAGATAATGGAAATGTCATGATCCCAAGGAACTTTCTCAACATCCCAACTACCACAGGATATTTGAGATATTCTAATGACAACATTGAAATAATTGAGGAGACGCTGACTGGGTCTGGCACTTTTCATGCAAGTCAGTGCGTGGCCCTCAGACGCAAGGGAGAACAAGAGCCAGTGATGGACATTCAGATTAAACCTGGCCGCTCCAAAGTTCTCAGTGCCCCTCCTGAAATGACAAGCGTCCAAGAGGCCAATATGACCAACTTGAAGCCAGAACCTGTTTTCTCTGAACCACTGCAGCATACATGGTACTCACCCGTTGAACAGAAAATCAAAGCAGCCAACACTCAGGAGCTTGCCTGGATCTTGGCCAGATTGCATCAACAAAATAATCAGGCCGTTCCAGGCTGGAGTGGCTTTAACCAGAAGATGTCCACAGTTGAGCCACCAGTGACAGTCATCGGGCCAATGCCGATTCTGAATGCCCCAGCACATGACTTTGACACGCTGTGGACGGTTCTACAGAAATGCCAGGCAATGACAAAGAAGATTGGGGAGAAGTACACTGTCATCACTTTTGATGAACAGCTTTACTGCAAAGCAAAGATGCTGCAATGGGATAAGAACGGCTGTCAGGATCTGGTCATCATGCTTGGAGGATTTCATATCCAATTGAATTTCACGAAAGTACTCGGACAGTACATGGATTCGTCAGGCCTGGAGAACATTTGGGTGGAAAGTGGAGTCCTTGGTGGAAAGGCATGTGAACAAGTAATCAAAGGGAAAGGGTGGAACCGTGTCATCCGCGTTCACAAGTTGACTTTAGAGGCACTTTGGTCCGTTCTCTGGGCATGCTTCACAGCATGGGCCAGAGAAAATGACAAGCTCATCCGGGATGACTTGAAAGGTGCAGCTGGAAGAGTTTCAGATGCCTTTGCCAACAAAGATGATAGAGGAATGAATTCCTCTTTTGGAGAACTTTTGTCTGAGGTGGAAGAGGTGCAGGTCCTGTTTCAAGAGTTTGAAGCTACTTGTTCAGAAAATGCCACCTTTAGATTCTGGAGAACATACATGAAGTTGATCTCCATCCTCTTGAGGTTCACACATGCTCTTCGTGAAGGAGACTGGATCCTGTTCCTGACATCATTTGCTGAAATGCTTCCCTGGTTTGCAGCATTTGATCATTTCCATTACTCTCGCTGGGGAGCTGTCTTCCTTGCTGACATGCACATGTTGCCGACAACAGCTCCAGAAGTGCACAGAGGTTTCCTTGCAGGAGACTTTGTCACAAAAGAAACAAAGCAGAAGTTCAATGAAATACCTGATGACCAGGCAATTGAACATGTGAACAAAGCCGGCAAAGTAGCTGGAGGTTTGGTTGGAATAACAAAAACAGACTCCGCCCGTGACAGATGGGCTCTCTCTTTCAACGAAAGAGCTCAGCTTACCAGAGACACAAAAAACATGTTCACACTCGCTGGCAGTGAGGAAGACGACGATGATGAGCATGACTGTGCGCATAAAGATTTCGGTCCCAAGAGAATGATCCAAGACCAAGAGTATGTGCTAAAGCTCATTGACCTATTCAAGACCCACAATCCATTTGATCGCACTTCCCCAGAATTAGTCTCAATTACGACAGGGGACATTGCCAGTGATGTTGTGACAAGTGATCTCTTGAATGCTGAAATCACTGGAAAGCAGCTCGTCATAGACTTCGTGGAGGACCGGTTGATCAATAAGACAACAAGGTTTCATGACAGAATCAAGTCTAAGAATCTGCACACTTTCGAGAGCA
The DNA here is from genome assembly GCF_056783735.1 of Eptatretus burgeri. Taxonomy (NCBI): domain Eukaryota; kingdom Metazoa; phylum Chordata; class Myxini; order Myxiniformes; family Myxinidae; genus Eptatretus; species Eptatretus burgeri. The sequence goes on from NC_140977.1 coordinate 58,743,880, forward strand.
TGTACACTGTTGAAGTCAAAGTGGGAAAGGAAAAAATGGTCACACTAAAGGCAGACAGAAAACTTCTGACACGTGTGGTGACAGCAATGCAGGCAGGCCGAGACGTTGACATGAACAAAATGCTGGAGCAAGAGATATGCGCAGTTCCTCTGTCATTGGCAATGCCTAATGGCAGATTACGTCTACCTCTGAACAAAGCTGACCTTGGCAAGATTCTCCAGCAAGGCTTGCCAAACGTTGCTCCAGAACCATTATCGACATGCACTATCATCGATGGCATGGCACTGATCCAGGCACTCGGGAACAGGATGAATGCTAAAACGCTTGGTGAATGGGCAGATTCTGTTGCAGATCATATTAGTCATGTTTTTTCCAACTATTGCTCCAGGGTTGATCTTGCCTTTGATCAGTATAGGAAGAAAACGATCAAATCAACAGCTCGAAGTCAGAGGATACGGGGCAAGAAAGCAATCAGAAGAGACGTGCAAACAAGAAGCCAGTCCATGGGGCAATGGAATACACTCATCTGCCTCGATGAAAACAAAGCTAGCTTAGCAAATTTTCTATGCACAGAGTTAGCAAACAAGTTCCAGAATCACGAACAGGAGCTGGTACTGAATGGAGGCTTCACAGATCCTGCAAAAGTGTGGACGTCGTCAGGGAGAGATGTCTCACACTTGTCATCTCCTGAGCACGAAGAGGCTGATACTCGCATTCTTCTCCATGCCAAGGAAGCATATGAACAGGGGTACATGCAAACTGTTGTTGTTAGCCGGGACACTGATGTCCTCATTCTCCTTGTTGCCTATCAGCCGCATCTCAGTCCCTTTCTCTGGATGAATGCAGCGACACCCAAAAAGCAACACTACATTCCCATTGACTCCATCAATATCCCAGATTCGCAGAGGGAGTCACTTCTGGCATTTCATGCAGTGACAGGTTCAGACAGCACAAGCCAGTTTGCTGGAATTGCGAAGCGCTCTGCATGGGCTGTCTTTCAAAACAACTCCCACCTGTTGAATAACCTAGGCAAAGAGGAAATTCCTGATGAGAGTGTGATTGCAGATGCTGAGTCATTTGTCTGCAGGCTTTATGACCCTCATGGCCAAGATAACTCAATTCAGCGAGTAAGATGTGATCTGTTTCTCAGTCTGACCAAAGCTATTGAGATTCTGCCTCCAACTCGCGATGCTCTGATTCTACACATCAAGCGAGCGCACTACCAGACTTTTGTGTGGAGAAGAGCCTTGGAATCTGAACCACATCTACCTGCACCTGAGAACTGTGGGTGGGAACAGGTCGTCAAAGATGGCAACGAGACATTTCAGCCGCGACTCATGACTGCACAGCCTATTACTGCTTACTGTGTAGAACTGACGACATGCAAATGCCGTGGGTCATGCTCAACTCGACGGTGCAAATGTACACGGAATGGACTGCCTTGTACGAAAGCATGTGGATGCAAAGCCCTTTGTAGGAACCCGTTCAGTGTACAAGCCGATCAATAGCTCTGAAAATTGTACTTGGGTGTTCTCACAACACTTTTCTCTTCTGCAAAGCAACGTAATTTTGTGTTAGAAAGAATCTGACAGCTGTTGAAATAACCTTTGACTGACTGTAAACCCATCTCCATCAATAGTGCTAAACATTTTCTTTTTCATATTTGTTGCTCGTATGTGCATTTTCAATTTCGTCTTTAAGTTGTCAATTATGTGAAAAGTTGTGATCCAGTACAAAAATAAAGCACAAAATAGTGTTCCTCGTGTCATATTACATAGTATTTCACAATCATGACAAATTTCTGGCTAGTACAATTTGCAGTAAGAAAAAGACTAAATCTGATGGCGGCCATTTTGATTACTGTCATGGCGGCCATAATATTCAGATGCAGACTTGGCAACAAGTGGAACTAGACTTGGTCATGCCTAGACTCTTCAAAAACACCAGTTGCACCATTCTAACATGAAATCAGCAGCGAACCTATTTTCTAGGCTAGCTACAGATTTTGGCTTCTATGCATATGCAGGAGGACAAAAGTCCGAGTCTTTATGTCCTTGGTGCTTCTAGTCTTGCTCTGTGGATGTGAGACTTGAACTCTGACCAGGGATCTGAAACAAAGACTGAACGCCTTTGGTACCAGGTCTCTTCGGAGAATTCTTGGCAATCGCTGGTCGGACTTTGTGACCAACAAGCGATTACTGATAGACTCGATGAGATTCGGTACCTGTATTGTCCATGAGCATCAGCTGCGGATGTATGGACATGTGGCTCGTTTTCCTGATGCTGATCCCACTCACCAGATTCTCTCAGCGTGTCAGTATCGTGAGTGGAGGAGGCTAAGGGGCTGGCCACATGCTTCGTGGTTGCAGCAGATTGATCGGCATCTCAAAGACCTGACCTGAGTGGACAAGGAGTGGGAAGGGTGGAAACAAGATGGAGGTTTTGGGTGTTTTGGACAGTACCCAATAAGAACAGCTCAGGTCACTGAGTATAATGGTCATTGTTGGGATTTAGATATTTCTCGGTGTGACTCGATTTTATTTTCTTGCTTTTGTCGTAATAGGAAGTGCGAGAAGCTGCTGCTAATGCTCGTGGGCCAGCTGTTTGGACCTTGCCCTGTCTTACTCATCCTTCTATCTTAGTGCTTGATGGGGCAGATGTCCACGCTGCAGCTGACACGGCCATTCGAGCTGCCTGGATGAGCCAGCAGGTGCAGTCATACACTACTCCTGGTTTCATTCCTGATTGGCTGATTATGAACAAAAATGGTTTGCCTTTTTCACCACACTTTTCCACATCTCTTCTTCCCCCTCCAACCACTCACATTCCAGGCTTGTGGAGCCACAATAATTGCGTTGGACTCGCTCGCACCTTTATTGGAGTCTCGCATCACCTCTCGTCTGGCATGCCTGAGACTGGGGCTCCCCCTTGACAAAAATGTCGATTGGTCTGGCTCGGTCTTGTCTTCAGAGCAAGGTGTGGAGGTCAAGGAAGCACTAGATTTGGCGGTGGCAGAGGGGGCTAAGGTATGGCTGATATTCAAATTTCATCACGTTGTTATGGATACTGTGTCACTTTAATATCCCTTCCTATTGATGTTTATGTCCCCATGTTCTCCACTTATTATTAGATGTCTCAAGCCCCAGTCCCGATGGAGTTTGCACAGAAGGATTGGGTTCCTCCGACTCTCCTCTCCAATGTCGATACATCCTGCCCTGTTGTATCTCACCCGGTAACAAGTTTAACAAGCTCTGAATTTTCACTCGTTAACATAACTTATACAAGTGTTTCCTGTGACTTGACACAATTTGAGCTCTGTATGAGTTGCACATGTAAGGTTTTATTTTTTGGGGTGAGCAAAGTAAAACACACCAGATGGTTCCAAGGATATCCACGGAACTCAGGTACAAGTGTAGGCCATCTGGCCCATCATGTCTGTACTCTATCGTCGTCGTCCTCATATCAGTTTGCTGACTTTTTCCCCTATTTTATGGTGTTGGTGGATTGATGGCATATCTCCATTTGGTTCCTTCATTTGCATCTTCTTCCTTTAGACCGAATCATTCAATGTCGTTCACTCATTCCTGCCATGTTTTCTTTGGCCTGCCTCTCGGTCTTGATCCATTTGCCTCAAACGTTACTTTCTTCCTAACGGGTTTATCTTCCATCCATCTAGCGACATGACCAAACCATCTCAGCTTTCCCTTTCTCAATTCCATCTCTACACTGTAAATCTTTTCCGTATTTCTAAGATCTTCACTCCACTGTTTATCTTTCAATGAAATCCTAAACAGCCATCGTGACATCCTCATCTTTCTTCTTTCTATTCTTCTTTCACTTTTCATCTTCATGGCTCAGGTTTCACTACTATACAATAGGGCTTGGCCTTACAAAGACCAAGTACTACATTGTTGCCTTTAGTGCCCTTGGCACATACTTGTTTGTAAGGATACTTCCTAAGTCTTTCCATGTATTCCAAGATAATTTTATCCTCGTCCTTGCAGCCATTTCTGTTTTGCCTTCCACTGACCGAAGTAACATTTCTTCACCCTTTCAATTTCCACTCTGGATCCCATGTCTCCATTGCTTCCTTCCATCTCGAACTCTTCTTGCTGTGTTTAGAACTGTGTTCTAGCTCTTCCATGAGCCTTAACTATGTACACAAAGAAACCCCATCATCTTGACTAGTTGCTCGGTTTCGGCCATCACAACTAAATAATCCACATATACTTGTGATAACTCCCAATTAGGCTGGTGTGGCTCAATGGTTAAGGCGGTGGCTTGGGATCCTTGGGGTCCTGAGTTCGAGCTCCGCTGGCCGCTGAGTTAGCATCATGGTAGCATCCATTCTATCCTGACTCAACCTGTCATCCTTCCGAAGGTCGGCAAAATGAGCACCAGTATACTGGAAATTATCCCTGCAGGGTCGAAGGCGACTAAAGGGTTGGCATCAGGAAGGGCATCCGGCCGTAAAAACATTGCCACAAGAAAGGGTACCATGATTGGAGCCCGCAAAAAGCTGACCCCTGCTCAGGGATAAAGGCTTTCAAATGGTGTGATGATGATGACTCGTGATAACTCCCCAAAAAATCCTACTCTAATCCCTTTGGTGAGTTCCTTCAACACGAGAATAACCAAGACTCGACTGAGTACAGCTCTCTGATATAAACCAACTCTTGCATCAAAACATTCCATACATCCTCCTGTTTTTTTTTTTCTTTCTTTTTCTGAGGTCTGAGCTCGAGGGAAGAGGCAGCTGCCTGTCTGACAGAAGGATGATGGATGTCATGGCAGAGGGTGGAATCATCAGCAGAGATAAGGAGGATTTTTCCAGAGATGCTGGCACCTTCCACAATGATCTGAGCATGACTCAACATTTTTTTCCCCTGCATGTGCTTCAGCATAATTTAATTTCCTCCACAATTTCTGCTTTCTTTCCCTATACCATGGCTGGCATTGAAACTGGCCTTTCCTCCACCAAAGCAAGGAAAGCAGCAGGAACGGGTGGCATCTATCCTGAATTATTGAAGAACTTGGGACCTCATGGACATGATTGGTTGGCTTCTCTTTTCACGAACTTCCATGCAACTGAAGTCATACCATCAACCTGGAGAGAGGCCAAAGGCATTGCTACCCTTAAACCAGGGAAACTTGCTGCTGACCTATTTAGCTATCGACCAATATCTCTGCTATGTTCAACATACAAGTTGTTTGAGCATGTCTTTTTCACCAGGCTCTCTCCACTCAGAGCCCAACCTTCCCAGGGAACAAGCCAGCTTCAGACCTGGTAGGAGCTGTGTTGATGAAGTACTTGCATTTATCACCCATATTGAGGCTGGCTGGCTGGCTACCAATGTGCACTCAAAACAAGTATTGCACCAATTGCCGTTCATCATCGTATGATACAGGATGGTGATATGGTCTTCTGTTGAAAGCTGGCAGACCTTTCCAGAGCCAAGCCACAATGCGTGCTCTTTATTCTATGCTTAGCATTCGAAGCTATAGTGTTTCACTCGCAGAGGAAACAAGCTCCATAAGGACTCTGAATTATGGTCTTCCCCAAGGGTATGTTTTCGCTTCCATGAGCCGTGACTTTGTAAACCAAAAATAATCCTCTTCAACATATATGTGAGTGACATGCTTTGTCGCTCCTCTCGAAAGTTTGCCGATGCAGATGATCTCGCCCTTGCTACCCAAGCAATCAACCTTGAAGAACTCAACAATACTTTCACAGGAATTAAAGATAATGGAGCAACACTTCATCTACTGGAGCCTCCACCCAAACCCAACTATGACTGCAGTTACCGCTTTCCATCTCAGCAACTGACTGGCTAACAGCAAACTCCAGGTTTCCTTTTGAAACGAACCAGTCAAGAACGAACCATTCAATTTCCTTGGAGTCACCCTCAATCACAGCCTTACGTTCTGCGAACACCTAAAATGTGTCAGAGAAAAGACCAGAGTATACATCATCTGGAAACTAGCGGGCACCAGCTGGGGACCAAGTGCACGTGTTCTTTGCACTGCTAGCCTTGCTCTTGTATACTCTACAGTAGGATACTGTTCTCCTGCTTGGGTAGAGAGCAGCCATGTAAAACACTTGGAAATTCTCCTGAAAACACTGATGCGGATAATCAGCGGTACACTAAAATCAACACCCATGCAGTGGCTCCCAGTCCTTGCATCCCAACCCTGATGTGTGCCGAAAGGCAAGAACACTGAGAGTTTGACTGCATCAAAGCCAACCCATAGATTCCAATCCATGAAGATATATAGAATCTACCTGCAGCGACTCACATCACACAAACCTTTCTGGGGCTCTGCAAATGTTTTGAGTGATACGGGGTTTTTTTTTTTTTTTTTTTTTTTTTTTTTTTTTTTTTTTTTTTTTGTATACCTTGGTCGAGGCTCGTATGAGAGCTAACACACAACTCACAGCAAGGAGGCATGAGACAAGAGGGGCGGGAGTGGAAGGGACAAAACATTGGGGAACAGACACAGGTGAACTGTGGAAGGGAGAGGGATGGGGATGGGACGGGGAACATGGCGAGGGGAAGATGGACATTAAAGGGACTTTCAGGAAGGAAAGCAGGAGAATTGAAGGAAGTGGGCTTGGGTGGATTATCGGGGGTAGAAAAGATCGAGGATTTGGATGGGGGAAGATAAGAGGTGGTGGTGAACAGCTGTTTTGAAAGCCTGGAGGGAAGAATGGGAAAGAATAGAGTGAGGAAGTTTATTCCAAAGGCGGGAAAAAAGAGGAATGAAAGAGTGAAGATGAGCAGTGATTCGTGATTTTGGTAGTTTTACCAGAAGGGGGTTGTTGGCGGACCTTGAGCGCCCTGTGGAAATGTGGTTGGGACAAATCACAGAGAGAGCAGGGGGGCAAGGCTGGAGAGGAGTCGGTAGAAGACAGAAAGACCACCGACCAACCTGCGGTGATTGAGTGAGAGGCCCAAAGACTCAGCTTCATTGCGGGAGATGCCAATGATCTTAAAAGCCCTGGTTTCGACAGCGTGAAGTCGAGAAAGGTGGGAGGCAGGAGCACCAGCCCAGAGGGGAGAGCAGTACTCCATCAGGCTACGGACAAAAGCTTTGTAAGTGGTCAGGAGCTCAAGAGGGCCAAGGAAGGACTTTGCACGTCGGAGGATTCCCAGTCGGCGACTGGCTTTTGAGGCAAGGTTGGAAATGTGACTTTCCCAGGAAAGGTCATGGCAGATAGTGAGACCCAGAAGCTTGAAAGAAAAGACTTCTTCCAGAGGATTGTTGAGAAAGTGGATGGGGGGGTTTTGTAAACGGTCCTTTCGAAGAGACATAGTGAGAGTGTGAGATTTGTCTGGATTGAAAGACATGTTCCACGTGTTGGACCAGTTTGTGATTTTATCCAGATCTGCAGTGAGCGAAGAAGCTGCTGCTTGCCGGTCTGAGGGATGACAGATGGTACGGCAGAGGGTGGAGTCATCGGCAAAGAGAAATAGAGGATTTTCCAGAGAGTCCGAGAGATCATTGATGAAAACCAGAAAAAGAACAGGGCCCAGAACGCTACCTTGAGGAACTCCAGCCTGCACAGGAAGAGGGGATGAAAGAACTCCATTTAGGGCCACACGTTGACTGCGACAGGAGAGGAAGTCTGCGAGCCATGAGTGGAGATGGCCTTGAATACCATGGGAAGAGAGTTTGGTGAGTAGGGCAGGGTGCCAGACTGTGTCAAAAGCACGTGATATGTCCAGGGATACGGCTCGGATTTCCTGTCTGGCATTGAGGACCTCCATCCATTGATGGGAGAGCAGTAGCAGCATATCTAGGGTAGAGTGACCTGGTCTGAAACCAAATTGATGATTGGAAATCAAGCCATTGGAGAAGAGGAAGGATTTCATGTCTGAAGCGATGATGGATTCCATAACCTTGCTGATGATTGGGAGAAGGCTGATTGGTCTATAGTTACAGGGATCTGTTTTTGCACCTTTTTATGCAGGGCAGTGATGTTAGCAGATTTCCAAGCAGATGGCAGATGACCTTGGGAAAATGAGAGGGTGAATAGAACAGAGAGAGGGTGAGCAAGAGCAGAAGAGCAGGCTTTGAGGACACGTGGGCTGATGCCGTCTGGACCGGTTGCAGAATCTGACTCGAGGTTTGAAAGCAAGCTCTCCACCTTGTCAGGAGAAAAGGATACAGAGTCCAGGGACAGTTGGGTGCGACTGGGTAAAGTGGGTAGAGATAGTGATGGGTTTGGGACACAAGATTTAGCTGCAAACACCGAGTTTAGACATTCAGCTTTATCACGTGTGGAATCAGCAGTGCGGCCATTTGAGGTAAGGGAGGGGATGGAGGGGGAACATACACCAGAAACAGATTTGATTAAACGCCACCAGGATTTTGAGGAGGGAGAGAGGTTTGAGAGTTCAGACTTGAGATGAGAAAGATGTTGTTTTCTGGCTCTCCTGAGGGCAGCTACACACTTGTTCCGAGCTTTGTGGAAAGAACTGAGATTGCCCTCAGTTGGGTTTGCTTTCCATGAGGCAAAGGCAAGTTGTTTCAGGACAACTGCCTCGCCACAAGCTTCAGTAAACCAAGGGCGGGAGGAAGGGTAAGACAACTGAACACGAGAGGGGATAAATCTGTGCATGAGGGAGAGCAAGTTTCTTTGAAAGAATTCCCAGGATGAGTTGATGTTTGAGAAAGTAGTGATAGGAGACCAGTCTGTAAGTTTGATGGCTGCTCGGAGACCCTGCCAGTCGGCTTGAGTGAAATGCCAGACTCGACGGCGGTGAGGTGGTTCTCTGATAACAGCCAGAGAGATGTCCACTTTAACAAGGACGTGGTCAGAAGAACCAATTGGAGCGAAGGAAGAGCAGCAGATATTGTCAGGGAAATTTGTCAAAATCATACGGGGTTTAACACAAAGAACAAGTGGTGCAATCTCTGGACAGATAACAACTTTGCCAACAAGGACCTGGTGTGTCCTCCCATTCTTCAACTAATATGGAACCATCTCTGGCTCCCACCGTGGGGTCATTTCCTCCGGTATCCACTGTACCCCTTCCTGGCATTCTCGTCTCAGGTCATCCTTGGGCACCCGGGCATCCGAACAAAATCGCCCACCTGGCATTTCTCAGTGGCTTTCAGTCGTCCCAGAGGTCCCAGGCCCAGTGGTCGTTCCAGGCCGACCTTTCATTAACCACTGTAACATACTCCTACCCATTCATCACACGTTTCATACGTTTTCCAAAATTTCCTCCACAGCGATGCTTACCCACCAGCATACCCGGCATCTTCCATTTTCCGAATCTTCTGAATCCCCATATCAAAGCTAACTCTGAAATGGGGATTCCTTACAGGAGGGGGTGCTTTTCTCACCACTCAATTAGCACTTCCTCCACACTATTCCAGACCTAAGATTTGGTCACATTCACCCAGCACACCTCCTCACACCAGCATACACTTTTCCCACATATTATCTGTGCATCCTGATTAAATATGATAAGGGAGGAGTGTGCATTCTATCCTGAATCATCAAATTATAATCCAATCAATCCCATTTGAAATTTCATCGTGCTGAAATTTTGTGCACCTTCCTCAAATTCACTGCAGGGTGATTCTCCCATACAATTGTCAAGCGTCACTTTCCATATTGTCCTGTGCTCGTGTCTTGGTGCGGGCACCAAGACACGAGCACAGAGCCCAAAGTCTTGACACCGCTGTCATGTTAACTGCCATATTCATTGCTCTAGTCCGTGAAGACTCCCCTCAGACCCCACGACATGAACTACACACAATGGCATGCTCGTTGTCTGCAATTTTATCATTCCCAAGGGACCCGTTGAAGCACCCGTGAGGTGTGCTCATTGGATGGCGCAACCTGACAGATGTCCTTGTATGGGAATGTCCTCGGCCTGTCTGGTGTCCTTGCGCTGATTCCAGGATCGCACCGTGGGTCGCGCTCATTGGTCATTACAGCGAAGAAATACCATAAAGGGTAAAAAGTGATGGGGAAGGCTAATGAATGTCGGTCGGACGTAATAGCAGGGCGAAGATACAGCCACCTGGGCAGGGGACGAGATTTAATTTGCGTTTAATTTAATTCTGATGACGCGTTTTCGCTGCAACGCGGATTTAATTCAACATCAATGACAACAACAACCACTGCGCTACGTCATTCTGAGCGAATCGTTAACTCATTGTGGACACTTTTGCCGTGCCATGTCATTCTGAGTGAGTTGTTCATGCTGCATCATTCTGAGCAAGTCATTCGACCTGCATCATTCTGAGCAAGTCGTCCATCCTGCATCATTCTGAGCGAGTCGTTTGTGCTCTTTCATTCTGAGTGAGTCGTTTGTGCTCCGTCGTTCTGAACGAGTCGTTTGTGCTCCGTCGTTCTGAGCGAGTCGTTTGTGCTCCGTCGTTCTGAGCGAGTCGTTTGTGCTCCGTCGTTCTGAGCGAGTCGTTTGTGCTCCGTCGTTCTGAGCGAGTCGTTTGTGCTCCGTCGTTCTGAGCGAGTCGTTTGTGCTCCGTCGTTCTGAGCGAGTCGTTTGTGCTCCGTCGTTCTGAGCGAGTCGTTTGTGCTCCGTCGTTCTGAGCGAGTCGTTTGTGCTCTGTCGTTCTGAGCGAGTCGTTTGTGCTCCGTCGTTCTGAGCGAGTCGTTTGTGCTCCGTCGTTCTGAGCGAGTCGTTTGTGCTCCGTCGTTCTGAGCGAGTCGTTTGTGCTCCGTCGTTCTGGCCGATTCGTTTGTGCGCTGTCGTTCTGAGCGAGTCGTTCATGATGAGCACGATCCTGACAGCATGAGAAGTTCCAAGGTGTGGCGGGAGATGGGATGGAGAATGTCCTGAAATGTTACAAGGAGGTCTACGAACAGAAAATGAAGGCAGCCACTCAAGTGTCCATTATAAAGTTTTTCACAAAAATCCCAAGTGAATCAGCCTCCATTTCATCTTCTGAGCCTTCAACATCAATTAGACAGCTTTCCACACCTGAATAAGCCTGCCACAAGCAATATGTACTGTATGCAACCCAAATCATGACAACACTTGTTTAAAAGTCAGGTCAGGTATGGGAGCATGTGCCAGAACAGCGCGTCGCTGCGTCCACTTTCCGCCGGTACTCCAGGGGCCTCCGTCTGGCCATCCCCCAGACAGATGCCAGGCCCATCCCCATCTCCTTGAGATGATGGTTTAAAAGTAATTAATTTTAATGTTTTTATTTGTTATATGTTTTATTTATACATTGTTTACTGCTGTGTTTTTTGCCCCTGCTTCCTTTCTTCCCCACCCCTCCTCACTCCTACACCCCTCCTTAGTCTCCATACCTCCTCGCTTCTCCACCCATCTCTCTCCCCCCTCTTTTTCTTCCTCCCCCCCCCGCCCAACCTGTTAGTCTACCCATCGTCTGGAGAGTGGTTATCTCTCGACGGATCCTCCCATCACACTGCCTTAACTCGCCATCCCCCTCACGCTGCCTTCCCTTAATGTGTCCGTACGTGTCCAGACGGTGGTTATGTCCGGACGTGTCCAGACGGTGGTGATGTCTGGGCGTGTCCAGACGGTGGTGATGTCCAGGCGGTGGTTATGCCCGGACGTGTCCAGGCGGTGGTTATGCCCGGACGTGTCCAGACGGTGGTTATGCCCGGACGTGTCCAGACGGTGGTTATGCCCGGAGGTGTCCAGACGGTGGTTATGCCCGGAGGTGTCCAGACGGTGGTTATGCCCGGAGGTGTCCAGACGGTGGTTATGCCCGGACGTGTCCAGACGGTGGTTATGCCCGGACGTGTCCAGACGGTGGTTATGCCCGGACGTGTCCAGACGGTGGTTATGCCCGGACGTGTCCAGACGGTGGTTATGCCCGGACGTGTCCAGACGGTGGTTATGCCCGGACGTGTCCAGACGGTGGTTATGCCCGGACGTGTCCAGACGGTGGTTATGCCCGGACGTGTCCAGACGGTGGTTATGCCCGGACGTGTCCAGACGGTGGTTATGCCCGGACGTGTCCAGACGGTGGTTATGCCCGGACGTGTCCAGAGGGTGGTTATGCCCGGACGTGTCCAGACGGTGGTTATGCCCGGACGTGTCCAGAAGGTGGTTATGTCCGGACGTGTCCTGAAGGTGGTTATGTCCGGACGGACCCTCCCCTGTCCTCCCCTCATGCTTCCTTCCCTTTCCACACCCCTCCATCCTCGCTCCCCTTCCGTCGTCGCTCCACCTTCTTACACCCCCCCCCCCCAAATTAATAATCCTGTCAGCAAAGGACGGCTTGTATTTGCTGGTATAGAATATGTAAAACATATCCTTCCACAATAACTTTGACAGATTTGTGTGTTTCGATATAAAATGATAATTTGAACTGAGGATACCCCTTATACTTCGTCATATATATCAGATTATTATGCAATAATATAAAAACAATGTGTACCGTAATCTTTGCAGAGTGTCAGTGCTTCCGAAGCAGTTTCTCGGCGAGGGTTATGCTGGGTGGTTTGCTGTTGCTTTCCCAGCATTGTTTGTCTGTTCTCGATCCTTTTAAATGCTGAACATCAAGCAAGCTTGATGCCTGTGTAGCTTGATGTTCAACGCCGCACGTACCATTTAAAAAGTTCTTTCATTTTGACTCATCCGAGGTTCGAACCACCGACCTCCCAGACTCGAAGCGAACAGTATAAACGGGATAAAAACACTTTTGAAGATTCACATTGCGTTTGAATTTGTATTCATTACGTTTTAGAATCAATTGATGATCCATTTTGCTTGAAACTTCCTGTTTTTTAAAGATGATATTAAACATGTGTCATGTAGTACTGTATTTCTTTTTTTCCAAAAATGGTACTTCTTGTCCATTTTACACTCATGAGACCTCCTTTGAAACGTGACCTTTAACCAATTGGACTTCTGAATGAACTCTGACCTCGCCGTACTCGGTAAAAGGACTCGTCATTCATTCATTGCATGACATCTTTCACAACTGCGCAAAAACCGACTGACCCAGTTCTACTATGATGCTCATTACCTCCGTCACTGAAGGTGCATGGAGGTTGTCTTCACCCCTGTCTGTCTGTCTGTCTGTCTGTCTGTCTTTGTCTGTGAATCAGATATCTCAAAAAGTTATGGACGGGTTCAGATGTAATTTAGTGGAGAGGTTGGGTATGTGACATGGATGAAATGATTAGATTCTGTTGAAGATCTGGATTTGGTCTCGACAGGATAATTTTTTTATGTGATTCTTCACCATTGAGAAATGGGGCCAAACACTATGTACAGCATGATATCTCAAAAAATTGTGGATGAGTTGGTTAGGTGACTAAAACAAGCCAGTTCGATTTTGGTTCAGGTCCGGATCATGATCCGGCCTGTCAGTGGGATACAAATTGTAAACTGTTTAGCCTGGTGTAGGTATACGCTCAACCGAGTGCCATTCTAATTTTGATATGTTTTCTGCTCTTCACTCTTTCCACATCCTAAAGAATTAGTTAACATGTGTAATTGCTCCGTATGCAGCATGAGTATGATATCTGTGTATAGGTACGGGGGCCTGTGCTGCTGCTACTTTCGGCACGGACGGCACGAGAGGCAAGGGCGTTTGCCCGACGCAGCGGCTCCGCCTCTGTGTGGGGCGAGGATCATGCATTGCTGCTCGAGGTGGCGCGGGGGTATGAGTGGCTGATTTTGCTTCCGTTCCCGTATTTCAGAACAATATGGATTGCCTGAGATTATCTGGTGATTTTAAGATTCTGCAGTGGGCCTGTGTAGCTGGAGGTTCCAAGGTGGATCTGTATTTTTTGAGGTTCTGCAGTGCCCAACAGCTAACCTTGGCTGCTTGAGGTTCCGCAGTAGGCCTGCATAGACTGAAGTTTCTGCAGTGGGCCTGCGTAGCTTGAGATTCTGCAGTGCCTAACACCTAACCTTGACTGTTTTGAGGTTCCGCAGTGGGCCTGCGTAGCTTGAGGTTCCGCAGTGGGCCTGCGTAGATTGAGGTTCTACAGAGGGCTGCTGGAATTGTGGTTCCAAGATTGCTTACCTGTTTGGTATTGTTTCTGATTTCCATTTCAGGCTAAGAGCAGACACTGTGTGGATTAATGGATTTGATTGGCAGAACATCACTGAGGAAGAGCTGGTGAGACATTTTTGCCATTTCACCTTGATTTCATTGTTCACCATTTCAGAGACTATAAACCACCTAATCGCTGTCCACACTGGGTGTTGTTTAACATTATATTTGGATAGTGCATCATTGAAGTTGTTGTTTATAGTATTTTATAGTTTGTGTTTATTTAGCCTTTTAAACAAAAAAAGTTAAATTCTAAGAACACTATTTCAGCATTTTTACCCCTCACTTCCCTGACGGAGATAATCAAAAGACAACATGTTGTACTTCACAAACATTCTGCTCTGTTCACTCTATCATTTGCCCGACATCATCTTCCATCTGCTTGGAAGTCAGCCAACATCACCTTCATCAACCATCCTTGTGGTTTATATATGGCGTGAGCTTCTGCTTCACTGCGTAGCTCCATGCTGGATGGTTTGGTTTGAACCTCCGTTTGAAATGAATGAAATGAAACATTTTGAAAATTTCGAATCTTTCTCACTCAAATTTCATCATCACCGTAATGCATATTATCAAGATATTTCAATTTTTGTTTTATATAAGAAGATGGCGTATGCAGCATGAGTATGATATCTGTGTGTAGGTACGTGGGCTGTGATGATTTGTAATACTGGCGACCACCTGGGGGCGCTATCCGATACACCTTTACATCAAGAGAATTGGGGTCCCCTCCCGCCCCCCCCCCCCCCCACATTGAACTCCCTTCCCCAGACATGCTACTTGGACAGAAACCATACATGGGGTACTCTTAGCCAACATGCAAATTCTGCTTGGATTTGGTTCAGTATTTTATGCCTCTGCTGATGAAGTCGCCAGAGGCATTACATTTTCAGGTTGTCCGTGCATCCTTGATAGGTTTTCGTTGCCGCGATAACTTGAGAACGCTGAAGGGATCCAAGTCAAACTTGGTACAAGTCTGTATAATGATGTAAAGATGAACTGATTTTATTTTTGGGTCACAAGGTCAGAGGTCGTGTTGGGGAAAAAATTATGTTACCGTGCTAACTTGAGAATCAGTGATGGGATTTTGACCAAACTTGGTGTATGTATACAGTATGGTGCAAATATGATCCGATTATATGGCAGCATCAAGAGGTCGAAGGACAACAGTCAGAGTTCATGATAGTTTTTCGTTGCCGCAATAACTTGAGAACGACTGAAGGGATCCAAGTTAAACTTGGTACAAATCTATATATAATGGGAAATACTTGACCTAAAGTCCCCAGACGACCGAAAAGACTCAGGGACCCCAAAGACACAAAAGGTCCCGAAGACCCAAAATACCTAGAGAACCCAAAAGACACTGCACTATCATGGACCCGTGGAAATTCTGCTTAATGTAAAATGTGACTTCAGGTCCCTACCCCCCCCCCACACCACACACAATCACATGTCCTTAACCCCCCACGACACCACACCCAAACTCTGTGTTCCCCTCCCCCTTTCTTCAAATCCTCCATCCCTCCCCCCCCCTCCCCGCCCTTCTCAATGCGTCAATCTCCCTCTTCCAACTCATTGCACCCTCACCCGCAACTCTTTGTCCTCCCCTCTACATTTTTTCCTGTTCTTAACAATGTTGCACAAATATACACAGGGAACGTTGGTGCATTAGAAGGCCAGCCTATCATTCCTGTGTTGTTACTGTTCCCATTTGTTAAGAACAATGTTAAAAGTAAATAAAGCCCCAGCCATGCTCTGCTCGTATGTAGAATGATGTCATAATGTGTGTGGGGGGGGGGTGGGGGTGAGGGGAGGCATATCTGTCGACGTCACGACATCGAACAGTGCCATTGTAGTTTGTAAAGTTTTTGAAGCATGTACAAACAAACAAATAAATAATTTCACTTTTATAGTACTGTATAGACATGCTTGGCTGGATTAATTGTGGGGAAAATGGGATTAAAAAAAATATTAATAACAGGTTGATTAAACCAAAGAAAATGGCATTTCATTATCAGACCCTTGACTCATCGAACCTCGAGTAGTGTTGATGGTTAAAACATCCATTTGTTTCACACATGTGGCGTAATTACTTTGTGTTGCTCCTCTCTGGCAGGCACGGTTACACTTCAAGGAGGTTGTGATTGCGGTTATTTGTTGTATAGTTAACTCAAAATGATAAATTAGAATGTGAATAGAGTCGACATATCCACATTATTTTGAGGGATCGTTACTGATTGGACGGCAGGCTTAATGTCTCCTCTTCCACATGTCTGAAACCATTTAATTTCCTTCTTCACCTTCCCACCAAGGTTTGCTCTGCTTTTCTCCGTCCAGCCTCACAGCCGCAACCCTCTGCAGGGTCTGGCTCTGATGTTCTAGCAACACTTGACCAGCCTTCCAAACGCTTACCACCCACATCAGGACAACCAGACAGGTCGATCGGCAGTGTAGAGATGTGATGCTCATTGAGCTTGAAATGGTAATTGTATGAGAAGAGTTGAGGGTTCTTCTTCATATTATTTACCCCCCCCCCCCCAAATGCCAAGGCCGTTTGATTTGTTCTGGGGTGGAGCATGGCGTAAACCGGAAGGGGGTGGCTGGCGACCCCTGTTAAAATCCGGTGGACCGTTGGTGGCACAGGGTGGTCGTAAGGATATTCGGAATGCTGTTGAGGCTGCGTTGAAGGCGTTTTCAGGGTGAGTCGAGTGGATGGGTGCACGGAATACTTATAGATATTGTTAGCACTCGAGGAGATATAAACACTGCTTTTAATGAAGCACTCGTATTTATTACCACACTCAGCCAATGATCCTACATTACCGTTAACCCTGAATTGTCTGTGCACTCAGCTGGGCAGCAGCGTACCCCTCTGTCCGTGTCCGCGTGTTGGACCGGTTGGCTCAATCGTTCACCTCCAATTTGGTGAGCCTGTCGGCTGCATTGGCCGAGCACAGAGACCCACAACTGGGGGCCACGGCGTTGCAAGAGGCCCGAAGTGATATTGTGGAGGCCGAGGCCTTTGTGCGCAGTTGGACCGCCGTCGTGAAAACGCTGCACGGACGATCACGAGTATGAAACGCACCAGTGTGTCTTATTGCCTCCTTTTTAGGTCTTGGTGCATCGCAGTGCCATTTGGAGGCCTTCCCTGGTCCATTCCTTCTTTTCTCTCTTTGATCGTGACAGCTGAGGAGATGCAAATTAGCACCTCTTCAACCCCAACCACACTTCATGATACTTGGTTTAGAAGGATCTTCACCTCCCCTTGTGTTCTCCTTCGTTCTATTAGTTATTCACCTTGCAATGTGTTGATTATTTATTTCTAATTGTATGATTTATTTATTTGTTCTTTAAATTTATTTTGTTTCTCCCACTTGTATTGTTGTTGTTAATGTTGAATACGAACATTTCCCCTTGAATGAGTTAATAATTTCCAATAATGTTGCTGGTGCTTTGGTGCATGACTATGCTGATGATGCAGTCACATGATTGCACAGCTGATGTTTCAATATTTTCATTTGGTTACGGGGGATTTTCGGCAGGGACGTTGTCGCACTTTGCACTGAAGAGGTGTGGACCTTTTACCAGATCAGGTGGTGCAGGTAGATTACGTCCTTCCTGAACATCATCAATGAGCCATTTGGGTTCTGGTGACGATCCCTTTACGCTTCCTCTCTAGGTTGAAATCTCCAGCAAATTTCGGCTTCAAATCCAAATCGTTAATCTTGGTTGGAACCTGTAATATTAGGGATACCAGTTTGGCGTCATCAGGATCCTCTTTAACTCTGACGAAGGGTCGATGCCCAAAATGGTCGATTCATGCTTCCCTTGGTGGTTAGTATACCTCGATCAATATTCCGTTGAATTCATTACTCGTTCTACTTGTCAACAGACGTAGGTAGACACTTCATTCATCACCACAGAACCTACCCCCATTACCATTTACATTGTCTTAATAATAACAATACTGTGTGTGTGTGTGTGTGTGTGTGTGTGTGTGTGTGTGTGTGTGTGTGTGTGTGTGTGTGTGTGTGTGTGTGTGTGTGTGTGTGTGTGTGTGTGTGTGTGTGTGTGTGTGTGTGTGTGTGTGTGTGTGTGTGTGTGTGTGTGTGTGTGTGTGTCTTTCTAACATTCCGTCCCACACATTGGTTTGACAGTTCGCTTGACTCGACCTATGATTTCTAATTTCATGAAAAATCTTACGGCTGCCATGTTGGTGCTCACTGCTATGAGAAGCCGAAGATGTCTCGGAGCTTCATGTTCACGATCGTCATGCCATCCTTATTGGTTTTCCCTTTGTAAAACTACCAGGTCGTTTATTGTCACATATCTTTTCCACATATCTCACGGGATTGTGAGTTGGACAGGCGACCATGATGGATGGGGAGGGAATTTGAAGGCTTGGAGTGGGAAGGGGATTGATGCCTTGAGGTTGGGAGGCAGAGGTTGAGCACTTTTGATTGGTTGCGATGGGGAAGGGGAAAGGGGGTTGGAGGGGGGGGGAATTATGGAGCTGGTCACATTTTACATTTTGTGGAATTTCCCCAGGTTCCTGCAAGGAATATTATATTGTCAATGGCTGTTGGATACCCTGGCTAGGTTTTTTTTGAAAGGCCATTGTCGGCCAGTACCTTGACCATAGTACAGGTTACCTGGCAGGTAATTTGTTGCCTTAGAATGAAAAGGTTCTAGCTGACAATTGAACCTTTGGTTCGTTATCACCTTTTGATTCGAAGGTGACAAATTGGAAACGTGATGACTCTTGCTTGTTTGCATTTTTTAACCAACCAATAATTATATTGTCAGAATCACAATCGTGTACGAGCAGATGGGACATCTAGGTTGGTGTGACTCCCTGGGGGTGTTTCACTTAATGATGTAACACCCCTTGTTGAAGCTGCATCAGAAAAAAACAATTTTATTTCTGCAAAATGATCCTTGTTGGGGATTGAACTGAGAAGCAGGTCGCCGGAGGCAAGGATGTGGGAATCAAATGAGTATCCAAATGACATCTCAGATAATGAGGATTAATGAGCGAATGTTATTCATATTGTGATCCAGGTATGAAATGATTTACCTGCAGGATCTGGGCTCCTCACTGACTCTCACTCTACGAGAACCTTTTGGAGTTCTGGCTGTCGTGTCCCTTTCCGAATCGAGCTTTCTGTCGGCTCTTGTTGCTTTGGTCACGGCAATTTCTCTTGGAAACACAGTTGTGCTGGTTCCTAACGAGCACAACCCACTTCCAGTCTTACAGTTTTGCCAGGTAAGGATTGGGATCTGTTCCACCATTCAAAGAGATATTTATATAGGTGTGTGTGTGTGTGTGTGTGTGTGTGTGTGTGTGTGTGTGTGTGTGTGTGTGTGTGTGTGTGTGTGTGTGTGTGTGTGTGTGTGTGTGTGTGTGTGTGTGTGTGTGTGCGTGCGTGTAAAATTGCCAAAAACTAGTTTGCAAAATCTGATTAGCTTGGGATGGACATTGAACTGTAGGACCTTGAGGATTACTAGTGTGAACCTTGTTAACATGAGAACACAGTTTTGTCTGAAAATTGAGAAATTGAGAGGAATGCCTGTCGGGAAGTCTGGAAATGTGTTTTTTAGATACAAGATGACTTTATCATGAATTACAAGGATATCAGTAGAAAATGGATAAACAAAATGGATAAACATGGTAAAGGCCATGTATCTGCCCACAAACGATGGGCGGCCAATGTGATTTTAACCTGGGGTCCTAGAATCATCAACCAGGGGTTCAGTTGGGATTGCTGACAGACCATTCCCTGTTAACTTGTTTATCATTTTAATGGAACTTTGTCTTCTCTAGCTCTTGGGGAGTTTGGACATTCCTCCTGGGATTATCAACGTCATTACCGGTCCCTGTCAGTCCCTGGCCTTGCAACTGGCTCAGCACCATGCTGTTGATGCCTTGTGGTACTGCGGTTCGCTGGAGGTATTGTGTGTGTGCGCGCTTACGTATGCATATAGTTCTGCATATAGTCATGTGGAAAAGGGGTGGCTGGGGGAGGGGATGAGGATCCATAGCCAGAATATGGTGAGGTCGAATTACTCCTGTATTGGAGATTTGTCAGGGATACAAGTCGTATGTAATATGTGCACCTGTCTCAGCGCTGTCTCAGGCATGGTTCCAGAGTATCCCATAAATGCTCGATTGGGTTCAGATCTGGTGACTGAGAAGGCCATGACGTATGGATAACATCAGTGTCATGCTCGTCAAACCATTGGGCGACCATCCATTCCCTGTGGATGGGTCATTGGGGGGGGGTCTCCTCTTGCAGCCATGCTCACCATATTTACAGGCAACCTTGCCTGTGAAGCATTTTTATACATAACCCTAAGCATGCTGGGATGTGATTTGCTTAATTAACACCTGGGGCACACTGTCGCGGAAGTCATTACTTGTTGTCCCTCATGTACCCAGCTGTTTCCATTTTTTGTCCACTTCCTGTACATTGTTTGTCCATGTGGGGTTGAGTGAATCTTCGGGAATGCACAGAAGCGATTTGAGAAGGTGATAAAGTATGGGTATGTTATTTGTAAAGTTACACGTGTGATACATGATGCACTCAATGTGTGAAGTGTAGACATACAGCCATTGTACATGATTTGGGGAGAAGGGTGAGGAGGGGGAGAAATGTACTCGGATCGTGAAGTTTCGGCGCAAGCCGACGCAGTAAGGAATGTTTGGTTCGATGCTATAAAAGGTTTCACAAAGTTGGGTCACACTCTGCTCACCGACGTTTTCTCTCTTCCATTCCATCACCAGAGCTGCGTCGATGTCCGGCATGCCTCCGCCTGCAGCCCCAAACACGTCTGGAGCGGAGAAGAGTGTCCCTGGGCCTGGATGCCGGAAGCACGCTGGTCCCATGCTCAGCTCCTTCACCATGCTTCACGTACCAAGACCATTGTGTTGCCTTGTGGAGGCTTCTTTGGAAGCTGAAGTTGGAAAAAGTCTAAAATGAATGATTTTTGGAGATGTGGTGAGACGATGGAAGGTTTTTCTGGATTTTGTTCAAAACTAAAAGAACACTTATTTCTCCAACCCTTGATGAAACAAATTTAGGAGTTTGTGATTAACTTATTTGTGGATCTCTTTTGACCTTTCATAAGACACGTGATCTTATGTGAACTGCATTGTCCTCAAATGTGGCACTGATTCACCAATAATAACGATTTGCTCAACATGGAGTACAGAGAGGACCATTGTTTTTTTTAAAATATGATTTCTTTGATACATGACCAAAACATTTCAAGATGAGAGATTGATATTTTGAGGATTAAATTACTACGATTTTATGTACAGAGGAAATGACTGAAAAATCTCATGAAAGTTTTAACTGTCCAGTCAGGCTTTGGGCCGAGTTACTGCAGGCAACTCAGGCTCTCTGATTCCCACATCTTTATCTCTTTTTTTCACATTTTACTTTTGATAAATCTTTAAAAGCTTTGGAAAATGCACTTTCAATTACACAAAAGTTATGATTTTATAATCGTAAAAATAATCGACAACATGAACATAATTATTCATTTCATTGATTTTGATGAAAGGCTAATCAAACTGGCTCTCTTCATGCAGTACCTGTGGTTGGGTAACCCCCTCGTGAAATTGTCCTCGAGACCCTGATTCAGCTTTTGTGACCAATTTCCTTTCGGTACAAGAAATGAGTAAACTTAGCCGGGTCGACGTGGTATTGTTGCGGAAATGGGCCCTTCGTGGGTTATTAAATATAGGACGAGCCCAGATCCCCCCTTAAATGCATGTTTAGCCAGGTTGTTTGGTAATCGGACGTTAAATGTGTGTCGGGAGGTGCAGCAGGCGGTCCATTGTTCGTACAGTGGTGGTGTACCGAGAGGCGCCTTCTTTTTCCTTCCCCCCTCTTAATCAGCCCCCACCCAGCGTCCTGACAGAGCCAGTCAACAAGACATGCCAGCAACCCATTGGCGGAGAGCTGCTGCAAACTCGAACGATTGACCAATCACGTGTCCCCGAGGTGGTCCAGAAAGCCCGCCCCGAAAGGCACGAGGAACTGCTTTTTCCTGTCTGCGATCAGCGTTATGAGGAGTGACTTGACCAGCGGTTCCTCTTTGGCCATGGATCCAGCCTGCAGGTCATCCCCGGGTTCGTCCTGGATCCAACCACAGGGCCTCTGACTGTCCTTACTCCCTGCACAGCTCGACCACGTCTTTTGATCCCATCGATCCACCTGCAGAGTCCAACACCCAGATTTGGTCTAGTCTGGTGTATAGGCCAGGCCTGGATTTGCATACTGGACCTTGTGAAGAACCAGCTAGAACACACACCGGATCTTTCTCTCTTGGCCGTCGACCTTACAGGGGGCTGGACGCACCGATGCTGCGTGCATGAGCGGTGCCGCTAGGAGTACGTCGCCCCCACCTTGCCACGCTGCGTGCTCGGTCTGGGCGCTCAAATCCAGCGACATTGGCTTGTCACGAGCCGCATTCGTGCCATACACACCTTTCCTCTCGTCCATGAGGCACCACCAAGTACTCCGTGTCTTGTATGCATGTTGTCCAGGTCTAAGGTTTATTTTGCTCGGGCCCCCTGCGAAACCCGTATCCGTAGCTCCCTAGATAAGGACGGGTTATACATCAATTATAACGTTATCGCGATTTGTTGCTTGTGTCGTGTTCTTTGCTTGTTTGTGTCGTGTTCCCCGATTTTTCCCCAAGAAATCTGGCTGATTCATACGAAATTTGCCACCCTGAATTTATCCGTGTCGTGCTGAAGAACAATCGCTCGATTTGTATTTAAAACCAAACTGGCTACGGATTGTGGCAGACTTCGCTCGGTCTCTGATCAAACCCAGTCTGTAGCCGGGGTATATATCCCCAACTGGCAAGGCACAGGGGTACCTTGGTATCGTGATCTGAGGCGCGTGACCCGAGACCTGTGCCGAACTAGCCGGTGATATAACCCCTGAGATGGCAGTGCTGTTAAGCGCTGCCGAATCAATAACAGTATAGCATGAGTTTTTGTTTTTTTTAACCACAGTTTGAGGTTACCACTATATGCCTGGTCAGTCATTCATTACAATCACCTTGCACATCTTCATTACCAAGATCTTCAAAATCACTGGAATGACCTGCAATGAAGTTGAACCTCTGGGCCCATCGCAGATAGGTCAGTGGGCGCTCTGTCTTCTACCATATCCTTTCTGGTCTTGCACCCTCTGCTCTTTCCATGTTTTGTCGCACCCCCCCCCCCAAGTTTCTGCAGGGCACATGTCCGCCATCAACCCCCATCTGATGAATCTACCTAAATCCAGGATCACTGCTCACCTACACTCATGTGTTCCTCCTCCCCCCCCCCCCACCTGTGTAATCAACTTCCACATTCCCTTCAATCTCATTTTTCCATCTAAATGTTTAAGACAACTGTTCACCACCATCTCAGATCATCTCCAATACAAAACCATGATCTTTTATACCCCCGTTAACCCCCTCCCAAACTCACCTTTTTCAAGTTTACAGTTTTTCTTTCCTGGGAGTTTGTGGCTCTATCCAAATTGCTCACCCTGTGTGTGCTTCCCTACCCCTCATCCTTCCCCACATCACTAATTTCTCAAAGTCTCCCTTTATTTTGTCCCTCAACCCTGTTGTTGATAATGTTACGTAGAAAGGGGTCGGGGTGGGATCCATAGCTAGACTGTGGTAAGTGTAATATGGTCCTTGTGTTTTGAGTAGGTTAGATTGCCATGTAACAGGGATTTGACAGAGTAAGTTGTTTGTTACACGTGATGCTGAGGAGGCAACGTATGTAATTTATAGACGGGTTAATTATGTATCCACAAATACCTCTTGCTTGTAGGCGGGGCTAGGTGAGGACTTCCCATTGCAGAGGCACACTTGTCACGTGTGAGAGGCCAATTGCGATCTATCTGGCCAGTGTTTGGCAGCGCAGTGGGCTGTAGAGCCTTAAAGAAAAGGTGTGCCTTGATATTTTTTAGAGGGTGGGACCCAAGAGGGAGACTGCCCAGGAGGAAGACGAGAACGGAGTTCTGACCTGGGGAGTCCATGTGAGTGGAGATTGAAGAGTCCACCATGAGAAGCTCATGGGAGGACCAAGAGAGGCAAGTGTGGAGGAAGAGGATGCAGACCTCGCTTGGAAGAGAAGCCTCATGTGCAAAAAGGAAATCATGTGACCTGATGGAAGGACTGGCTTTGCTCGTTACTGGTTCTTGTCTCCTTCCTGGTCTTTAAAGTGGACACCATTGTATAAACTGTCATCCCGGTGTTTCACAAGCAGAATGATTCATCAATGTGTGTGCCGTCTCTCGGATGGACGTTAAACTGGGCGTCACATCTGCCGGAATCCTCCCCCTCCAAACTCTTCCCTCCTGTCTCTCTCCCACCCCTTTCCCCATATGCCTGGTGTTGGCTTAACAGTTGAGGTGGCTGGCTTAATAGCCTAGGTTCTTGAGTTTGAGCCCCTGCTGGGCATTGAATTAACATCAGGTGGGGTTGACTCAGCCTGTCATCCTTCTGAGGTCGGCAAAATGAGTACCAGTGTACCGGTAATAGAGAGCATTACATCAACGGCACAGCCGTGCTCCCAGAAAAATGATGCACCAGCAGCCACAGGCTGCATACGAAACAACACTAGCAACAACAGCCATAGTATCGAGTACTGCGTTCACCCTAACCCATCGTAAAGAAAAGGTAAGTCCCATCTGCATTGTTGTATTGTGAAAGTGATACCTGTGACACGTAGTGAGTAATATTTGAGCTTTTATTTCTACATTGTAGATAAGTTTGCTTCTCCCATTCACCATTTTTGTCTCTTTTTGACTTGTTTGGTTTGTTCCATAATTATAGCATCTTCTCGACTCTTTTCCTTGTGCCTTTCATTTTATATATATATATATATATATATATATATATATATATATATATATATATATATATATATATATATATATATATATATATATATTTTAAAAATCCTTTAAAAGGTAAGAGCATGCTATCTGCTTTCAGTGTGGGTTTGCTGTCGTTTCGGCTCATTTGGATGACCTTGGGGAATGGTAAAATTGAACGCAGTGCCTTAAAAAAACGTTTGGATCATCTCTCGAGTCGTAAGGTCCCGGCTCTGAGTAATTCCGTGTTAACGGATACTTGGACGCGACAATAAGTTTGCCACAACCCCCTGTCTTTCTCCTGTTATTACCTCCACCACCAAAGGTGGAAGGAGGTTGTTTCCACCCCATCTGTTTGTTTATTTGTTTGTTTGTGTGCAGGATATCTCAAAACGTTAATGGATTGGAATGATATTTTGTGGGCAGGTTGGGTGTGTGACAAGGACGAACTGATTGAGATTTTGGTGAAGATCGGGATCCGGATCCGACTGCTAGAATTTTTTCAGTGATTCTTCACCATCGAGAGATCGGGCCAAAAACGATATATCGCACGATATCTCAAAAAGTTGTGGACGGATTCGGACTAAACTTGGTGGGCATGTTGGGTGTGTGACAATACAAGGAAGAATTGATTCGATTTTGGTGAAGATCTGAATCCAGATTCAGACCAGAGAATTTTCAAAGTGATTCTTCACCTTTGAGAGATGGTTTCAAAAAATTGTTGGGCCTGATATATTCTCCTGGATCAGGAATTGTGGCAGAGGTATGCACTCTACCAAGTGCCCTTCTCGTTTTCATTCTGTTCTGTCCTACTCCGTTCTACTATGTTGTAGCTCCTCCATGAGGTTGTAGTTGCTTTTGTTTTCAAATTTCCCGATCTCCGTAAACTTGAACTCTTCTATGAAATAAAGGGAGGAGCGTAATCGAACCATGCTCCAAGAAACTCCAGCTATGGCCCAAGTGTTTAAGCAATTAAGATGGCTCGTTAACCAGGAAACAAGTCTCGTTCCACACTGCCGGTTAAAGTGCACTTACATGACCGAACTTAGTCGTTTAAAGTCATGCAGTAGATGGACTACATGGACTGAATGAAGAACAAATATGATTAACTGATGGCTGACAAGGAAATTCACAGATTGAGCACCTCGTTGGATTGATCAGCAGCTGTCCACAAACTACTGTGCAGCCACCAGGACGTGAAAAGGACTCTTCGGATGCACCTGATTACTGACTCCGCACGAGCCACGTAGCGTGCGTTTGGAGCACTGCTGGGGCGAGCGTAAAGGCTGTGGATCACGCGTGTCCAGGTCCTGTGTTGGGTCTACTCAAAACAATAGCCATGTGGTTGATCCTCTGCTTGCTTGCTCGACTCCGCAGTCTCAGGAAACAAGTTTTTTGTTTGTTTGTACAGGCCCATCGAAAGTCTTCATACCAGAATGAAAGGCACCATTCTTGAGTATGGATGGATCGGGGATGATGTCTCTGAGTTTTGTCACAGTATAGTGTGTGGTTTGTGTTGTGCATCCTTCACTTTAAAACCGCCTTTCTCCACTCCTCCCTCTCTATTAAAAAAAATAATATTTTTCTCATTTTTACTTTAACCACTCTTGTGCTATCCCTGAATCTGCCACATTTTATCTCCTCCTTCCCCTCTTCCTTCTTCCCCTCCTCTTCACCCTCCTTTCCCCCTCAGGATGGGGGGAGGGGAGGGATGGGGATAATGGGACTTTTATAAACACCCTTCAGAACGGCACACAGTGGAGCACACACCTCTGCCAGGCTGAAGAGTTTACGTTTTGTATCCCAGTTCCAAGCCCGATCTGAATCCGGTCCTGAACCAAAATGTATTTAATTCGTCCTTGTCACCAACCCAACTCATCCACCAAGTTTCGTCCAAATCTGGCCATAACTTTTTGAGATATCACGCTCACAGACAAACAGGATATTGTTTGGTGACCTCCACATTCCAACTTGATTTGAGGAGGGGGTTGAGGAGACCTCGCAAGAGATCTGTAGGAAATAGAGTTATCCACTTCCACTCACAGTTTAAGGTTTATTACTTTGACAAGTCTGAGTGGTGTCCCTAAAGCTTGAGTGCAGATGAATATTGTCACAAGGTCAAAAAGAAGCAAGAAATGGCGCATCCCCAATGGATCAATTCGGCGTCGTGTCCGCAAAATAATATGGTCCACTCTGTGACTCAGCTGTCCTAAAAGACCAGTGCCCATGGGAATAAGCTGCTCACCAAAAGGGGTTCAATGATCGTAGTCCTGCGGTTGAAAGGAGCAAAGATCCATTGAAGAAAGGGCCATGGCGCACAGACCAAAAGTGATGCTGGAGGAAAGGGCCACAAACAAACGCATGGTTCGAAACTCCGTGAGTCAAGATAGGAACTGCATCGCTGAAGATAGGGCTGTGAATGTGGTTGAACTCCAGTGAACTTTAGTTTAACTCCAGTAAAACTCAAGTCCATGAGTCATTTCCACGATGGTGTAAATAGCGAGTGGTCAGGCAGGGAAGCGTCGTCACACTTGGTTAAAGCCTTTTCCCCGCTTGTTCCGTGAGGTGGAGGTAATAGAGCCCGGTAGTGGTGTCGGGCAAAATGATTGGTTAGAAACCAAAATAAAAATCATGCCAACTAAATAAAAAAACAAACAAGAAAAAGAGCAATCAGGCATTACAGACCCTCGCGGGACTTCTTTTGAGTGGTGTAGTTTTTTTTAAGGTTTGAGGGTAAATCCAATATGGCTGCCAAATCATGTGACCTATGATATCATGTTGGAACCTTTTGTTCCTCATGAACAGGCGGTCATATGTGTAAAGTTTTGCCTCGATTTGTTCAGCCACTTCAGAGAAGAAGATTTTTCAAGGTTTCAAAAACAAAACAAAATGGCTGCCAAATCAGGTGACCGATGATGTCATGAGTTTCTTCTGAAGACCATTTTATCCCGAGATGACCCTCAACGATTTTTATACTGATCGGATGCGGTGTTCTACATTTGCAATTATGATGTCATGACGAGATCCCCTGTGACGTCATAAAAAATTTACGAATTTTACGAACCTTTAATGCGAGACCGTCACGGTCAGATGACATTAATCTCTGAAAATTTCATAACAATCGGTTGAGCGGTTTGAGCTGGAGGCGAGTGAACACACAAACAAACACACACACACACACACACACACACACACACACACACACACACACACACACACAAACAGGCGATCAACATACTTGTCAAAAACTATTTTTACCAACTAACAAACGGATCCAAATACAATATCCTCTCCTTTCGCGAGGGTAATAAAAACTGCCATAGGTTGGACAAGTGAATGTAACAAAGTTCATGAGGTAAAAGCACAAACAAGTTGGCACCGATGAAAAGTACATCACAGATACTTGTGTGGCTCTCCCTCTCCTGTAAAGCTTTCCCACCTGGACCACGGAATAGATTTCCCAGGAAGACTGGATACAACGATCCCAGGAGACTTGGTATGTCGATCCCAGGAAAGAGACTTGATACGTCGATCCCAGGAAAGAGACTCGGTATGTCGGTCCCTAGAGAGAGACTCGGTACATCGGTCCCCAGAGAGAGACTCGGTACGTCGGTCCCTAGAGAGAGACTCGGTACGTCGGTCCCGAGAGAGAGACTCGGTACGTCGGTCCCAAGAGAGAGACTCGGTCCCAAGAGAGAGACTCAGTACGTCTGTCCCTGGAGAGAGACTCGATACGTCGGTCCCTAGAGAGAGACTCGGTATGTCGGTCTCTGGAGAGAAACTCGGTACATCGGTCCCTGGAGAGACTCGGTATGTCGGTCCCTAGAGAGAGACTCGGTACGTCGGTCCCTGGAGAGAGACTCGATACGTCGGTCCCTAGAGAGAGACTCGGTATGTTGGTCCCTGGAGAGAGACTCGATACGTCATTGTTTGGGGGGGGGGCAAACAATGCTGCTGATGTAGTGCCCCCTGTGTGTAAGAGCAGGAATTTGGTACTTATTGAGCTTTCCGACGATAGTTCGCCGACTCTTCATGAAGAATACCACGGAATCTTTCACATCCACCAACTAACGCTGGCAGAAGGGTATCCGTTCAATGTCTATCCGAAGGATGGCACACACTTTGATAAATCATCCTGTCTGCGAAACACAAGGGTGGTAGTTTATAGTTGGGTGAGGGTGAGTGCACATTCCTCGAGACCAAGGGTCTCGGCTATGTTGTCAACCAGAACGAGAGCCGTCGACCACTGACGAGAGCTGTCGACCACGAACGTGACAATTGAATGAGCATCTGGGCATCATGTCAGCTGTCTGTAGTAAGGAGAGAAAGTTGAGAAGGAAAATGCTTCTCAACCTCCCTTTCCTTCCTCTTTCTCGAGTTTCTTCCTCCACGTGGACTGCTCTGGGAATTGTTTTCAGGAAACGATTGTTCGTGCGGTTTTTTTGAAAGAAAGTTTTTGTGAGTTTGCATGTAGTCCACGTCATGGTTTTGTGAGTTTGAATGTGGTCCATGTCGTGGTTTTATGAGTTTGAATGTGATCCATGTCATGGTTTTGTGAGTTTGCATGTGGTCCACGTCATGGTTTTGTGAGTTTGAATGTGGTCCGTTTCGTGGTTTTGTGAGTTTGAATGTGGCCCATGTCGTGTATTTGTGAGTTTGAATGTGGTCCATGTCGTGGTTTTGTGAGGTTGAATGTGGCCCATGTCGTGTATTTGTGAGTTTGAATGTGGCCCATGTCGTGTATTTGTGAGTTTGAATGTGGCCCATGTCGTTTTGTGAGTTTGAATGTGGTTCATGTCGTGGTTTTGTGAGTTTGAATGTGGTCCATGTCGTGGTTTTATGAGTTTGAATGTGGCGCATGTCGTGGTTTTGTGAGTTTGAATGTGGTTCATGTTGTGGTTTTATGAGTTTGAATGTGGTCCATGTCATGGTTTTGTGAGTTTGCATGTGGTCCACGTCATGGTTTTGTGAGTTTGAATGTGGTCCATGTCGTGGTTTTGTGAGGTTGAATGTGGCCCATGTCGTGGTTTTGTGAGTTTGAATGTGGTCCATGTCGTGTATTTGTGAGTTTGAATGTGGCCTTGTCGTGGTTTTGTGAGTTTGAATGTGGCCCATGTCATGGTTTTGTGAGTTTGAATGTGGTCCATGTCGTGGTTTTGTGAGTTTGAATGTGGCCCATGTCGTGGTTTTGTGAGTTTGAATGTGGCCCATGTCGTGGTTTTGTGAGTTTGAATGTGGCCCATGTCATGGTTTTGTGAGTTTGAATGTGGTCCGTTTCATGGTTTTGTGAGTTTGAATGTGGTCTATGTCATGGTTTTGTGAGTTTGAATGTGGTCTATGTCATGGTTTTGTGAGTTTGAATGTGGTCCGTTTCGTGGTTTTGTGAGTTTGAATGTGGTCTATGTCATGGTTTTGTGAGTTTGAATGTGGCCCATGTCGTGGTTTTGTGAGTTTGAATGTGGCCGTTTCGTGGTTTTGTGAGTTTGAATGTGGTCTATGTCATGGTTTTGTGAGTTTGAATGTGGTCCGTTTCGTGGTTTTGTGAGTTTGAATGTGGCCCATGTCATGGTTTTGTGAGTTTGAATGTGGTCCATGTCATGGTTTTGTGAGTTTGAATGTGGCCCATGTCGTGGTTTTGTGAGTTTGAATGTGGCCCATGTCGTGGTTTTGTGAGTTTGAATGTGGCCCATGTCGTTTTGTGAGTTTGAATGTTGCCCATGTTGTGGTTTTGTGAGTTTGAATGTGGCCCATGTCGTGGTTTTGTGAGTTTGAATGTGGCCCATGTCGTGGTTTTGTGAGTTTGAATGTGGCCCATGTCGTGGTTTTGTGAGTTTGAATGTGGCCCATGTCGTGGTTTTATGAGTTTGAATGTGGCCCATGTCATGGTTTTGTGAGTTTGAATGTGGCCCATGTCGTGGTTTTGTGAGTCTGAATGTGGTCTATGTCATGGTTTTGTGAGTTTGAATGTGGCCCATGTCGTGGTTTTGTGAGTTTGAATGTGG
Source organism: Eptatretus burgeri (assembly GCF_056783735.1). Lineage (NCBI taxonomy): Eukaryota > Metazoa > Chordata > Myxini > Myxiniformes > Myxinidae > Eptatretus > Eptatretus burgeri. The sequence continues at coordinate 58,774,805 of NC_140977.1, forward strand.
CCCACGTCGTGGTTTTTGTGAGTTTGAATGTGGCCCACGTCGTGGTTTTGTGAGTCTGAATGTGGTCTATGTCATGGTTTTTTTTTGTTTGAATGTGGCCCATGTCATGGTTTTGTGAGTTTGAATGTGGCCCATGTCGTGGTTTTGTGAGTTTGAATGTGGTCCGTTTCATGGTTTTGTGAGTTTGAATGTGGTCTATGTCGTGGTTTTGTGAGTTTGAATGTGGCCCATGTCGTGGTTTTGTGAGTTTGAATGTGGCCCATGTCATGGTTTTGTGAGTTTCAATGTGGCCCACGTCGTGGTTTTGTGAGTCTGAATGTGGTCTATGTCATGGTTTTTTTTTTTGTTTGAATGTGGCCCATGTCGTGGTTTTGTGAGTTTGAATGTGGTCCGTTTCATGGTTTTGTGAGTTTGAATGTGGTCTATGTCGTGGTTTTGTGAGTTTGAATGTGGCCCATGTCGTGGTTTTGTGAGTTTGAATGTGGCCCATGTCGTGGTTTTGTGAGTTTGAATGTGGCCCATGTTGTGGTTTTATGAGTTTGAATGTGGCCCATGTCGTGGTTTTGTGAGTTTGAATGTGGCCCATGTCATGGTTTTGTGAGTTTGAATGTGGCCCACGTCGTGGTTTTGTGAGTCTGAATGTGGTCTATGTCATGGTTTTGTGAGTTTGAATGTGGCCCATGTCGTGGTTTTGTGAGTTTGAATGTGGCCCATGTCATGGTTTTGTGAGTTTGAATGTGGCCCACGTCGTGGTTTTGTGAGTCTGAATGTGGTCTATGGCATGGTTTTTTTTGTTTGAATGTGGTCCATGTCATGGTTTTGTGAGTTTGAATGTGTCCCATGTCGTGGTTTTGTGAGTTTGAATGTGGCCCATGTCGTGGTTTTATGAGTTTGAATGTGGCCCATGTCGTGGTTTTGTGAGTTTGAATGTGGTCCATGTCATGGTTTTGTGAGTTTGAATGTGGCCCACGTCGTGGTTTTGTGAGTCTGAATGTGGTCTATGGCATGGTTTTTTTTGTTTGAATGTGGTCCATGTCATGGTTTTGTGAGTTTGAATGTGGCCCATGTCGTGGTTTTGTGAGTTTGAATGTGGTCTATGTCGTGGTTTTGTGAGTCTGAATGTGGTCTATGTCATGGTTTTTTTTGTTTGAATGTGTCCCATGTCGTGGTTTTGTGAGTTTGAATGTGGCCCATGTCGTGGTTTTATGAGTTTGAATGTGGCCCATGTCGTGGTTTTGTGAGTTTGAATGTGGCCCATGTCATGGTTTTGTGAGTTTGAATGTGGCCCACGTCGTGGTTTTGTGAGTCTGAATGTGGTCTATGTCATGGTTTTTTTTTGTTTGAATGTGGCCCATGTCATGGTTTTGTGAGTCTGAATGTGGTCTATGTCATGGTTTTTTTTTGTTTGAATGTGGTCCATGTCATGGTTTTGTGAGTTTGAATGTGGCCCATGTCATGGTTTTGTGAGTTTGAATGTGGCCCACGTCGTGGTTTTGTGAGTCTGAATGTGGTCTATGTCATGGTTTTTTTTTGTTTGAATGTGGCCCATGTCATGGTTTTGTGAGTCTGAATGTGGTCTATGTCATGGTTTTTTTTTGTTTGAATGTGGCCCATGTCATGGTTTTGTGAGTCTGAATGTGGTCTATGTCATGGTTTTTTTTTGTTTGAATGTGGCCCACGTCGTGGTTTTGTGAGTCTGAATGTGGTCTATGTCATGGTTTTTTTTTGTTTGAATGTGGTCCATGTCATGGTTTTGTGAGTTTGAATGTGGCCCATGTCGTGGTTTTGTGAGTTTGAATGTGGCCCATGTCGTGGTTTTGTGAGTTTGAATGTGGTCCATGTCATGGTTTTGTGAGTTTGAATGTGGCCCATGTCGTGGTTTTGTGAGTTTGAATGTGGTCCGTTTCATGGTTTTGTGAGTTTGAATGTGGTCTATGTCGTGGTTTTGTGAGTTTGAATGTGGCCCATGTCATGGTTTTGCGAGTTTGAATGTGGCCCATGTCATGGTTTCTAACAGTATATATTAATTGTACCTTGTGAATCGTGATCTGCCTTGTTCTGGGGGTTTTCTGTATTTTCTGGCTCCTTGCTGACGTTTCATGTCAATGGTGAGAATTTTGTTGACGCACTTGTTCCATGTTTGGAAAATCCATGTGGAGTGTTCCCTCACCTTGAGGTTCTGTGTCACAATTTCTCACTCTGGGCAGGACCGGCTTCACATGAGCAGCTCCGAGACCACATTACACACGACTCTTCGTGGAAGCTTTTTTCGAGTTTCCCCACGTTGGTTTCATTGGAATGCATTTGCTGACACAATTAACAATGGCACCGATTCTCAAGACAGTTACGAAGGAAGGCGATCCAGGTGAAAGCATGAGCAGGGCTCGGCTCATCTTCCAAAGCAGGTATAATTGGAATGTTTTGTTAAACTACCCGACACAATGTGTAACGCATTGGAAACATACTAAAGATCATTTGCAAAATCAATCAATGTCACGTGATCTGACTTCTCAACCCAATTTTCCATGAATGAGTTTCAAGCTCATAAGATTGACCACTTGACCATCTCAACATAAAAAAAAACGTGGACAGTCGACATTGGGCAACATTTCACCTCCACATTTCATTCGGCACCTCGCACTACTGTGTGTGTAATAATTCTGAGAGATCTTACATACCTTCACGCTATCTTCCAGGGAAGCCATCTTCGTTGGGACGTGACGTGTTGGCATACTTTATCTGCATAGCACCAGCGTGATGGCGCATGTATGGTCAGAGTGACTCTTTTTGTGATGTCATCAGCAAAGAGATAAAGAGGATTTTCCAGATAGTCAGTGAGATAATTGATGAAGATTAGGAATAAGATGGGGCCGGGAACACTGCCTTGGGGAACTCCAGCCTTGACAGGGAGACGAGATTAAAGGGTTCTGTTGAGAGCCACATGTTGACCATGAGAGGGGAGGAAGTTCGTAATCCAAGAGTGGAGTTGGCCTTGGATTCCAAAGGCAGACAGTTTGGAGAACAAGGCAGGATGACAGACTGTATCAAAAGCTCGAGATAAGTCCATAGAGACGGCCCTGATCTCGTGTCTGATATTGAGGGCATCCGTCAATTGTTGGTAGAGTAGAAACAGCATGTCCAAGGTAGAGTGAACAGGTTGGAATCCGAATTATTGATGATCTGAGATGAGGCTGTTGGACAAAAGGAATGATTTTATGTCAACTGTGATGATGAATTTCATGACCTTACTGATGATTACGACAGTAAGCTAATTGGTCTATAGTTAAGGGGATCCGTTTTTAAACCATTTTCATGTCATGTGATGTTGGCTGATTTCCAAGCAGATGGAAGATGATGTTTACTAAATGATAGGGTGAAAAGGGCAGAGAGAGAGGAAGCACAAGAGCAGTAGAGCAGCTTTTTAGGACACGTGAGCTGATGCCGTCCGGTCCAGTTGCAGAGTCAGGGTCGAGGGATGCCAGAATATTTTCTACCTTTTCAGGTACAAAAGAGCCAGTCCGAAACTTACGGACTGCACCTACCTCTCCCACGTGTATGTCCGAAGGGGATTTGTTTTTGAAATTCTTTGAAATTTATTTTTATTATTTTAAGGTTTGAATCTTCATCTTCAATCGGTTATAAATTTGTAATTAATCACGAATATTGCAAATAAATTTGCAAAATAAATGTGAATTCTGCTTGGTGTAAATCATGACAAAGACGACAACTTAGTACTTATCCTCAGTTAAAACAAGCCTGTCTCTCTCACGATGTGTGGTGAGTTGTTGAGAATTATGTGGAGGTGAGTTGTTTTCAATAACGTGATTACGTGGTGGTGAGGTTTTAATAATGTGGCAGTGAGGTGTGTTTAATAATGTGGCGGTGTTGTTCCACTGTAGGGATGTGTGGTGAGGCTAGCACAGCAAGCCAATATATAAGTGCACAAATATATAAATATATATGCACTTGTTAACAGTTGTGATACATGTTAAGAGTGCTGGGTTTATGGTGTTGGAGCCCCCGGGGCACACATGGGTTGTGGTGGCCCTTTCTGCCATGAACGAAGAAGTAAAACAGTAGTTTTCAACCTTTTTCACTGATGTCACCCTCAACTCTTATGTCTTATTCTGCGGCACTCCTATTCAATATTATATTTGTATCGTTTTCTTTAGAACATTGCAGGCTTCACGAGTTAAATTTTTGGATAAAATACATAATTTCAGGAGTGTTTTTGCAGGCTTTTATTTCCATCAATGGATTCCAGATAAATGAAGATTGGCAAAGTGTGCAATTATTGTATTAAGATATTGTATTACTGTTACAACTTCTAAGCTACATTTGATTGAAGTCGGGTAATTGAACGATTTGTAATGAAATGAGAAGGATTGCTCTCGGATGCTTCTCAATATGTTCCTGGTCTTGGATTCCACCAACCCAGAAATTTAAAATCCCTTGAACAAGAGAATGCGGAATATAGTAGAGAAACGATTTCCAACTACACTTGTCAAATACCCATTAAATGCCCAATTTTTGCAGCAAATTTGCTACACTGGTTAATATAGGGTTAATAAGCTAAAATTCAGAAAAGCAATCAATAATCATAGATGATCCCTTGGGTGGTGGAGACCCTGGGGCAAGTGTTGGGTGGTGGAGACCCTGGGGCAAGTGCCCTGGTTGTCCTTGCCTGAATGTGGCCCTGCATGTTGAAGGAATACCCTTTTGAATACATTTTCATCATTCACGGTGAAAGAATGACCTCAACATGGAGTTGTTCAAATATCATATTTGTGTCTTGGAACAATTTGTGGATTTTGTTTTTGTACATTTTTCCTCATCTCACCTTACGTTGTTCCTTACAATCGGCATATTGTTTATAAAAAGTCCGATTAACAAGAAAAATCACAAGGTTGTTTTCCAGTAACAACTGTTCATATCAACAAAGGTGAAGTCTGGGAAAAACATGATCGGGGAATCGTTGCAAAATGCAAACATGCCTGTGTCACGCACAACAACATGTAAAACATATACGTTAAGAGTAAAGTGAAAACAACAACATGGAGCCATTGTGATGTGGAGAGATGTAACATAAATCAAGACAAGTAAGCACAGATTGGGTGGAAATTGTTTTATCTTTTTACATCAACACAGAATCTCTGGTTGAAGAAAAATACTTCGTTCGTTTGGGTCATTACGATGTTTATTACAATTCCTTAAAGATCGTGTGTGTTTCAATTTCATCGAGCACGATCAATACCTGTTAAGGGTGAAGTGATTATCGAAGGTCTGACTGCACGAACACTAATGAAATAACTGTCTGGGGATCACTGTATGTTGGGTGCCATTGCCTTGGAGGCATGCGGTTTTGCATAACCGCAACAATATATATATATATATATATATATATATATATATATATATATATATATATATATATATATATATATATATATCTTCTTCTTTCGGCTGCTCCCGATAGGGGTCGCCACAGCGAATCATCCGTATGATCCGCATAGTGATTTGGCACATGTTTTACGCCGGATGCCCTTCCTGACGCAACCCTGGTCGCCTCTTACGACACAGGGATATGGTACACCTATTTTAACCGGGGTATACACCGGCCCAGTATACTGGTCCTCATTTCGCCGACCTCGGAAGGATGACAGGCTGAGTCAACCCCCTGGTGTATTAATTCAGTGGCCCAACGGGGCTTGAACTCAGGACCTTTTGGATCCCAAGCCGCTGCCCGAACCACTGCGCCAACACCAGATATATATATATATATATATATATATATATATATATATATATATATATATATATATATGTATATATATATGTATATATATATATGTATATGTATATATATATATATATATATATATATATATATATATATATATATATATATGTATATATGTATATATATGTATATATATATATATATATATATATATATATATATGTATATATATATATATTTTTTTTGAGCTTGTTTACATGAAAACCAACCAAACTTAAATTTCAGGTAACGATGGAATCTAAAGACCTTCTCACAAGACCTGATCAAACAATCAGCCAAATATCCTCGGTTGAACATGATGAAAAAAAAACCTTCTCGGCATGTTCCACAAAATCATCCTTTACTGAACAACTTCTCACAAATCTAAGCATCTGAGATGAAAAGACATTGTAACCCATTTTAATTGGTACATTGTGACATGGAAAGGTGTACAAGACTACAGGGAAACTGAAATCAACAACTTCATGATATACACCTGTACTAAAACCATTCTGTCTAACTCTAACCAACACATCCAGATATGCAGCAACTGTACAATATATAATTATCACTCCTGTTTACAACCAGGCTATCTGGGTAAACCTTGTGAAGCTGCCGATCAAAAAAATTATTGTTTACCACACAAATATTATCTATATAACGACATGTATGAGATAATATTTCAGCTAATCCTTATTTT
>NC_140977.1:58791283-58803783 GCF_056783735.1 Eptatretus burgeri
AATTTGCAAAGATAGTTTGTGAATGTGAGTGATGGCTGTTTTCCAAACAGACAGCTGGCTATCGTGTGCAGTCTGTGGCTGCTGGTTGCATTATTTTCTGGGGGTACAGCTGTGCTGCTGATGCAGTGCCCTCTATTACCAGTATGCTGGTACTCATTTTGACCACTTAGAAGGATGACAGGCTGAGTCAACCCCACCTGCTGTTAATTCAACGGAGACAGGGGCTTGAACTCAGGACCCTTATGTCTTAAGCCAGCCACCTTAACCTTGAAAACAACACCAGGCTTTTCCGAACAGATGAATGGTGGCTGAAGGTGAGAGACAGGCTGAAGGCAGGTGGAGGGGTGGAGAGGGTTCACCAATACCGGTATGTTAGTTAAGGGCTGAAAACCTTCACATCCATTGCTTTCTCACCGAGATGCCTCATCCCCATTGTAAATGGAGTAGAACCATCCCTTGCGATTTTTCTCTGGCCTTCACCTTGGGGTACAGAATGAGCAGCTAACAAGAGTGTAGAGTGTTCGCCATTTCACCAATGTTTTCGGTCACAGAAGATCAATAAGGATCCTATTGATAAGGATCATACATACAGTGCCTTCGGAGTATTCACAACCCTCGACTTTTGTCATATTTTGTTCTGTTAAAACCTGAATTTAAAATGGATTAAGTTTAAAAAAAAATTATTCCTAATCTACATGACATACTCCACAATGACGAAGTGAAAACATGTTTTTGGAAATTTTTACAAATGAAAAGCTGAAATGTCTTGTGTCAATAAGTATTCAACCCCATTGCTATGACACTCCAAATTGAACTCAGGTGCATCCAATTTCCTTTGATCATCCTTGAGATGTCTCGACATCCTCATTGTAGTCCACCTGTGGCCAATTCAATTGATCGGACATCATTTAGAAAGAAACACACCATTCTATCTAAGGGACCACAGTTGGCAGTACATGTCAGAGCACAAACTCTACCATGAAGCCCAAGGAACTGTCCATAGAACTCCAAGATAAAATTGTGAGGAGGCATAGATCTGGGGAAGGGTATCAAACAATTTCTGGAGTGTTCAAAGCTGCCAAAAGCACAGTGAGCTCCATCATTAGGAAATGGAAAAAAATATCGAATGACCGAGACCCTTCCAAGAGCTGGCTGTCTGACCGAACTGAGCAACTGGCCAAGAAGGACCTTGGTAAGGGAGGTAACCAAAAACCCATTGACCACTCTGACAGAACTACCGAGTTCCTTGACGACGATGGGAGAACCTGCCGGAAGGACAACAATCTCTACAGCTCTTCACAAATCTTGACTTTATGGGAGAGTGGCCAGACAGAAACCACTCCTGAGAAAAAGGCACATGACAGCATACCTGGAGCAGGGGTGGACTGAGCAGCCTTGGCTTTCGGCACCAACCGAGAGCCTGGGCCATCAAAGGACCCATTCTCAAAGAAAATTAAAAAAAAAATTAATATTAAACATTTTACCTGCTTGAAACAAACAACATTTACTGCTATAAAAGCCACAGTTTCAAACTTTACAAAAAATGGTTAATTTTAACCATAAATATGTCACAAAAACTACGTTTGTATCTTCTTTGTCCAAAAAAATGATGAACCATCTTCCCTCGTATGTTTAGATAATAAAATTTTATCGAGAAATACCGCAGCGTTCAATGGACGAGGGTGTGAATTGACTCAGTCGGTCCGCATGTCGTGCTCTCTCCTTCATTTTCGATCAAACAGTTAAAGTGACCATTTGTTTTTCTCAGCAAAATCTTCAGGTAAATGACACTGAGAAATAACAATTTTAGTCGTTTGAGCAATTTAGTACCTCTACCACCGAAGGTGGAAGGTTATGTTTTCACCCGCGTCTGTTTGTTTGTTTGTTTGCAGGTTATCTCAAAAAATTGAAGGCGGATTCGGATGAAACTTGGACACGTTGGGTGTGTGACAAGGACAAATTGATTCGATTTGGGTGAAGACCCGGATCCTTATATGGATATGAGAATTATTTAATTTTCAAAGTGATCCTTCACCATTGAGATAAAGAGCCAAAAACGATGTAGTACTGGACAGCACGATATTTCAAAAATGTATTGTCCCGATATGTTCTCGTGGATCAGGTATTACGTGGCGGAGGTATACGCTCTACCGAGTGCCCTTGTAGTTTAACACTGTTTTCGGTCGTTTGCCATGAGGTTTGCCACATTAAATACTTTTTACATACTGAACATTCCATGATACTTTGGACTGTAATGTATGTTCGGTGCTCCACAACATGCGCTGCACCGGTTTCTGGTTTGTAAATTACAGTGCATTTGTTTTTAATTCACCGTCTCGTTATTATTCTGCATACTTATGCTCTATTGTTTGTTTTGGAAAAGTTTTATTTTGCACTTAAGTGTTATTTAAAAATTTTTTATCGCAGGGGTCTGAGGGTCCAAAATACCGTCAGTCCGCCCCTGGCCTGGAATTTGCAAAAAGGCACGTGAAAGCCTCTGAGAGCATGAGGCAAAAGATTCTGTGGTCTGATAAGATGAAAATTGAACTCTGTGGTCAGAATGCAAAGTGCTACGTCTGGTGGAAACCAAGCACAGCTCATCACCCATCGAACACCATCCCTATCATGAAGCATGGTGGTGGCAGCATCATGCTATGGGGATGTTTTTCAGTGGCAGGGATTGGGAGACTTGTAATGATCGAGGGAACAATGAATGGAGCCAAATACAAGTAAATCCTTGAGGAGAACCTGCTTCAGAGTGCAAAAGACCTGAGACTGCAGCAAATATTTATGTTCCAAATAGACAATGACCCCAAGCATTCCACCAAAGGAACACTGGAATGGCTTCAGAACAAGAACATGAAAGTACTTGAGTGGCCCAGCCAAAGTCCAGACTTGAATCCATTGAGAATCTGTGGAAATACTTGAAGATTGCTGTTCACCGACGCTCCCAATCCAACTTGACAGAGCTTGAGCAAATCTACAACGAAGAATAGGAGAAAATCTCCAAATGCAGATGTGTAAAGCTGAAACAAACATACCCAAGTAGACTCGAAGCTGTAATCACTGCCAAAGGCACTTCTGTGAAGTATTTACTCAGGCGGTTAAACACTTATTGACACAAGACTTCACTCATCTTCACTCTTTCATTCCTCTTTTTTCCCGCCTTTGGAATAAACTTCCTCACTCTATTCTTTCCCATTCTTCCCTCCAGGCTTTCAAGACAGCTGTTCACCACCACCTCTTATCTTCCCCCATCCAAATCCTCGATCTTTTCTACCCCCGATAATCCACCCAAGCCCACTTCCTTCATTTCTCCTGCTTTCCTTCCTGAAAGTCCCTGAAATGTCCATCTTCTCTTCACCATGTTCCCCGTCCCATCCCCATCGCTCTCCCTTCCACAGTTCACCTAATGTGTCTGTTCCCCACTGTTTTGTCCCTTCCACTCCCGCCCCTCTTGTCTCATGCCTCCTTGCTGTGAGTTGTGTGTTAGCTCTCATACGAGCCACGACCAAGGTATACAAAAAAAAAAAAGAAGACATTTCAGCTTTAATTTCTAATTAACTTATAAAAATTTCTAAAAAAACATGTTTTCACTTTGTAATTATGGGGTATTTTGTGTAGATCAATGACAAATTTTTAAAAAACTTCATCCATTTTAAATTCACACATCCATTTAATTTAATGAAATGCTGTAACACAACAAAATGTGACAAAAGTCGAGGGGTGTGAGTACTTTCTGAAGGCAGTGTTACCATTCCAACAGGGCTGATGAAAATATAGGGCCACAACGACAGAAAAGGTCGTTGTTCGACATTCTAATAAATCCACGTATCGATCGCTCGATCAATCGAGTTCCTGAACTACTGTTCGAACAATTTGAATTATTAAATGCTTTCAACTGGCAGCTCTTCAAATTTGCATTGCACGAACAGACATTCACACCAACTCTCTCAAAATGTCATCGTCGGAAAATACTACAACAAGAGATTGTTCAATGTGGTAGGAAAGTTTGTACCAAGGTTTTTCTCTTGCCTTATATAAGCAACTGCAGGAACCCACTTCTCATCCTGTGGTTTCCTGCTGAGCTGTGTTCCTGGATATGAATACTTGGTTAGCCAAGGGTTCTTACAAGCAGTGTTTAAACCCTGACCCTTCTTTGTGTACTTTGTGACTGTTGCATCAAAATTGAGAAAAGATGTTCTCGGTGAACGAGTGTAGTTTTTGAAGTTCCATTTGATAGGACAACACCACATTAGATAGTAAGATGTGGAGTTAATTTTGTGTTTGATTCAACATGAATCTTCATACCTTGTTTTGCATCTGTTCCTGCAAGGAGTTCACCTGAAGATCATTCTGCACCTGAAGATCATTCTGCACCTGAAGATCATTACGTGATGCAAATGTTCACGTCATTTAAAACTGTCCGAATATCTTTGCTGACAGTCTTGGAAGTTTCACTGTTGATCTGGGTTTCTTCACACCTGGTTGATGTTGTTTGAGGAAAGAGATTATGAAATATTTTGTTTTTCTTGAACTCAGTGAATGGCAGTAAATTTTGAGATCAGATCACACCGTTCATAAGAGAATGGATGTTTAAGGTTAACTTGGAATTCTTAACATTCATCTCCGTTCAACGACGTCCTGCATTTTGTGTTTATAATCCTAAAGAATCCCATAACGTCACACCGTGCTTCATTTCAACGGGATATTTAAGGTGCCATCTCAGCATGCCTGCAAGTGTGGCCTCGTATCCTTGTGGACTTCCCATGTGGCAGGACCGGGATCATCGTACGAGGATGGGGCGGCCTTGCCGAAACTGCATTCAGGTCGCCAAGGTGGTAACTTGGGTCATCGAGTGTTCTTGAACTAAACATCGTTTGATCATCATGACCATCGTTCTCATCTGCATTATAGATATTCTTTATTCTCATATTTCAAACTCGGTCTTAATATATATATATATATATATATATATATATGTATTGTTGTGGGCCGGGGGTCGGTGGCGAGAACGACCGCTAGGTGGGGGAGGTTACGCTGTCTCCCACCAGACTCCCGGGAATTGTAGGCCGTCGCTCTGGATAATTCTGTGAGCTGGCGGGTCGCTGAACCGACCGTGGACACCAATATCTCAACCGCGTAGTGTAGGGTCTGTTTGTCTAAAACCAATTTACCTAATTAACTACGCGATTTCGACTACCGGGGAAACCACGCCCTCGGCACGTCTTGCTCGAACCGGGTCACTCTACCGACTGCAGTAGAGTTCCGACTACCAACTCCGGTGTGGGTGCAGCCGAGCGGAAACTGCCAAAGCCGTGCCGGCTATGATAGACCGATTACCGGGGATGAAACCCCGCTTATACTCAGACCCGAACCATGCTGCACTAATACAAGAGAGGACGGAAGCGGACTGGGAATATTTCTACAATTGTTTTATTTACAGTAAAGTAAAGACAAAGGCAAGACTTGATGCGAATATGCAATCAGGGAAATATTTACAATCAGCAACTAGAACTACGTTGTAGATGGCACACCATCGCATATTCCCGCACGCACTGCTTTGTCCCATTAACGCGAGGTGAAATTTTATCTTGCAAAATGGATTGACTATTCTTTTCTATTGTATGTTCTTTATGACCAAAGACTTACAATGTTTACTTAACCAGAAGTGATTGCAAGCATGTCAACATTTCATGAAACATTAATTTAACACTGTCCAGCAATATAGAACTGTGCATCAATTTAATCATAGGAATCAACTGTGTATAATATTAATTATAATTATTTATAAACAATTAGATAAATAGAGTAAAACCTGTGACTGTTTGTCACTCATGGGGGCCACATAAGTAAGTTCTTTATAAAATAATTTACCATGTACAATGGTAAATACACTTAAAAATAAAAATCAGCCCTCATAACCCCACCCCCTCTGGCCCGGCCGCCAAGAGGTCATATCAAAAATCCGAGTGTTGTGCACTTCCCCATACATATATCTACGATGTCCCAAAGTTTCAAGTTCCTATCTCAAACGGTGTTGGAGGAGCTATTTTGACCCCCTACCCCCCAAGCACCCTCTGATCATCATGTGTTTAAAAAAAATATTCATGTATAACTCATGAATATGTTTGATTTAAAAAGCTATAAGACAATTTTTTTTTAATCGACCCCTATGACCCCACCCCCTCTGGCCCGGCCCCGAGGGGTCATATCAAAAATTCGAAAGTGTTGTGCACTTCCCCATACATATATATACTCTGTCCCAAAGTTTCAAGTTCCTATTTCAAACGGTGTAGGAGGAGTTACAGGGTAAGACAGACGGACGGACGGCGGAGACCATCACAAAAATTCCCACTTTTCTTCAAAAGCACGGGAATAAAAACACTTACTCAGTTCTACTTATAAGACGGGCCCACACGCAGACACACACATAAAAAGAAAAGAAACCCAGAGTTCTTTATTGGACCCTCCAGCCGATGAGAGAGAGAGAGAGAGAGACAGAGAGAGAGAGAGACAGAGAGAGAGAGACAGAGAGAGAGAGAGAGACAGAGAGAGAGAGACAGAGAGAGAGAGACAGAGAGAGAGAGACAGAGAGAGAGAGACAGAGAGAGAGAGACAGAGAGAGAGAGACAGAGAGAGAGAGACAGAGAGAGAGAGACAGAGACAGAGAGAGAGAGAGAGAGAGAGAGACAGAGAGAGAGAGAGAGAGAGAGACTTTTGACTTTTATTACAAAAAAGTATAAAAGGTAAAAACTCAATACAACAAAGCAAAGGATTATATACAAGAGTGGAAAAAAGAAGAGAAGAAACCAATTCAATTTTCAAGTAATCGATAAAGCATTGACAACAATTTATACACAAGGAACACCCCCAAAAAATACATTAGAGAGAGGAGAAGATGATAAGAAGAGAGAAAGCAACACAGGCTCCACACGTACCGCCAGAGACTGAGCAACAGCCCCTTGCGTTTGCACGTGCGTGCCAAGCGAGAGAGAGAGAGAGAGAGAGAGAGAGAGAGAGAGAGAGAGAGAGAGAGAGAGAGAGAGAGAGACAGAGAGAGACAGAGAGAGACAGAGAGAGAGACAGAGAGAGAGAGAGACAGAGAGAGAGACAGAGAGAGAGAGACAGAGAGAGAGAGACAGAGAGAGAGAGACAGAGAGAGAGAGACAGAGAGAGAGAGAGACACAGACACTTTTGGCCTCTTGATTGTTTGGGATCATGATGTAACAAGAGAAGTTATACCAGTACAAGCAAATGCCTGAGCATTGCCCAACAAAGAAACAAGGTAAATTAAAACTTCAATGTAAGTACACCATCAACAAGTTCACATAAGGATGTGTTCACACACCACTGTTGTGAGAACAGTGTACAATCACTGGAATTAATTTCAAGGTGCACTCGTGCTGTGACCAAGGTTTTAAAGAGATAAACAACATCGGAAACAGAATCACAAACATCATGAAGTTTGCGTTTCCTTGACATGTATATAGCAAGCTTCGCTTCAGAGGACAAATAATTTGCTAACAGGCACTCGTATTTACGCTGGTGGAAGATGCTAAAACCGTAAACAAAACCACAACAAGTAAAAGTTAGGCCGAGTCCCCGGATAGCACGTGATAAGACTGTAAAAAGGGGTGCCAACCTTGAGCAATCAATAAAAATGTGAAAAATAGTTTCTGTGGCACCGCAGAAGGGACACAATTCTGTGTTATCGGGAGATATACGATGAGATAAAACATTGGATGGTAAAATGTAATGTGCCAGTCGCCACTGCAAATCTCCGGAGCGCTTAGCAGTGGGTGCCTTGTACATAACATGCCAGTTGATCGAAGTAGAATGAGTGGTCTGAAGCATTCTCCCCCAATGTGCTTGTGGTTCCGCAGGTCTATCGGGAACAAGAGTTTTAACACACAAAGCGTAAACAGAAGATTTTTCCATCAATTTAAAGGAGGTGAAACCTTGAAAATGAAGCAAAAGCTCTGGAAAGGGATGTAGGGATAAAGAAAGGTTAGCTTCTACCTGTGGAATCCATTTCAGATTAGTTTGCTTGAAAAAGCGCAGAATCACAGAAAAGATTCTCCCAATAATTCGAATGGACCTCACTCCAGTGGCCACAGCGACGTCAGCAGCTGGCTTCCACTTATAAGGAGAAGGAGTTCTGAGATCTTTTACCTTCGTACATCCAGCATCAATAAACTTCTGCACAAGAATATAATTGCTGCAGACCCCTTCAAAAATGGGGTTTAAAAAGATAGGCTCATTTAAAAACATTTCCAGGGAGTAGTCATTGTTATTTCGGCGAACAGTGACTGCCTGCCATGCCTTCAGCATGCTTCTATAAAACAGGGGGACTGATGCTATATCAACTTTCTTGGTGTCAATAAGGAACAGTTGCTGATCGTAGCCGAGTTTCCCCGCCTGCCGAAGCAGGCAGTGAGCCAAGGCCTTCCACGAGACGTCCGTGTACAGCAGTCTGCGAAGCGAAAGGAGGCGAAAAGCCATCACCTTGCTGGTAATAGCAATCAGCCCCTGTCCTCCTTCAGAAACAGGCAGGTTTAACACACCAGGTTGGAGCCAATGCTTTCCTCCCCAAAAGAAGTCAATAAGAATTGATTGTAATTTTTTAAGAAACAAATCTGGGGGCTGCAGTGCTATAAAAACGTGCCAAAGCATTGATGCTGCAAGGTTGTTGATAACAAGGGTTCGGCCCCGATAGGAGAGTTGACAAAGTAAGCCCTTCCACTTTCGTAAACGTCTCTCAGTTTTAATTATTAGAGATTCCCAGTTTTTTAAAATGAAGTTCTCAGTTCCAAGAAAGACGCCTAGGTAAAGAATTCCATCCCTTTCCCATTTAAGTTTCTCGGGAAGAGTCGGAGGAATGGCGCCATTTTGTGGACCAAGATGGAGAGCTCTGCTTTTTCCCCAGTTCACTTTTGTGGAACTTGCCAAACCAAATTCATGAATGCAACGGACCAAGGCTGAGACGTCCTCATTCGAGCGAACGATTGCACAAAGATCATCTGCATAAGCAATCACTTTAAACGGGTTCGCCATTGGTTGAGGAAGGAAACCAAGAAGACGTGCACGCAACCGAACGAGTAAAGGCTCAATCGCAAGAGAGTACAGGAGGCCAGAAAGAGGGCACCCTTGACGAATGCCTCTATTAACCGGGAAAGGGGGACATAAAATGTTGTTAACCTTTAAGAGACTAAAAGTGTTGTTATACAGTAACTGCACATGAGAGATAAAATTTTCCCCAAAACCAAACCCCCGTAAAACAGAGAAAAGATAAAAATGATCAATGGTATCAAAGGCCTTTTCTTGATCTAAGAACACCAACCCGACATTTCTTTGCTCAAGAGAACAGATGTCAATTATATCACGCACAATAAAGATACTGTCATGAATTGTCCTCTTCGGGACACAGTAAGACTGATCTGGGTGTACGATCTCCTCGATTATGGCTTTAAGGCGGTTGGCAAGGGCCTTGGAAAATATTTTGTAGTCTGCACAGAGTAACGAGATGGGACGCCAGTTGTGTGGTTGCTGAAGGTCTCCTTTTTTGGGGATAAGGGCGAGGACAGCCCTCCGGCAGCTTAATGGCAGTGAGCCTGATCGTCGACCGTCGATTATAACCTCAAGTAGTTCTGGTCCGAGGAGGTCCCAAAAGGTTTTATAAAATTCCGCAGGAATTCCATCCAGGCCGGAGGCCTTACCCGAGGGTAGAGTTTGAAGAGCAGCTTGGAGTTCCTCCAAAGTTACTTCCTTGTCCATTTGTAGAACTGCAGATTTTGACAAGGTAGGTAAGGAAGAAGTCAGCACTGTTACCATTTTGTTGTCGATTTTCGGAGCATGATAAAGTTCAGTAAAGTAGTGTCTGAGTGAGGCTCTGACATCTTTTTGATTGTGTGTTATCCTTCCTTCCTTTGTCCTTACTGAAGTTATCTGCTGACTTCTCTTTGTTTGATCTTCCAGTCCAAAAAAGAACTTAGAGGAGGTGTCCAGGTAGCACAAATTCTCCAGTCGGAGACGAATCAGCGCTCCTCTGGCTTGCTTTGCACAAAGTCCAGCAAGAAGAGCTTTTTTCTTCGCCAGCAAGAGGTTGGTTCTTTCATGATTTGAGGCCAAGAGGTTGGTCTGCAAATATAATATTTCTTTGGCAAGCAAGGATTGAAGGGCAGAGTCATATTTGGTGTGGTAGGCTCCATATTGTTGGCAAAAGGATCTTATTTGCACTTTGACATTGTCCCACCATTTTCCAAGGCAGGGGAAGGAAGTTTTACGTTGGAGCAAGGCTCTCCAGAACACACCAAAGGCATCGACAAACAGTTGGTCATCCAAGAGGCTTGCGTTGAAGGTCCAGTAGGCAGCACCACGATTCCGAACTGGTTGGTGAATCCGAAGTGCGACCATGTGATGGTCTGAGAAGCCGCTCGGAGTAATGTCCATATTGCTCACAACATTTAAAAAGGTACTGTTGATGTAGAAACGGTCCAATCTTGCAAGTGATACGTGGCCTTTTGAACACCGACTCCACGTGTATTGGCGGAGAGAAAGATTGCGGATTCTCCACACATCAACCAGGGAGAACTTGGACAAGGCTCTCAACAAAGGCGCTGCGCTTGCTGGGTGCGGCTCCTCTCCATTACGATCAATGGTGGGGTCCATCGTGCAGTTAAAATCTCCACCCAAGCAGACAAGTCCATCAAAATCAATGTGTACAAGAGACGTTTCTAAGTGTGTGTAAAAGGCGAGTCTCTCTGTGCTATCGCTAGGTGCGTAGACATTCAGTACGGTGTGTTTAAAGCCATTATGCGTGAAGGTGAGTGAAATTAAATACCCTTTGATAATCTCATTAAAAACAACACTGGGACTGCAAAAGGAAGGTTGTAAATAAACAGCCACCCCAGCCCTTGGGTGTTCCAGACTACTGAAAAACCATTTTCCCCTCATTATCCTTTGCCATTCACTTGCACAAGAGGAGCTGCATCTTGTTTCTTGCAAAAGCAAAACATCAATGTGATTTGTCTCAACAAACTGTTTAACTTCTGCTTTACGGATGGAGGAGCGTCCCCCATTAATATTTAAACTCGCTATAGAGAAGGCCATAGGCTAACATAGAGTTAGGGTGTGTCAAAAACTTAGTCTCTCTGTGTCTGCAGCTCATTCTTTGCTTTGAGGATGCATTTCCGGAGTCGATACACTTGTGATTCCGTCACACCAAGCTGTCCGGCTTTGAGGAGCAAAAGCTTCGCAGAGATTATAAAGCCGGATAAGTCAGGGAAAAAGTTTTTAATTTTAACATGTTTCTTACGAAAGGTGTCATGAAGAAACTTTATGATATCGGCAGGTGGAACACTGGTAACACTCTCCGAATCTTGGGAAACTGGATCATTCCATGCTTCAGCACTGCCACAAGAAGCAAGTGATGAGTCCCCGTCCGAATCATAATCCGAGTACTGATTGGTGTCCATTACATTATCGTTATGCTCCAAAGATGGAGCTGATGGTTTAATAAGGGAGGCCTCACATTCCGCTTCCAAAGGGGGAGAAGGAGTCGGAGGAGTCGGGGAAGGAAGAGTGGAGGGAGGAGGAGTGGGGGGAGGAGGAGTGGGGGGAGGTGGAGTAGGGGGAGGTGGAGTGGGGGAGGTGGAATAGGGGAGGTGGAGGGGTGGGAAGAGGAAGAAGATTAGAAGTGGGAGGGGGAGGAGGAGTGGGAGGGTGAAGAAAACGGGGAGGAGGAAGAATACTAATGGAAGGAACGTTATATTCCGCTTGAGATGAACCTGGTGTTTCACTAGTTGAAGCTTTACACCCTGATTCAACCAGGTTTGGAGTAATTGGTGACTTAGAAACGGTACACATTTCACTGTTGGTCTTTTTCAGGGAGGGGGTTACAGTGGATTCGGTGTTAATATCCAAGGTGCCTGTGACTTTGGGAGTGGTCACGTGTGCTCCCTGCTGCACAAAACCAATCTCCTCCTCATGTTCACTAACCCCACCGACAAAAAGTCATCATCCTCTGGAGCAATTACATCAAATCGATTTTTCGTTTTAAAAAGAGCATCTATTGTTGCTTCCAAACACGAGTCATTATTCTCGGCAGCCGGCGCCATCCTTTTTGCACAGCTCGCCGTCACATCTTGACTATTGTTATCATTTAAATGCTTCAATTTATGTTTCCTTTTTGAAGGAACAACGGTGAAGCTTTCGTCATCTGTCAGGGGGGGATTTACCTCCACTCTCGGCGGCCCAGGCAGATTGTTCGAGTTTGAAGCGTCACCAACGTTCCCAACTCTAGATATACCACTATTCGTCTCAATGGGTTCGACCACACTAGATATGCCACTTAATATATTCTTGGGGCAATCGCTTTTTAAATGTCCCGATTCACCACAGATAAAACAAGTTGTGGTCTCCGTTGCGATATAAATCTGGTAATTGCGGTTTTTATTTTTTAAAGTCATAACTGCATTGAGCGATTGAGCGTTGTTTTT
>NC_140977.1:58806283-58811283 GCF_056783735.1 Eptatretus burgeri
ATAGATCCCCTCGATAGGGGAGGACCCTTGGTGACGCCGACGTCACTGTTCGCCCCGATTGGATGGGGCTTCCATGGGTCCGCCCTCTCTGGGCGGGATTTCGGCCAGGCCGGAAAAACCAGTTCACTCTACTGCAGACTCGCTAAAAATAACCCACCGCCAGATTGAATTGGGATGCTGGAGGAAGCGGCCAGGAACGGCTGCAAGACCCTGCCTTGGCAAGTCAGAGTGTTTGTAGACAGGAGGTGGGGAGTGGGTCGTGATGGGGAATGGAATGGTTGTTGGTTGTTCGTTGGTGGGTTCCTTGGATGTAAAGATTTAATAACCTAACTAAAAAGAAGTCGCAACGCATGTTTTTGATCCTCCCATTAGACAAAAGGAAGGGAATCTGACTTCACATGTACTTAACGGGATAACTGACTTTTGGGACCTGGATGTTGAATGTAAATGGCTTCCAGATCCGTAACTATATATATATATGTATTGTAATGGATTTCAGAATCCGATCTGATGAATGCATCCACACATGCAGGTCCTCAGACAGTTATTTCCTTAAATACATGTTCAGATTAGCCCCATCCCCATGTCTAATGGGATCTTAAATGTGATGCGTTGAGAATGGTAAAGGATAGATCCCCTCTCTTGTGGTAAGCTTTTTTTTCTTTACGACAGACACGTTCACTCACATTTCTTTCACGAGCTCTGAAGCCCACCGTCGTTTTTCCTCAGCAACATTCTTTCGCGAGCTCCAACGCCCACCTTTTTTGAGAGCGTACGGGTTGTCATGGTAACCGTGCCCCATTGGGGGCGGGGTGAGCGTGGGGCGGACGGCACCCCCACGGAGAGGGCCCGGGGATATAAAAACGAGCGAGAGAAAATGTGAGGAGAGACGTTCTGAGATATAAAAAAAAACAAGCGAAAGAGGGACGTCCTCCGAGGAGAAAAAGTTTTTTTTTTTGTATACGTTGTCGAGGATCGTGTGAGAGCTAACACACAACGCACAGTAAGGGGGGCATGAGACAAGAGGGGCGGGAGGGGAAGGGCAAAACAGTGGGGAACAGAGACATTAGATCTCTTTTGAAGGGAGAGGGATGGGACGGGGAACATGGGGAATGGAAGATGGACATTACAGGGACTTTTTTTTTTTTTTTTTTTTTTGTATACCTTGGTCGAGGCTCGTATGAGAGCTAACACACAACTCACAGCAAGGAGGCATGAGACAAGAGGGGCGGGAGTGGAAGGGACAAAACATTGGGGAACAGACACAGGTGAACTGTGGAAGGGAGAGGGATGGGGATGGGACGGGGAACATGGCGAGGAGAAGATGGACATTACAGGGACTTTCAGGAAGGAAAGCAGGGAATTTTAAGGAGGTGGGATTGGGTGGATTATCGGGGGTAGAAAAGATCAAGGATTTGGATGGGGGAAGATAAGATGTGGTGGTGAACAGCTGTTTTGAAAGCCTGGAGGGAAGAATGGGAAAGAATAGAGTGAGGGAGTTTATTCCAAAGGCAATAAAAAAGAGGAATGAAAGAGTGAAGGTGAGCAGTGATTCGTGATTTTGGTAGTTTTACCAGAAGGCGATTGTTGGCGGACCTTGAATGTCCTGCGGAAATGTGGTGGGGACAAATCGCAGAGAGAGCGGGGGGGGGGGGGCGAGGCTGGATAGGAGACGGTAGAAGACAGAAAGACCACCGACCAACAGGCGGTGATTTAGTGAGAGGCCCAAAGACTCAGCCTCATTGCGAGAGATGCCAATGATCCGAAATGCCTTGGTTTCCACAGCGTGAAGCCGAGAAAGGTGGGAGGCAGGAGCACCAGCCCAGAGGGGAGAGCAGTACTCCATCAGGCTGCGGACAAAAGTTTTGTAAATGGTCAGGAGCTCAGGTGGGCCGAGGAAGGACTTTGCACGACGGAGGATTCCCAGTTGGCGACTGGCTTTGGAGGCGAGGTTTGAAATGTGGCTTTCCCAGGAAAGGTCATGGCAGATAGTGAGACCCAGAAGCTTGAAAGAAAGGACTTCTTCCAGAGGATTGTTGAGAAAGTGGATGGGGGGGGGGGCGGTTCTAAACGATTCTTTTGGAGAGACATTGTGAGAGTGTGAGATTTGTCCGGATTGAAAGACATGTTCCACGTGTTGGACCAGTTTGTGATTTTATCCAGATCTGCAGTGAGTGAAGAAACTGCTGCTTGCCGGTCTGAGGGATGACCAATGGTACGCCAGAGGGTGGAGTCATCAGCAAAGATATATAGAGGATTTTCCAGAGAGTAGGAGAGATCATTGATGAAAACCAGGAAAAGAACAGGGCCCAGAATGCTACCTTGAGGAACTCCAGCCTGGACAGGGAGAGGGGATGGAAGAACTCCATTTAGGGCCACACGTTGACTGCGACAGGAGAGGAAGTCTGCGAGCCATGAGTGGAGATGGCCTTGGATACCATAGGAAGAGAGTTTGGTGAGCAGGGCAGGGTGCCGGACTCTATCAAAAGCACATGATACGTCTAGGGATACGGCTCGGATTTCCTGTCCAGCATTGAGGACCTCCATCCATTGTTGGGAGAGCAGAAGCAGCATATCCAGGTAGAGTGACCTGGTCTGAAACCAAATTGATTATCAGAAATCAAGCCATTGGAGAAGAGGTAGGATTTGATGTCTGAAGCGATGATGGATTCCATAACCTTGCTGATGATTGGGAGAAGGCTGATTGGTCTGTAGTTGCAGGGATCTGTTTTTGCACCTTTTTTATACAGGGCAGTCATGTTTGCTGATTTCCAAGCAGATGGTAGATGACCTTCAGCAAATGAGAGGGTGAATAGAAGAGAGAGAGCATGAGCAAGAGCAGAAGAGCAGGTTTTCAGGACACGTGGGCTGATGCCATCTGGACCGGTTGCAGAATCTGAGTCGAGGTTTGACAGCAAGCTCGCTACCTTGTCAGGAGAAAAGGACACAGAGTTCAGTAACAGTTGGGTGCGACTGGGTAAGGTGGGTAGAGAAAGTGATGGGTTTTGGACACAAGGTTTAGCTGCAAACACCGAGTTTAGACATTCAGCTTTTTCACGAGCGGTATCAGCAGTGTGAACATTTGAGGTCAGGGAGGGGATGGAGGGGGAACATACACCAGAAACAGATTTGATTCGACGTCACCAGGATTTTGAGGAGGGAGAGAGGTTTGAGAGTTCAGACTTGAGATTAGAAAGATGTTGTTTTCTAGCTCTCCTGAGGGTAGATACACACTTGTTCTGAGCTTTATGGAAGGAACTGAGATTGCCACCAGTTGGGTTTGCTTTCCATGAGGCAAAGGCAAGTTCTTTCAGGACAACTGCCTCGCCACAAGCTTCAGTGAACCAAGGGCGGGAGGATGGGTAGGACAACGGAAGACGAGAGGGGATAAATCTGTGCATGAGGGAGAGCAAGTTTCTTTGAAAGAATTCCCAGAATGAGTTGATGTTGGAGAAAGTAGTGATAGGAGACCAGTCTATAAGTTTGATTGCAGCTTGGAGAGCCTGCCAGTCGGCTTGAGTGAAATGCCAGACTCGACGGCGGTGAGGTGGTTCTCTGATAACAGCCAGAGAGATGTCCAGTTTGACAAGGACGTGGTCAGAAGAACCGATGGAGCGGAGGAAGAGCAGCAGATATTGTCAGGGAAATTTGTCAACATCAGATCCAGAAGAGATGGAGTACCATTGGTTGAGATCTGGGTCGGGAAGTTGACCGATTGAGTCAGTCCCAATGAGTCGCAGAAAGCTTTTGCTGAAGTGCCATGACAGGTGAGAGGTACTCACACCGAGCCAACTGGCATGATGACAACTGAAGTCACCACATATGAGGAAGAGAGAGTTTGGATGAGAAGATTGAAGTTTGTCCATGTTTTCGGATATTGAGGTGTAGATGGAATCATCACTGTTAGGTGGACGGTAAAGTACACATATAAACATGAAGTGGGAGTGGAGGGGAAGTTGTAACCAGAGGTATTCCTGGGGGTGTGGGGGGGTGAAGGCAGTGCATGGAGAGTGAGGAATAGTCTTTGATGAAGAGAGCAACTCTTCCACCACGATGAGGCTCAGGTCTGTCATACCAGAGGAGGGAGTAACCAGGGAGAGATACTTGGGAGTCAGATACGTGTTGGGGGAGGAAAGTTTCTGTTAGGCAGATTATGTTTGTCAGTGGCAACCTGTATGGAAAGATCTGAAAGGTTTGAGCGAAGGCCCCGGATATTTGAGGTCCACACTGTTAATGAAGAGGGAGGGGAGGAGGCTTTGGGTGCAGGTGGTGGGGGGGTAGGACAAGGGAAGAGAGGGGGAGGTAAGGAGGGTTGTTGAAAGAGTGTGGGGGATTGCAGAATAGCTTGGGGGGGGGGCCGGATGAGGAGGACAAAAGGCTCTGTGGTGCTGCGGGAGAGGGGGGGGGACAAGAGAGGAGGAAGAAGGCAGTTGAGGATTTTAGGAGGTGGACTGAAGAGATGGAGGTGAGAGGGCAGTGGAAGGAAACAGCTTTGTGGATGAGAGGGGGGGCAACTTTGAGAAGGATGAGTGAGGAGGAAGAATGGAGGGAGAAAGGTGAGGGGGGAGTTTTTGAGAGAGGTGAGAGGGAGGCTTGGAGGGAGAAGAGTGTGATGGTTGCTTTGAGAGTGAGGGGTGAGAGGGGTGAGTTGGCACTGAAATTGGAAAAAAAAAGAATGGTTGATGGAAAGCGAACACTCATAGCAAACTGGGTTTTTAAAAGTTTTAGGTCAGAGATGCAATTTAACACAATTCTTGATGAATGTAATAAAAGCGAATTCCGAATTCAGAGAATGGAGAGAAAAAACACGGTAATAGTTGGATTTTTAGCAACGCGAAGCGAACGCTGCTCCAAGAACGCTTCTTGTTCTTCTTCTTGTTCTTCTTCTTGTTCTTCTTCTTGTTCTTCTTCTTCTTCTTCTTCTTCTTCTTCTTCTTCTTCTGACAAAACCTTTAAATTAGGACTTGGCTCTTTTATATACAGGATCCGGATCTCCTTAA